>NC_135198.1:12023571-12332857 GCF_050948175.1 Xylocopa sonorina
CATGGTCATATTATTCTATCCATTAATGGTCGACTTGTTTATTACAGCGTTCATGATAGCAACACAATTTTTCTTTACTCTGTGCTTTCTGCTGAGTTTGGTGTCATTTCTATTGATATTGTTGTTTACTTTGTGCTGTGATCCAGAACAAAAACGTTATATACAACTTATAATGACAATTGGATGTCTACTGCTTGTTGCTGGCCTCAGCGGTGGATTGGCAGTTATTGTATTTGCCTGTTTTGGAAATACAGAAGGTTGGATGCCTGGACATGCCAATAATTTCTTTGGCTGGTCATTTGCAATAGCAGTCATAGGTAGCATATTGACTATATTAGCGAGTGCACTCTTTTTTGTCGAGGCAAATGTTCAACATAAGAAACGAAAGTATTTGAAGGAATCTCAAACAAAGTTTCAGCTTGAATCTCGTGCATAGAATAGTTTCTATAATATAAGACTTTGTATACCTTCTTACTATTGAAATTTTGTAATATTATTCCGTCCAATGTATTTAGTTAGATCTGTGAATGATGGTAGATTAAGGAAAAGCAAGATTTCTATTGCTTTAGTACAAAGTATAGTATGAACCGAAATTTGTATTTTTGTACGTTTTATACATACAGGATATGTAGAACAAATAACACAAAAGGATATTTCTGTATATTTGTTCTATGGTTTTATCCTTGTCATGTATTTATTTCTTTGGGAATTAATAAGAATGCATAACAAGAATATACCTCTTGTTTAAAGTCAAAGTTAATGAAAGTTATCGTATTTAATAGAAGAGGGCAGCAATTTCAATTACATCTAATAAAAAATTATTTTTGCGTATTATATGTACAGTAGGTTATTGAACATTGTATAAATTTTACAATGCAAATATCCACTGCCAGTGGTATATGTATACATAAAAAGTTTGCAAAGCTTGTAATATACGTATACAAACAAATGCCAACAGAACAGTAGATAATAATGTAATTAGCCGTCCCTAAATGTAAACACTAAAGAAATTGTTTGTTATCAAGCATACTATGTATAGGTTTTTTGTAATATATCTTTACTTCAATAAAGACGAAATTAAATACTCAAAGTAATTATTATTGTCACTAGTTTGGCTTTAAAGTGACATTTATTATATAGCTAAAAACTGAGAATCGTTTATTTAAAATATGGCAGTTTTTTGAGACCCTAAATTTTAATCTAAAGGTTGCCACGTTATAAGACGTGAAGTACTAAATTTTATTGTTGGTAGTACTGAAACGATGAAAGGTGTGGCAAGTTTCCGATACAGACAGTATTTTTGGAGTCTATAAACAAATATTTCGCCGAGTTAAATCCTTAATTTACGAATTAAGAACTGCAAACGATCGACATGTCTGTCGATAAGCAAGAATATCATCGCGCGTCAAGTAAGCAATCTCGTTTTATACTGTTGTTATAATTGAAAATCTCGTATAACCTCCACCAATTTTTCATTACATCCCTTCTTAGATGCGGTAGTGTTTGGCGGAGCGATTACATATATTGCAGGATTGTTGTTGGTTATGTCATTTACGAGGTAATAAGTCTTTAATACTAAAATTCATTATGCGGTGATAATTTGTGACAAAATGATACTCCTCGAATGCTATTCCAAATGGGAATGGATTACTTGTTAAATATATGCAAATGTATTTTGTTTTCTGTAAACATAATTCTAATCGATTGATTTAATTTCAGCCCATACTGGATTGAATCTTATCAAGAGACTTTCAGTAGTTTTAAACATATGGGACTGTGGGAATACTGTTTTGACCAATTCAGATATCCATATTATCAATTTGATAAACAATTTAATGGATGTCACCACATTTTTTCAGAAGAATATTATGTTATAAGGGAATGGTTGCTACCAGGATGGTTAATGGTGGTGCAAACATTTGTTACAATTAGCCTCTTACTCTCATTCTATGCACAAGTTATTATTGCATTAACTTTAGTGCGTTGGCCCTTGAAGACTGTATTGCACTATGAATGGCTTTTTTCAGCCATGGCTTTCTTATGCTGTGCTATAGCAGGTAATGAAATTTTTCACAGTGTGATGCAGCAAGTGCATCAGCAAAGCATGTTTGTGACTTTGTAACGACCTTCTAATTTAAGGTACCCTATTGTTCTTTGCTGTATCAATATTTGGGGGACAATGCTGGCGCAGAGACTGGTTAATGTACCCGAATTTTAACCATTTATCGTGGTCATATGGCTTGGCAGTTATTTCATTTATGTTTCATTGGTTAGCTGCCTTTTTCTTGTACCTAGATGCAAGGGCTGGTTACACATTGCGTAAAGAATCTCGTAATTTGGTGATGCAAATGCAGCCTCATTTACATAGTCATCAAGGATTATCGCGAGGAGGATATATATAATCTATTGTTACGTTAACAGTGTTCAAAGAAGAAGCTATTTGGAAAAGTATTTTTAACTGTTTTGTAGCCGTATTAATGACGAATGTGAAATTTATAGATCTGTTTTTGAAATCTTAAAGCCTTATTGCGTGACCGTGTATAATCGAGTCAACGCACGCTCGAATTCTGAGCGATACAATTTAACTCCGTCCATTTTTTATAGCGACGTACATTTTTACATTATTATATTGCGATTGCGATAAATTGTTCATACTAAAAGATTACATGTCTCGTTCGTCGTTACCTGTGTAATTAGTACTTTATATATTACATTATTTAATATAACAATCATTACCATCATTCTACTAGAATTTATACTGTCGTATATTTTGAAAAGATGGCAGAAACCACGTGAGATTAATATGCCAATAAACTGAACTACAAAAAACGTAAGAACTTAGAAACGTATCACCTACCTGGAATTTTTGAGCACGTTGCAAGATCCAATATGTATTGAATCGTGTCTAGGGGTAGATTACCATCAAGAACAATAAAACTCGCGTTCTCAACGAACGACTGGTATTTCTTCACCAAATTTGGACTAATGCTCGCAAGCACTTCCATCTCGCCGATTACGAAACGACACTCGCCTTTGTGGTCGATGATCACGGTACATCTTGAATTAAGAAAAATAAGCAAATGATTACTACAGGAATAAGTAAAAAAATACGGTTTAATGAATAAATTTCATTTCATGTTTGTAACGCCGGAAATAAAGAACTACCATCTCGATCTCATATCTTTCTCGGTTCTCATGAACTGCAATAAACGAACCTTGATCCCGAGTGAACGCGCTCAAGGTCTTGCTCAATCTACAATAGTAATACTAATTTGTTCTTAACGACAAAAAAAATTGCATTTCATTAAAACGATTGTTCATGTGGACAATTTAAGGTCGGTTGACTCGATGATCTAGCGTTCGTGGAAGATCAACGGGAAAGGTAAACGCGTACTTAGCCGTGTTCATATTTGACAACTGCTCGACGGTCTGACCACCATCTCCTAGACTTTTAATTATAGCTTTCCCAGGCTGGTCGTTACCAACGACGGATATTAACCGCGTACCGTTCAGACCAAGGCTGATCAAGGCGTTGGCAATATTTCGTCCGACCCCGCCGCAACTTTCACGGCTTCTACCGGCATGCGTTCTACCATCGTCCTGAAAGAATACGTCGATTATTGATCCGGGATATGGAAAAGATGCGCCGCCTCTAATCGCGCGTCGAATACCACGGGGCTCGATTGATCGATCGTCTTCGAATTCTACATGAAAGCGGTAAGCGATCAAATGTTAACCTTCTCCTTTGTTATTTCCCTATAATCCACGGTGAAATTGACCTCCTAGTTTTCTTTAATAAACTATAACAGTACGCCTAAAAAGCAATAACGTTTGTTAATAGACAAGTTCGATTATTTATTTTAATTGGAAATTAGTTAGCTTTAGACGTGAACAATTTATTGTTTCTTCGATACGTATGACTTTCGATTATTTTATTGTACAGATAGAGTTTGTAAGGTCGTCGTCGTCGATCGTGCGACTATATCCGAAACACGTGCCACTTCGAGGACACCACGATGGGATTCATTTTCCTCGCTTCCATGTCAAGAATTAATACGGAAAAGCGGGAGATTTCTCAAGATCAACTGCCGCGACGACAAAGTTGTGTCGAGATTCTTGCACGCTTTTCCTTTCTTTGCCGCAATGCCAATTCAATGACGAGTAAAGTAGTCTGTTCGAACATACTTGCAAAGTCATCGAATATAAAAGCGATATTTTCGAACCTTTTCGATAATCATTTTCATTAATTTTCCGTAATGTCTACGAATTTGTCATTTCAAACGTACGTCTTTCTTAATTATCCTCGATCGTTTCGCTTATCTTCTTCGCGCGTCCTCAGCATCGGCGTATTTTTGTTCTGTTCTCTAATCGAACGATTTATCTTTCCCACTCGATTCTTCATCAAATTATCTTTGATCGTTTTCTTATCTCTCCAGAAGCAGCTTCTGTATTTCCTTTCCCTTCGCTCTCTGTGAATTTCATCTCCTCTTTTTGATCATATTCTCTCCTTGTCGTCCTTGCTGTTACGTACAACTTTCTTTTTTCAAATTTTCCTCTATATACTGTGTTATCGCCTCTCCCTCGAGCTTTCTCCCCTCTCCACATAAATATTCTCCTCTCCTTCCCTTCGTTTATTTCCGTAACGTTCTTTCCTTCTTTCACCCCAAGAATGTTTCTCCTTCTCCCATTCCATCCAAAGCTTTAACCCCTTCGTTCCTCCTGTCATCCACTTACGGCAGGTCCTCTAAATTATTATTCCCTCATCCTCTCAGATTTTCTGGTTACTCCGTTCTCTCTCGAATCCACGATCGTCGATCTTCCTTCATTCTCCACCCTCTTTCTACTTCCCTATCCCTTCCTCGTCAAACTTTCGTGTTGCCAGTGGTTTCACTTCTCTCGTACACACTTACCTCTCTAATTTTCCGACCAAACTTCTCCAAATCTGCCTATACCGTTCCCCGTGACCCCCTGCTCGCCCCTTGCACTCTACTCTCTCGCCAAAACCCATCTCTGCCATTTCTCTCGTTTCTCCACAGTGTGTGTCGCACTTTTCTACCCCTACGGTCGAGCTTTCTCTCTCTTACCCTCCTCTATACTCCCCTCACGTTACTACCCCACGTACATCCCGCAGATTCTCCACCACCAGTCTCCTCCGTCTTTCTCTGAAACCCACGCTACCCCTCCGTCCGTTCACCACCCTCTGCCACCACCCCATCGAGCTTTCTCCCCTCCAACAGTCACCCTTTCTCATTCCGCGTTCGCCGCCTGTCGCCTCTCACGGATTTTCCGTCCCGCTTCGTTCCTCTCGGGTGCAGCCGCACCGATCGTCGATCTCTGTCTTGTCGGCGGTCGCGCTGTCTGTCGCCGACACCGTGCAGCGCGAGTCAGTCCGGTTGCCTACCTCGGGCGCTGTTGACAGCCACCCCCGTGCGCGAGGAACTCTTCCCGATGCCAGCCGCGTTACCACCGTTTCTTCCACTATAGTGGTCAAGAGAGACCCCGTTGTGACAGTGGCCGTCTTCCTTTCGCGAGAAACTGCCGGGCGAACCTTACTCCTGTGTTGTTGTGCGTTACCAAGGAACGATATTTCCAATAAAATCATCTCTAGATTCCACGTATATTTACCGTGCATTCGCGACGAATATAAATCGAGCAGTGACTCGTTGGGGACAGATTACGGTCCATCGTTCGTTCGTTTTGCTACGCGATACGGCTGTTAGCCTTAGTCGATCGCCAGCAACGAGACCAAGCAGAGTGGTGACGACAATAAGAACGCCAGCGGAAGGAGCAAAGAGACGATGACGAAGCGGGCGGTGAATCGTACGGGATCATGGTGGTGGTGAATAGCAGCGGCAGTAACAACCGCAGCAAAACCAGAGGCAAACGGCGAAAGCAAGCGTTGCTGGCATGAACGACGAGGACAACAGTCTCGACGGAGCTCGCGCTCGCGACGATGCTTATAGACGTGACGTGACCACCACGTTCGTGCTCGTCTCGCTGAACCAACGCTTGTCCAAACTGTTCACGCTCGATGCCGCTTGTGACACTTGTGATGTCTATGACGATGTGCGTGTCCGACTGACCAAGGTGTACCGTGACAGCCTGACACGCGTCTAAAGGTCAGTAACAAGGCATCCGAGGAACTCGCCGAATGTCTATCCCTCCCACCCTCCCCCTTTTTCCTCCTGTCCGTTCGCGTAGTTTCGTGGATTTTCACGATTTTCGGACGATACCGAGGAGTCACGTGTTCTGCAAGGAGGAAAGTCAATGATAACACCGTCGAAATATCTCCCTCGCACTAGTGGACGTTTGGCTCTCTCTTGTCAAGGGTGTTCATGGTCCACAGTGTTTAAGCTTCCCTGTTATTTCCTGGTGTACGGAGATCTGTCGTACGACTAGTCAATGATTACACGAGTCTAGGTATCCGACAGCTAGATTCGTTGATTGGGATGTGACCAAGCGTGCATCAAACCACCGAGAACGGAGATGAAGCCGAGAGAGGCGGGGCCATGAAACAGTGGGATAGGTGTTGAACGAATTCATATTGTGTTGTTGAACGGTGTGCGAATTAATAGAAAAAAGGGCCGATTCGAAAACGATGATGAATTCCTTGGAAAAGGTCGGGAGGAGGATTGCATAACGTCAACCCCCTCCTCGTCCTCGGCTCGCTTCAGTTTCCTTCCTTCTTCCACCGTTTCATCCCTTTCCCTCCTTGGTAAACCCAGGTTCTCCTTCAAACGGTGACAAACATTCGCGCCGATAGCTAATTAAAAGCTTTCTGGCGTAAAGCCGCTCCCCTTTCCGACTACTACTTTTCTTCCTCTCTTTTCTCTTTCATCCCTCCTCTCCTTCCCCTGCCTTTTTTACACTACTGACCCCTCCCCCCCTGTGTTGATCATGTAACGAAGGAATTTTAATTAAAAAAGACACCGACACCCATTCTCCGTGAAACCATCCGCGGTGTCGTTTAATTCACTGAGCAAGGTCAGGTTCTCTCTTTACCCTCTGTTC
The DNA here is from genome assembly GCF_050948175.1 of Xylocopa sonorina. Lineage (NCBI taxonomy): Eukaryota > Metazoa > Arthropoda > Insecta > Hymenoptera > Apidae > Xylocopa > Xylocopa sonorina. Next base: position 12,030,583 of record NC_135198.1, read on the forward strand.
GAGTCTAGAGAGAGAATGTCCGTCTCTCTTTCTCCACATTAACGGAGGAGAAAAAAGGGGATCACCCTGTGGGGATCGATTCTCATCGTTTTTTCACCGGTATTCACATGAACCTGAACGTGTACAGCCTAAACGTTGACCCAGGACGTTGACTGTGAACCTCGTCCACCGATCGCCTCGTTCTTTAACGTAGTTTAAATGTCGTATACGAATGTCGGTTGAGTGAATTGTTTTTCTTCAAGTGAGACTTAACAGGGGACGCCTATTCATTTCTCAATCGTTCGCTTTTCTTCTGGCTGGCTCGTGCATTCGAGCAAGCGCGCGGAGGGCTTAAACGATCGATGGGCCCTTAACTTTCTTCCGTGTTTCGTTACAATGCACCACTCACTGTTTCATCCTGCATGTACAACATCGAGCGCGGTTTTAAGAGCACGGATAGTCAACACGACACTTGCTACCCCCCTTTCCCTCCTGCCAGAGATCCTGATGAATCCATCGACGACGAGATTTTTCTTATAGCTCGTCGCCTTTTGTTTACCCTCTTTCTTTTCTTAGATACGCGCGCAACGTGCACTTAGCCACCCACACATGTAACAGACATGTACAGACACCTGGACGTGTGTGCATCCTAAAGTACGGGTGCATGTATCGTATCCACTTCTCTCTTCTCCTGTGTTTATCTATACACGTAGCTACATATATTCCGACACGAGCTCGAGAGAACTCTGGCGCAGTGATTCCCAACCATACGTGGCTACGTGCCTACATCTTCGAGCTATGCCAAGAATCTGAACCCGTTAATTCACCCGTGCATGGTCCATATGTGCATACTGTCACGTCTCTCTTCTCTTACGGATTTCCGTCTGGATGTTTCGTACCTCTTCTTTTTTTCGGAATAATGCGATCGTGTCCCATCCGGCGATCGCTGCGAGAATATCAGTCGACCGACGGGATTTGCTTCGAAGATGCTTTAAATAGGCTCGACCATCTTGAACTCGTATACCTTGTCAGTTCAAAGTCACAATTTCTTTAACGCGAATTCAAGCTCGCGAACGTCCGTGCTTAATGTCTTTCGTATGTTCCGCGAACATATTTTTGACGAAAGATATTGGCACGTGGATAAATCCTGCAGGCAAACTCCAACCCGGAGTTAAGCACCAGAGACTCTAAACAAGGCGGCGAACAAGGTTCCGCTAAAGTAAGTTGAAACAGTGCGAAACGGGCATTTCTTGCCGTACACTCCAGCTATATTCCTCTTCGAACGTTCGGATGGAAGCCCGTAAATTCAGATTTTCCACTTTATCTGCGAATAATAAATTATTCGGTCTCCCTCGAGCATCCCCGCGAAGATAACGCTAGGAAAGCAATTCAGATTCGCACGGTACACACTGGTAAAGTTTACCCTCTTTTTATATCGGCGAATGAACACATTTACCGATGTTTCTCGTTCGCTCTCGATTCAAGGGATCAAAGTGGTTCAAAAGCAGCAAAGTTCTCATTAAGGGAATAGGCACCCCTTGGCACGCATCAGTCAAGCTTTTGGTTCTGAAAGCGACGGGGCGAACGGTTCAGAGGACGGAAAGAAGCTATCCGGCTTTAGAAGGAACGCGGGGTAGGTTATTCAGCAACATCATAAATACAGAAAGAACATTTAACAGGATTCCGTCAGTTCGAAATGTCACCTCTTATATGTCATCTCCGGCGCTATAAATACCCGGTTAATATGTATTTGTTTCGCGACGATGATCGACAGACGGCATTTCGAACTCGTCCCACGATCGACCGTTCTATCTGTTTGCCCAGAAATACGTTTCTCTTTTTCATTTTCCCCACGTGCCTGTTCCATGCTTTTTTGCGCGAGCAAACCCGTCGCCCCCTCTAATTTGTATCAAACGAGAGCAACGTTTGTTCGACGCAAACCATTTGCTAATAAAAAAACATAATCTTTGACGTTTCGAACCCGCCCTCTACTCGTTGTGATTTCCGCTAAAAATAACTGACATAGTCGTGTCTCTGGTTTAACCGAAGGTATTATCCCCCTCCAGTGGGTATGAAAAATTTCCAGTTCTGCGTCATATTTCTCTATCGTACAATGGCTTTAGTTATCCAGACGTTGAATAAGAGCGGTTCCACGGCTGATAAAAAATTGCTATTCGAAATGGGAATCCTCGTGGTATAGTCTAGAAATATTCCATACGCATGAATCGATTCGATACGAGCCTTATTTTACGCGGTATCGTATGCAAATCTGTTTTTATACCAGATTGGTAGAGTGCAATCCCTGATTCCATCGGGAGTTTAGACCGTGAGGCGTCGAATCCGCGCGAAAACATGTTTCGCCTGCAATTTTTATCGTTGAAGATTCTCGTATCAGCCTGTTTACTTTCCTCCCTGTTTCGTTTCACCCTGTTCCGCGGTCGTTCGTCCTCTTCTTACCCGCGAATGGAACACGGTGCAACAGAGCTGGCTGGTCTAAAAAGATCGATAATAGAATTGCCTATTGCACGCTACAACTGTCAGAAAGAAATACAATTTAGCGGGGAACGCGCTAGTGACCCGTTCGTGCCGTCTCACAGCGTGCAACGTTTCTTCAACGCGATCTATCATGATGAAAGCTAATAATTACTCTCTGTTCTATCTGTGCGACGCTCTCTGTACATCGGATGATAAAAGATTGCGCGCGTTCTTCGTGAAATTCAATGAGGAAAAATTGCTTTTCGGTTACCTCTGATAAAAAATGAGGAAAGAACTTCGATTAAAGTTTTTCTGGTTTCAAGTACCCGTGGTCTTCGTAAAATTCAGGTAGCGTTGCGCATCTTCGCGATCCATTCTGATTTCAAAAAATTCAGCGGTAGGTAATACCTGTTAGCTTTAGTTATTCATCGTTTTGACACCGTGTCAGATTCGAAACATTCAAGTACGTATAATTTCAGTTCAGTTCCCTCAGTTTCATAAAATGTAAAGTTACCGCTAGATTCAGAATTAAACTTTATGGTAAATGTAGCATATTTTCGTTTTTCATATTCCATGCCGCACCTGCCTCCACAACTCGCAGTTATAAGGTGAAAGGTGAAATGTTAAATCACTCTGAATGTTCTTATAAACCTCTTCTAAAAGTTCAGAGAGTGACGAATTCTTTTGAAAAATTCGCCAGTCAGATGCCACGATTAATTCCTTCATTCCGTGCCTGTTATAACAGCGCTGGCCTTATATCGGTGGACTTTATTGCCCCACCTTGCCGTGACTTTATTGATGCATGTTTCACTCGCTCGAGGGCCGACATTTTTATCAAATTTCGCCGTTTTCCCTCGGTCCTCCGCAGAGAAAGGGAGACGAAGGAAACGAACGGAACCGTGACGCTTCGGTGTCCGATATTTCGCAAGATAAATCGCCCTCCTATCGGGAACTTTATTGCTTCGCATCGTTGACACGAATCTGTGGCACGTATTGTTGCCACGAATGAACAAAAGCCTGAACCGTTTTGCCAGGGCTCGATCGGTTTCTGTTTCGATCGTTTACCACGAATTGAACCCGCTAACGAGCGTCATCAATTTCACTTCGACGGAAGGGTTCCTCGTCTGTCTTCTGGAACCTTTAATAACGTGTCCTAATTCAATTCCTAAAAGGAAGTCACGGTATCTAATAGCGTATACCTACTCGACAGCTTGCACTACCGCCACTTCGTAATATTCGCCAGTACGCAACGCATGTATTCGTTACATTTTTTGTGTACATTATAGGGAGAATGATCATTACTATTGGTAATAACACAATAGAGAAGTGTAGAGATGCGGAACTCTTACCGAAAGGAGTAATTCAAGGTAATAGAAAAATGGCACGCTGGAAGTAGTAATGCCCTGTTGTAGCCTGACAGTGACGGTAGAACGCATTAGTCAGACAGACAATTGGACGTCGTAATCTCTAATCAAAGCAGCCCTAATCAATCCATTAACACTGAGGGCATACAATCAGCTGACCCGTAGGACACAGGCTGTTCCTTATTAACTATCGAATCGTACTCCATACTGAGTACATAGATCACATAATCAATTCTAACCGATAAAGATTCATTCTCGTAACGACCAGTCCTTCAATATGATTTTTTCCAATTTCTCTTCATATAGGAATCGTCAACGCCGCCAGATCGTAAAAAAAGAAGAGAAGAAAAGAAGAAGAAGAAGAAGAAGAAGTCGACGCAGGAAGTAGAAGAAGAAACCCAAGGAACGGAAGAGAGCGTACAGACCGGTTGGCCAAGCAGCTGCAATGAACAGGCGACCACTGTCAGGGCGCATAATGTGGCTCGCGTGACACAGGCCGTTTCTCACTGCACATTTCTCGTCCACGACCAAGGAGGAGAAGTAGGCACGTCCCTCCGGTCTCGATAAACACACACGGCCCCGCTTTCGATTTTCTCTACCCGGACGGTAATAATCCTTAACGACGAGGACACGCATACCAGGGAGGCACGATAGTATGACGGTGATGCTGCTGCAACGTTCAGTCACCCCGCAGTCGACGCACAGCCAAAAGACAGCGAACAAGGACTGCAGCGCGAAGCCACCCTTCTTATTTCTGCTTGACGACAACCAGGAGCATCGACACTCCACGGATACCACTACCACGACGACAACTAACAATAACAATAACAACAACAACATTAACAACAACAATAACAACAACAACAATAATAATAATAATAATAATAACAACAACATACTTAAAGGAAGCAGCAGGAGAGACAGTAATCGCTCGTGCGTCGCCGACGAAGCGGCGGCGTCGGTGACGTCCCAAAGACGCGCCGACTGTGGCCAGGACGTCGCGATGCGATATTACCGGCTCTGGATCTACACCTGTAACTTGGTGCTGCTCGGTAGCGCGCTCGGCTTCGCCGCCGCGGTCTCACGAACACTTTTATTCACCGGCGACCCGCGTCGATACGTGGTGCCAGGTGTGCCCCGTGCATTCGACCCGACAGCCCTTTACGCTTACCTAGCGTTGGCCACGCAACTGGGTCTGGTACAATTGCTGGGCTGCATAGCGGCGAGGAGATTGAGCGCGAGACTTTTGAACGCCTACTGGGTGCTGCTGTTGGCGCTGCTCTTCGGCGACGCCGTGATCGGGGTCGCCTGGGTCTTCCGGTTCGAGAGGATGCGCGCCGAGCTCAGGCCCACCCTCAGGCAACGATTGCAAGTGAGTCGTTTCTAGTAATTATTTATCAATAGCAATCACTATCATTGTCGTAAGAGCAGAACTGTACAATTTCTAATTTGTTCAAGTCCAACAGTAGAATTACTCAAATTTTTCTATTTTTGCTTTGGTCATTTCTTACTTCCGTACGTTATCCTGGCAACTGTCGGTGGAATTAACATTGCATAAAGACTCCCCTTCTACGAACGAACTTCGATTCGATCCGACTTTACCAGACTGCCATAGACGGACGAACTTTACCTCAGACGCCTCAAGGTAACCCCTGGGCGTGTAGAGGAAAAAAGTCGAACGTTAAGACCTGGAAGGTCTCTCCGTCGCTGAAACTTTTTATCCCCTGCACGAGGTGAGGCTGCAAATCAGATTTCAAACCCTCGATAACGAGAAATCTCTTTCCCCTTTCTATTAGACGAAATCGTTCCCCGGATCGATCGTCAGGCAACCACGGGCGAATTTTATTCGGCCATTTCCTCGACCGTATACTTCGTCGAGAACGAAACACTCCCGGCCGGTGATATACATCGCTTTATTGTACCGCTGACCGTCTGGTTTCAGGGGTGGGAATTTGTTTAGCGTCGCGGAAGATGAAGATATCGGACAGACATCCGTTCTCGCTCCTGGAAGAGAAGAGCTTCTTGCCTCTCGTCGTGTTAAACAAACAAGCCGAGACTCGAGAAAAGCATACACGGTGACTAATCCGCGAAGTTTTATGCTTGCCGTACGGGAAAGCTATTATACGCACGTCGAGGGGGGAAAGGTTGTCGTTAAACGAAGAATAAGTGGCTCGTTTTGGCAATAAGAGGATCGGTAATATTGCGATCAAGAGCCCTGGGATGGATTCCTTACGAGGGAATAAATCTACTCGTGTCGAGTCGAGCCAAACCGCTTCATTTCTTCTCTATTTTAGCGAGACGAAAAAATTAGCGAGAGAGGGAGAGGACGTAGAAAGTCGAAGAAGATGGAGAAATAATATACAAGTAGAAGAATTTTTCAAGAAAAATGATCGAAACCGTAGCGAGACGCGTGTCTTAGCATCCATAGCTATCCGTTGGAATAATTTAAAGCGTCTCCGCTGCTCGATCAAACTTTCGCCCAGGAAGTTAGAGGCTTCGCGCCTCCGCTTTCGATTCTTCTTTACCCGGGGCTCTTTCGAGCGGTGCTGAACGAATGGCAATAATTTTCGTCGGCCGTTCGACGAGAAATCGCATTAAGGCGGGGCACAAGCAGCGCAAAAAGGGGTAGAGGTACGAGTTTCCGTCGCCCGGACGAGCTCCGGAGGGCTGCGAAGAATCGCGGAGGCGTGGCCCCCTCTTATCACTTCTAGGTAACATTCAATGGGGTAGTATCGACCAGTGAAAAGGGACAGGTTCTCGATGTCGAACCCGGGACCAGATCCAACCACACTCCGCGTTGGCAGAAAAGTTGCATCGTAAATAGGATTCCGTGTCTGATCCGAGGTACCGGCGATATCCCAATTTTTCATCCCCACGCTCCAGCTGGATGCGATCTAGACTCGATTGAATACACCCGTTCTCGTTACGCGCGACGCTTCCTTCGATCGCTACTTTCGTTCGAAACGCGACGCGTATCCATTCGAAACGCTATTCCCGGTGTCGTGTAATCGATAAGCATAAAAAATATACAGGCACGACAAGTGGTAAAAAAAGTCGATTTAATCTCGGCTGTAAGAGGAACGGGATATAACGTCGGTCGTTAAATGCCCGGCGAATTATGGTCGAGGTGTAAGCACGAGTAAATGTTCAGGTGGTCTAAATTTATGCGGCAACTTTAAGCATTTCGTTGGCCTTTTCTTGAGGTTCGCGTGTGTCGTTTTCAATACGGTGCGTAGCCTCGTAATAATTTCAACGGTATTCGTGGTTGGCTGACCTGACAGAAGGAGGTACGCTTTACGCTACAGCATGAATATTATTCATACCGTAGCCGGTATACAGTCCACGGGCTATTTATAAGTGAGCGTACGAGATATTTACATGTTTCTTGGCAACTTTGCGCCAGGAAACTTTTCCCACTTTTCGACACACGACGCTGCATCTTAATTATACGACTGAATTCTATACAGATTAACTTCTTCAAAGAACAGAGGCAAGTCTGAGCGAACACTTTCGACGAGCTTTCGAAAGGGGACAATGACTCGTGAGGTGTAGACTTGAGACTGATCGATCCATCTCGCACTTTTACTTCCCGCGAATGATACGGTCGGTTTATTTTCAGCGAGTACTTAATAGTCGATTGAAAGTTTTCACCGTCGCGTCAGCGTTTCTGTCTATCGATGGAGAACAGGCTGGAAACTTGCAATAACTTCGTGTCGCCTAAATGGGGGTGAAATTTTGATCAACCTGAACGTTGATGTGTTACTGCGGTACTGAGCGTGATATCGAGACGTTTACACTAAACCGAGCTCCTCTATTTGTCTTTTCATTGATTGCACGCGTTATTTCAGTAGATCATTCTTCCGATATTACTACGAAAAGTCATTGTTCGTTCGCTTGTTTGGGGAATGATCCGCTGAAAATGTTTTGGGGTAAAACGTTCTCGCGTTGCCTCCTCGGATTTCAGGTGGGTTTGGTAATATCCGGACGAACGAGCTGGCTGGTGCAGCTAATTAAGAAACAGTGAACTAGTTTACAAGCGCCTCGTTACTCGTCGTGATGAAAAATCAGTGTCACGGGGATTACAAACAATCCCAACCCTTTGCTCGTACCACCTCGTTCCTCTGTCGGTATCTGCAGTCATTATTCTTAGCCCCGTTCTTATCTAGGTCGATCGCATAATCGACGGAAAATGTGCGTATCCTTGGATGATCGACCTCGATACGCGGGACAACCGAATCGCGCTGTATTCTTCATTCGCCGCCGCGAAACTTCTCGCTTTCATACGAAACTCTGTCGTACCCGTTTCAAACAAGTATCAAACCATGTTATCTACCGTAAATCCGTGATGATTTCTAAATCTGCCACAAATGAACTCATAAAAATTTCAAAAGCCCCGTTTCGAACGTTCCCCGAACTCCAAACAATCCATTACATTAAACTAACAAGCATCAAATCACGATGTTGATCGTAAATCGGCGATGATTTCTAAACCCAGCGAATGAACTCATAAAAATTCCCAAACCCTATTTCAAACGTTCCCCGAACTCCAAACAAACCCATTACATTATACAAACGAGTATACAACTCACGTGGCCGATCGTAAATCCGCGACGATTTCAAAACCTGCCACTGCCAATGCGAGCCAAATAAAAATCCCCGAACGCCGCTTGAAACGTTCCTCGAACTCCGGACGCCGAGTCCGTCGTCCAACTCGTAAATACCGGTTCGATACCGAAACGAAACGGTTTAAAAATACCCGCAGCCGGTTCCTTTCGGCGAACGATGCGTAAATTTAGCACCGGTGAACGTCGTGTATCCTGAATCGATTATGTTTCGAGTCGACTCGACAGCTTCCCAGTTCTACGACCGTCGTGTCGTTCTATATATATATACACACGCATTCGCGAGCTTGCATTAATAGAATGCTGTTTATTTTTCGTCGCAGATGGAGTACGGCAAGGACCTGCGATTCAGCGAGCAGTGGGACCGTCTGCAGAAGGAATTCAGTTGCTGCGGCGTCACCGGTCCCAGGGACTTCGTCGCCCGATGGCCGCAGACCTGTTGCGGTTCTACAGGCAATATGAGCGACACTTGCCAGCAACCGTACGCGAGAGGCTGCGAGGAGTCGTTGATGCGGTGGCTGCGAAAAACCGCGGATCTGTTGTTCGTTCTTGGCTTCTGCGTGATAGCGTTCGCGAAACTCTGTTTCCTCGGGATACTGCGTTACGAGATAAGGGAGATGATACAGAAGATACGTCTGCTACGGGAACCACCGCCACCGGCGACAACCCTCGCGCAGCCACCCTTCTCGCAGGTGATACCGGAAGCGACCAACAACGGAAGCATCGTTCGACGCACGACTCTACCAAACGCCGTCACTCCTTCCGGTGGGTTTCGTAGAATTTCGTTTTGCGATCTAACGATCAACGGTTACGTAGGAAACGCGAAACGGGGGATAGAAGGTCAGAGAAGGGACGGTGGAGATTGGAGCTGGGTGCTGGGCAAAATGCTCGGAGTCGAGGAGAATTGCAAGCATTACAGAATTACAATAGAAGTTCGATTTAGGTTGCTAGGAGATTGCGCTGTAAGTTGTGCGGCGCCGGTCTTCCAGACGCATATTTAGTATCTATAGGAGTTGCTGGGTTCGTCGTAGTCGAAGCATCCAAGTGTAGCATTTGGAGGAAATTTCTGCGAAACCATCGTTCGCGTTCTAAGTTTTCATGGTAGACTGTAGGTGCTTCCATAATATAATTGTACAAGTAGGGTAAGATCGTAAAATTAATCAAGTGTAGAAGTTTATATGTCGAGTTACTCGACAGAAATCTGAAGCTTCTTTATAATGGTTTCCCTCCACTGCCCTTGTACTATCTTCTTACCGTCGGAATCCCTTTTTCTGCGTCCTTGTACTGCTCTTTTACTTGGATTTCTTTTCTTACTCCGCTCTCTTTATTGCGGGAATTACTCGCGGGAATGAAATTCTTTTGTACGAGCATTTTCATATTACAAATACCACTTTTACGGCACGAATCCTCCCGTGCTATTTTCCAAATGATTTTTTTACACAAATTCGTTAATTTCCCATTGCGGGACTCGACGACTGCGAATTAAAGTTTAACGATTGTACAGGGGTCCTCTATTATATCGAGAAAGAAAGGCAGAGAAAGATGGGCTGTCCACGCGAAATGTATCGCGAAACCTTTCATGGAATTTTATGCTCTTTTGAAACTCATAGGGATTTATGTAGCTTTCACTCAGTGATGTTTTTCCTGTCTGCAGAGATTGCAGTAAAGCCTGACCAGTGAAACATCTGTCGAACGCATCGTTTTTAACGTTTATTAAGGTCGTTCGCGATCTTTTTCTCTCTTCTTCCTACCGACTCCTCGCGGTTTGCTGGCTTCGTAGTCAATATCACTTGCAGAGGTGTGTACCGAAATGATCGGATTAGCAGCGAAAACCTAATTGGAGGTAATTGGATGAGCATGAAGAGTTAACTGAACACGATTTACGTATAACACATCGCTTCGAAAGTGAATTCGGAACGAAGACGAGAAGGTGTAGATGATCTTACGAACCCCTGTCAAACGATTATTAATTTCTGCTGACCCGCGAATGAAACCTAAAAAACAAAGTTTCGCTTGAACGGCATGAAACGAAGTTTCAATCGTTTCTGAGAAAGAAACGAACAATACCGCGATGCTGGCCGAGGTTTGCTCACCGTTAACGAGATTCACGAAGAATAAAGTAGTTCGAAGCGTATACAAAAGCTCGCCGGAAAATTTAGATTGCTTCGATTATCCATTTGGTATGTAATTCTTGCGATGAAAAATATGTTCACAACTAACAACTGTATCAGTGAGGGACGCAACGTTCATTGAGCTTAATCGATTCTTCTAGCGACCCCTAATTTGGATTCGTTATATTTTCTCGAAAAATATCAAGTAAACGAAACCAACAGAACCAAGCTGGCTAAACACTCGAGGAATTGGGTGAAGGGAAAAAGTTTCCCGAAAAATAATTGGTATAATGCGGCAAAGGGGTTAACGACTCGGAAAGTCCGCGTACATTAAACCGCCTGACGTAGACCGAAAGTGGGAACACCTCGACTTTTTTCACAGGCAAGTGAATAATTTCGTGTTGAACTGACGATCTTGGCCGGGTCTAGTCATTTAAGTAATACAGCTCGTACATATACGCGGGGTTCGCTCGTTCGGGATCGAAGTAGAAGAACTAGGGCATTGCGTGCTCCAGTATAATAAGTATTTAGCGCCTGCCCGTGCCGCTCCGTAATTACATGAACGATAGCGGATTTTAACCAGGTGGAGGCTAGGCCCTGAGCAGCCATGCACTCTTTCTGTCAAAGGTCACATTTTCGAACGATAAGGAGAACGTTCCAATCGTTTAATATCATGTGATTGGCAATTGGTAACAATAACATCGCGTTTCTATCATTTTAGGTCACTTGTCCGCCTTGTTAGGATTACGATACAGCATCGTGGTTCTTGTTCAGCGAATATCTTTAGAAACGTCAGCACGTTGATATCGTATCGGTACGTCGTCAAAGGTTCGACGAAATCTCAGCTACGTAACGAGAAGCCTCGAGCAATGTCTCCGGGTTCGTTTGGTCGTTGACGATCGTCAAAAGAGGCAGGATGAAGAATGTTTCTTTGGGCTCGATTCATATCGTGTCAGCTGTCCTCGTTCCCAAAACTGATTATTCTTCTACTCTTTCTCGGGGTACCTTTTATTTGGTACAAAGGGGAGCCTCGATAGCGATTTCTTGGACAATGAGAAAACCGAGCTGGTTCCTTCATCCACCGTATCCCGATCTGATTATACCAGATTTAGGTCTGGCATCGACTTTTCAGTAAAAGTTTCTAACGGCACGAGTAATTATTCTTGCAAGTCTCTCGTTGAAAGGAGCCCCGTCAGTTTCCGCTCGAGATCATCTCCGTAGCCTTTGCACGTTTTTCAAGGCCCTCGAGACGACCAGGCAGAATCCATAACGCGTGCACGCTGCATCCTCGAATCACGTGCCGCTAAAAATAAGCTTATACGCCTGCCCGTAATTGGTGGTCGATCAATTTTTCAAGAGTAGTCAAGAATACGAGGAGGACTGATCTCGAACCGGAGTATTAGCATACAAAACGCACAAAAGCGAGCTCTCGATCCCCTTTTAACGGGCCTGAGAAAGAAACGTTCGATTCGCATCTACGTGAAACGATCCGCCCGTGGAAATCAAAGGGACAATGGTGACATTTACGTCACCCTAATGGACCATAAAAATACCTATCTTACTTTTCCAGCGTCGTGAAAAAAAAGGGAAAGAGCCTGAATCGTACTTCCGAATCGGTTATCTCCCCTTAAGATCGAGGTTGAATCCTTCCTGACCGGTTCAGAATATGTTCGCGAACGGTTCTCCGGCTATTCCGTTTCTTATCTGAGATTACATTAATCCTTCGGTTGTAAAACTCACTGCGATTCAGGCGCTACCATCAGCGCCCATCAATTTGCGTGCGAGCGTTATCTGCAGGGATGCGTGCGATCGACGTATCTCAGACACACATGGAAGCTCGATCTAGCCAACCGATAGAGAGGTATCTTGACAAAAATCTGATTGCACGCGACGGACATCAATAATTACTGCAATATTAAAGCCATTGTTAGTGTTGCTAGCAAAGGTCAAAGGTTTATCTAACCCCTATATTATGTCTGTTGTGGAACGCGAATTATTGGTCATAGCAACGCGATCGGTATTGACAATAAATATAGAGACATGCATGGCCTATCGTCTCAAACGATACCACTGTTCTCGATTGATGTATCTGAATCTACAGATTGTATAAGAGAAAATCAATTTCAGGGAACGCATCGTTACTAATCCAAACGGACGAGTGCAATACCGGAAGGCACCCTCTATTGGCGAACAATCTGCAAGACGGTGGGGCGGACAGCGACACGAACAGCCATTGCGCTCTGATCCTCGAGGAGACGACGCCCACCTCGGCAAACCACAACTGCGGCAACCGTGAGAAGAGCAATGGCAACAACAACTACGAGATGCGAGAGTTCAGCAGACGGCTATGGTTGTCGAATGGCGGCAGCCCTGGCACGGGTATAACAGCTGGTGGTCAGAGCAGGCGCACCTGACTATGGAAGTGGTGGCGAAACACGTCGAACCGTCTCCTCTACAGGAGCAATCGGTCCGCCGAGATCACCGTGTATAAGTAAGCCTAGGAGTTATTGTCTTTCAAATTCTGCGTTGTTCGAGCAACGTTTCGTTCTCCGTCTCTCGGTTTCCTAACGGTAGCACACGAAAGAACAGCTGATATCTTCTCGATCGACTTCCGTATTGGTAAACGATGATTTTTCACGGGGACATCATAAGTCGTCCGTTTTTCCTAGCCACAGGGAAATCAGGGAGAACCGAGAAACGAAAATCGTGTCGTACTTTTCCACCTCTAACTAGATCCTTGACTTTTAAATCGCGCACATCGCTATGTATGTACGTAAACGTACATGCATATCCCTAGGTCCCTTTTTAGGTGTTTTCGTTTCTCCTTTAAGGGAACGAGAGCCTGCGTGAACACGTGGCTCGACTCCTTTTTTAAATCGATAGAATAGCGAGACTAGACGAGAGACACCAGGCTGAGCCTTGGCGTCGCAGATTGCTGAGGACTGACAACTGTTAATATTTTTCTAGTCAACACATTCTGCATTTTTCATCTCGTATTTACACTAGACGAACCTATTTTCTTATCGCGAGAGAACATACCTCGTGAACGTAGATGCATAAGTTTTAAACCGTCGTATCGTTCGAAACGTGACAGTTTGTTAATAGATACAGAGTAGATAAAGAATGAAAAAATGAATAATTGATTGAAGAGAAATGTGGGTGTCGGACGCCAGCAGTTTGCTTGCTCCAGTTTCAGGCTGGATACAGAGTACTCGTGCTTTCTATATACCCGACGAAAGCAATTATTTTCATAGATGCGTAAGGGGCTATAATATAACACTGATTTTATTAAACAGAAATCGAGGTAACAATAAAAGGGACCTTAAACGATTCGAGCAGCAATTACAGAGGCTGCTACGTACGAAGGTAGTTTTACGTCACGTTTCCTTTTGTGTTCGTACCCTTTTAGAGGCAGAACTCGAATTAGGATCTGTAGTACCATTGTTTCGGTACACCCGACAACCGTTCGGTTGAGAAACTTGGAAGAAAAGAGGACTGGTCGATGACCGATTCAATGTTTTTCTTATAAAAGGGGAAATTCGCTCGATGGTATTAAATTTTGTGGTACCGTTCATTTCGATCGCATTTAAGATATTCAGACTCCTATTTTCGCTCGATTTACGGACTCTTTTATTCAATATCCGTTCTATGAACTTACTCTGGTCGAATTAAAGAGTCGGATATTTTGGTGATCTCAATTAGACTCGAGTTTCCAGTCTATTTTCAGAAGTCAGGATTAATTGACAGACATCTCGTTAGTTTCGATAGATAGGAACGGTAGATAACCCGTACTAAAATTCTCTGGAATAAACAAGATTATCCTATTAGCGTAACGTACTGCGGATAAGTATTTATACCGCGAGGATAGATAGGATTTCCAGGATTCGAACATCGTAAAATTAAGCAAGACTGCAGCAATATGAATAGATGGTAAAAAAATATATAACTCTCCCTCTCTCTCTTATATATATATATATATATACATATATATATAAAAGACGAGACCAAAGCGTTTTAACTTAATCGAATTAAATCGATACCGGGACGGGATTAATAACATAAACGAATGACCAAATCAAAATATATGCAATACTAAGCGTATCTTCGTTTTTTAAAGGATAGGTCCGCAGACCGGAGCTAAGGTTTCTAAAGATTCTACTGACCTCACGAGCACACCAGCCCACAATAAGAGAATAACGTTCAAAGTTTTACGTGTCGCCAGGAAAATGTATCGTTGAATCGTTGTCTATCGACTAGAACACGCTACAGATCGTAATAGCCGGTAATAGAAGTTTCTTTACAGATGGATCGATTTAAATCGCGGATAGGCTAGACTAGGGTATATTTTTACCAGTTTTCCTAATTTCGTTTCATCCGATGACACCCAACAATAAGTAGAATAAATCGGTGAACCATTTAGCGGATAAACGAGATTTCAACGATACGTTTCCTCCGAGACGTCGTCGTACAACAAGTGCAAAGTCAGCACGGTAGTGCGACCGGAAGTGCTGATGAACAGAATAAATTTCCTTTTGCGTGACGACAGACAACGGCCGGTGAAGCGAGAATCGACACAGAACGAGTCACGAGGAAGAGAACGACCGAGAGAACACACAGCGGAACAGAGAATACAAAAAAATTACGAAAAAGAGCAAAAAAAAAACCGAAAAGAGAGAAATGAGAAAAAGAAGAAGTGCGTCGAAGCTGCACAAAAGGGAAGAGGATGGCCTGTGAACGCCTTCCGACGTCCTTTCGATTCACTTTCTACGCGTATTCCTTACATGTCTTTCCGTCCTCGCACGGTCGGTGAACAACAAAAGAAAAAAGAAAAAGAAAAAAAAATGAGAAATAATCAATTACTTTTGTAGATTCATTTTTTTAGCAGTAAGTTTTCCTATAATGAAACTATCTCTCTTTGAATCGAGACGAACCAAAGAGCGTTTCGGACACGGAGCCGTTGTATACTGATTTTTACCGCACGAATCGCGCGAGTAGTATGTCACAGTGTAAAATGTAACTATCGTCGCTATTTTAAGAGGAGCACCGTTTTACATTCTGTCTCGTCATTTTAGTAAGCAATGGCGATATGCTTCGAAACAACAAAAATTGGTTGCATTTATACACGATGAGACACGAGTGCGTTTAGTCGCGATTAAACGTTTTTTTTTTTTTTTTTAGCGCACGTTACCGACGAGATGCGGTTGTCATCACGCAGACGTTTATTTATGCTCGTTTCTTCTCGATTCCATTTTCTCTCCCTTTTTCCTTTTCGCCTTTGTCGTGAAAATTCTATCTGCGAAACGTTTCGGCGAGAGTCAAACGATACAGGGATGTGCGATAGTTACGGAAGAATATTGTGGGATACTACTGCCAAACAGATTCCCCCTATATAGCGAAAATACAACTATAGAAGAGAAAGAAAATCTGTTTTTTCGACGAGCTATATATATACATATATAGTGATGGTAAAAAAATTAAAGAATAAACGAACCATACATTGAAGAAAAAAAATATACATGTACACACAGAAGAGAAACACACAAAGTCACCGCATAAGAGTAACGACTATAAATTCCTAGCTCTTTTTATATAAAAACGATACATGCAGCGCGAGTAGTCTGTATTGATTTGTGCAGTAAGTCGTATAAATATAATACGATACTCAAAGTAATTGGCTTCCTAGCTAGGATTAATTGAATCTTAGGGATTATATACGTTTTACGAATGCAAAGATAATGGATATACGTATTAGTAGACTGTATATAGCGGTGTATGGTAGTAAAATATTAAAAGCGTCGATCGTCTGCTTAAGAAAAAGCCAGAATCCATTGCACACAGTTCAACGATAAACACCGGTATAACGTTTTCTTTACTATTGTTTAGAACAACGTGAAGGGAAATTACAAGACTATTAAGATACAAACCTGGTACAGCTCATTGTTAGACTTCAGATTTAATCTTTTGTCTTTCTCGTAATTATATCAGTCTGGACAACAGGGTATTATTAGCATCGTACCTTATAACGCGTAGATTATTACTAGTGAAGCCATTATTACATGACACGTTCATTAATGTGTGTTGCTAACGAGATACGTTTTTGAATATATATGTATGTTTCTTCGGTTCGTATCATGCATAATTTTTAATCGTTCAAAGAAAATTCAAGATGAAAAAAATTGCATTCCAGATAGTCGAGGGTTCTTTCTTAATCAGGCCATCGAGTTATCGTTGAATGTACTAAGCTATAATAATATGAGAAGCTTACACCTCGCAGACATACAGCCTCTGCCACTAAATGTATATAAGGAAATACTATATTTAAAACATACGACAAATAGCGTTAACTGATTTTTAAAATGATCATTTAGAGAAGCAACTATGTTATTGCAAGCCGCCCAGATGGAAACCTACACACGCTATCTTTAATTAGAATAAGCTTTAAAACTTTCGGCTGGATGAGAGACGATATACTCTGTTTCTTCATAATTTAATTTATCCCTTCAGTTTATTTAGTCGTCGTGTTGTATACTCGTTTAAAAACGGAAGAAAAGAGCTCGTATTTTTTATGTTTTACTCGCAAGTATATTGCGACCACAATGACTAATGATCCCACAACAAAAATGGCTTTAAAAAGGTTCAACACGTGTAGTAATTTATAACTGATTGATATTTAAATGTAATATGTATATCGAGACGAATGAAAGAGAGGGAGCTTTGAATAGTGCCTGCTTAAGAAACCCAATTTACTGTATCTGTAAATGATTAGATATAGTATGTACGTATTATTTCGTACACGGTAAACTCGGTAGGATTACCGTAGCCAAGTATGGGAAAAAGTGTAACTAGAATATAAAAATGCATCCATTACTTTCATGATTATGCATATTATCATACACAACGAAAACCGCTTATATTGAAATTCTTTAAGATGAATTTCTATAATTATATTTTCGTTCAAAATATTAGAAAACTTCTATATTCCCTTCGAAAACTTTTCATTTTGTAATTTTTATGTCAACATACTTCAGGGTCATAATTTTCTAACTTACGCTTCAACCATGCTTTATAATTGCTGCATTATATATTATTGTGTCACATCACTCTTCCCCATACTATACTATGAGTTCGTGTTATTCAATATTCTTAAATGTACATAAAACCTATGTGGTCGTAATTGTATGTAAATACTGTTAAACGTTCTATAACTCCTCTAAAATATGAATACAAGGAAAATTGGTTATTTAGTATAATTCTGACTTAAAGCTTCACTTACTTTTATCTCAGACTCCTTCACTTGCAACGTGGTATCCATTATAGCTCCACCAATTACAACCTGCGTTATAAACAAATTGCACAATTAAAATGAAATAAGCAATTTTATATATATATTTTTTAATAATATAAGTATTTTTCTTTTAATTACTGGATTTCGTTTCGGTGTTAGGATGCACTTAGACGCACTACTAGTGGAAGAACTTTGTCGATACTTTTCAGCCAGCTTCACTGCAATTTCTGCTGCCATGCTTGCATTATTTTTTATCAGTGCTATGTCTATTATTTTGGAAACATAAAGATCAAATAAATATACATGAATTTTTGCTTCTGCATTTCTAATTTATTGCTATGTGGAATTTAATGCTTACTTGCTTGAAGAGATTTACCACATGTAATCAGATTTAACTCCTGCAGTAAAAATGGTGTTACATCCTTTCCACTTATATTTTTGGCTTTTGCAGTTTCTAAAACCTTACATATAGCTGATTCCATTTCCCTGGAATCTAATGCATACTTTTCAGGAATAGAAACAGCAAACAGGATTCCTGTTCGAAGGCCTAATTCTTTCTGTTCTTTTAGAATTCTTGCTGCTTCTTCTGAATCCTGTACTCTATGTAATACTTTTGTTTTTTGAAATGTTTCGGTACAATAAAATGCAGGAAAATAGTTTGTCTCACCAATTTTTATAACAGGAACTCCTTGAGTTTCCTATGAAAATATGCAATTATAAATATTCTGTTACAATGACATTTGGATTTTTATGTAAGAAATGCACTAACCAAATATTCTAATGTCTTCTCAATGTCTAATATAGATTTAACACCAGAGCAGACAATAGCTATAGGTGTACGGCCAAGTTCTACTAAATCAGTGCTAATGTCAAAAGTCAATTCTGCTCCGCGGTGAACACCACCAATGCCTCCTGTTGCCATTATCGGCAAATCTGATAAATTTGCTATTAACATTGTTCCACTAACAGTTGTTCCTCCGTTTAATTTCTGAGCAACAGCTGTAGATATATCCCTGCGTGAACATTTAATAGTTTTCGCAGAATTTGGCATAGCTAATAGCTGCAGCTGTTCTTCGTTTAAGCCAACATGTATCTGCCCATTTAAAATTCCTATTGTTGCAGGTACAGCACCCTAAAATAATATAATGATGTTTAATCTAAGGAAAAACTAATTTTTTTTTATGGCTTTTTGATAATTCATGAATAATTACTTTTTTCCTAATAATATCTTCAACTTGTATAGCTGTGTTCAAATTATCCGGATAAGGCATTCCATGAGTAATAATTGTGGACTCTAAGGCTACAATTGGTAGCTTATTTTTTTTTGCCACTTCCACATCACTACTATAAACAAAAGTCTTGCAATTATTGCT
The DNA here is from genome assembly GCF_050948175.1 of Xylocopa sonorina. NCBI lineage: Eukaryota > Metazoa > Arthropoda > Insecta > Hymenoptera > Apidae > Xylocopa > Xylocopa sonorina. The sequence goes on from NC_135198.1 coordinate 12,049,792, forward strand.
GGCTTGACGATTATTTAATGTATTGACTTTTTTCACTATTACAAGGAATCTTCGAAGAGTCATCCACTGCATTTTCATGTTTTCAAATATATGCGCCTGTACACGATCAAAAACTATCCAAGTACAGTCTGCTATTTATTATTTGATTATACATTGAAACGATATCTCAGATAGCTATATATGGTGAGCGATAGTAAAAATTGTTTGCACGTTATCGAATGTTTTGAATATTTGCTTAAAAGATAATAAAAGAAATACGAATACATCATGTATAATTAACCTACATAAATATCGTAATTATGATGAAAGTTCAAAATATTTCGTACTAAAAATGAATTATTTCGATAACAGTTTGTTCGATTTATCGAATTCGTTGAACCGCGAGTTTTTATCTAAAAAATCAGTGTTAAATTTTAAAGCCTTGATTTTTTATAATTATAGTTAAAAATAAGATTAGAATAACTTTTACACTATTTAATAAATATATTATTCATTTTTATAGTAGACTTTAACATAATTCCTATAATAAGTGCAGTAAATGAAATAATAATTATTCATCCTATATATTTAATTAATTAATTTATAATGTTTCCTGTTATTTATGAATTTTTATTAAATAATTCTTCAAAATAAATCTAAAGCATAAATGATCAAGTACTTAATTCATAAATAAATTAAACATTGAACACAATAGGAAGTGCTGAAAAGCATAAAAAGAGCAAAATGCGTATTTATTGTTCTTTACAAAGATATAATAAACATGTATAATTTGCTAATGTCATACTTTTTAAAAAGTGCTGACTGAATATTGGATGTAAAACTATTTTATTTCCTTTTATAGATCATAATAGTACGTAATAAACAGATATTACATAGTGTGAAAGTATTAGTATCATACTATTAACCTTTGATCTGCTAATTCAGGGACGTACGCGATACATGCATATTCGTTATAACATTATTTTATAATACTTATTTTATTGTACGAACATCATATTTCTGTTTAATATACGTATTTTAACAATTTTTGGAGAAACAAATTAAAAATTACTTAATATTAGAAACAATTTAAATTAAAATAAGTTTACATTTTATTTTTTACAAAAGTCAGCTGGTATGTTTTTTGTAATATAAAATTGAAAACAAAACTTGTTTTCTGTTAGCATATAATATATGGTAATGTGAATAACATGACTAGAATTTATCATTAAAATTTTAAGTTTAAGTAACAGGAATAAAAATATTAAAATTTTTAGTATCCTAAATATCTCGTAAATAACAGTTGTTACATACCTGTATAAAATACATATAGCCTGACTTATTTTCGTCAGTAGAACGGCGGACGATGAGCTATGGATTTGAATAGTCTACAAAGTTAGAACAGTAATCTTTCTTATTGCCATTATTAATAACTAAAGGTTAAACTGACAAACAGAAATATGAAGTCGAAGAAATCCAACGACGTCGGAACGTTATATTTGAAAGGTTATAATTTACTTCAAGTCTTTGGGTAAATATAAAATTTTGATTATCTTCTAAAAACGACATTCCTAAATCGGTGTCTATTATATTAATTCCATGATAAATGTTTCTGGAAGATTTAATAAATTTATATTTGCTTACAGTTGGAGTTATATATTTTACAAATCCATGACAAATGATTACTCTTCTACATTAGAAGCAAATCTATGGCAGACCATTAAATGGCCTGTTATCGTTTTCCAACATGCTGCTCTTTTGGAGGTAATTTATTAATCGCTTAACTCATTGTTTTCTGTATAAATCATGAAATTAAACTTAGTCGCTTTATTACAGATAATCCATGCTATGGTTGGTTTAGTTAAATCAAATGTTGCAATTACAATTTTTCAAGTGTTAAGTCGCGTTATGGTTGTAAGTGGTATTTTATTGGCAACACCATATAATTATGGGGCATCGTCTCCTGGTCTTCCACTAGCCATCTTTGCATGGTCAGTGACAGAGATAATTAGATATATGTTTTACTTCATGAATCTGAACAAAGCTGTACCTTATCTTCTCACATGGTTAAGGTATGTAATTTAATAACTTCTATAACATAGATTTTGTAAATCAGCGCATTTTTTTAGCAGTTAAATATTTCAATTGCTTTACAGGTATACATTATTTATTATATTATATCCGATTGGTATCACTGGAGAACTTTTATGCATGTATGCAGCTACGAAATATGCAAGTTCTCATCCTGATGCTTGGAGTTATAGACTTCCTAATTCATGGAATTTCATATTTAGCTATCACCTTGTGCTTGTACTCGTCATGTTATCGTACATTCCATGTAAGTTGTTGTGTCTTTTATTATTATATCTATACCATGTTTAAATTATACAAATTTTATACCTTCTTTCATATTACAGTGTTCCCACAACTATATCTCCATATGTTTGGTCAAAGACGCAAGATTTTGGGAAGTAATGCACTCAAAAAAGCTCAGTGATGAGAATAAATTTTCATACATATTGTTTATAATAAATAATTGTTTCTTTTTTTGTGACGGGAATAAACAGTTTAATTAGTGAAAATTCTAATGTTCCCTACCTCTTCTGCAATTTCAAAACGTTACCTTTTCAAGTATAAAAAATTAAATCTTACAATGTTCAGGTAAAAAAGTTGAAATTCAATTCTTTAATAGATTGACGAATTGAAAACGTTTGCTATCCCCACCATCCATTAACCTTCCTCCCACTGAGTAGTACTTATGTTACTAAGATAATAAATATCATCTGAATTATCTATAGAATACATGTTTTACTACTTTTAATTTCTTATATTTATTAGGGAAATAGTTCATTTCTCTAGAAATATCAATTACTACTTTCAACTTTGAATCGCGCGATATAATAAAGAAAGGACAGGATCTTCAGACCTCTGTGAATACTTAATTAAATACGAATATAGCCAGGCGATAGTGTATTTTAATCGTACATCGTAAGCTTTATATATGTAAATATCATTTGTTCAATGCTAAAATTGTAATCACGATCGAATTTGTTTACGCAGTCGTTAAAGCAACTTTGTATACGAATATAGAAACATGTCCGAACACAACGATGACACAGAAAAAGGTAATGTTTTCAAATTGTCATTTGTTCAATGTAAAATTCAATTTTTCTCTGGCATCATTTGCAATGTTCCCTTTAACCATATCATTGTAAGAAGCAAAATTTTTCGTTCTATTTCATACATTTTTTCACAAAAATTATAAGGAGTTCCAATTTCTCGATTTTGTTATTCAGAATCTCAATTTACTACTAAATTATAAACTGGGGAATTTCTAATATGATTTTGCTATTTTTATAACATTTTCTTTTTCAATGTGCATTTTTCATGACGTAAAAATTCCCGTAATACAAACTAGATAAGTATAACGCAATGACGACAGAGGTTAACCTGTCATTTCTATGGGAGTTTAAAACTTTCCTAATTAAATAAAATGATTAAGTGAATTAGGAGATCAAATCATCGCTCAACATTGTTCATCGTAGCTTTAAAACGTTAATATTTGCATGTCACTGCAAAATTCTAGGTAATTGTTAATTGACACGTGTTCTCACTGATTTACATTACGATTGTAACGTCACGATATGTGTACAACAACGAACCGAAATGTTTCTGCATATCATCTTACCTTTAATGAACCGTCATCGGCAATTATTCGTTCAACAATTCTGGCGAAAATCTGTATTTCTATATCTTTATTTAAGTCAGTACAACATATTACCCCTTTTTCTTGCCTGAATATCTTACTTTCTAGAGTTTGCTATTCTTCATACTATTATCCTGTATAGGATTAGTACAAAGTCCATGTCACATTTTATAAAACTAATAAAAGCTATTATCCGTAATGTTTAAGCGTACGATTTACTTTAACAAATTTTATATTTATAACTGGTACTACTTTGTGTATTGCTAATATTGTTGTTTATTTATTTTCATTAGAGAAGAAACCAAATGAGGAAGCGACAAATAGTTCTTCAGAACAAGAAGAGGTAGAAGATTCTGATATGGAAAAAATTCGCAAATATTTGGCGCAAAAGTTAAGGTTGTTCGATTCCTCGGATTATGATGAACAGTCACAGCAGAAAGTTCTCCGTGAACTTAGTATAGATGGTGTAATAGAATACATAAAACAAAACGAAAGTTGTAAAATTATTACTATGGCTGGGGCTGGTATATCTACATGTAAGTATCATTTATAAGTTTCAATTCCATAACAAAATGTGGCGCATCAGATGTATAGTTTCTTACACACTTTTTAGCTGCAGGAATTCCTGACTTTAGATCGCCATCGAGTGGTCTTTATCACAATTTAGAAAAATACAATCTGCCTCATCCGCAGGCTATCTTTGAATTAGATTTCTTTATGGAGAATCCAGAGCCATTTTTTATGCTTGCAAAAGAATTGTTACCTGAAGGTTTTAAACCTACGTTAAGCCATTATTTTATTCGTCTTCTATTTGAGAAAGGATTACTCTTGAGACATTACACACAAAATATTGATACATTAGAACGAATGGCTGGTTTGCCACCTGAAAAATTAGTAGAAGCTCATGGTACATTTCATACTGGCAGATGCCTGAAATGTAGAGCACCATATACTCTTCCATGGATGAAAGGTATAGCTGCATTTATATTTGTATACGTATTAATTAAAATTTGATGTATTACAATTATAAACATGTTCTAAAATGTAGTATTTATTTACAGAGAAAATTATCGAGGGTCTTATACCTAAATGTGAGGAGTGCGAAGAGGGTGTGGTGAAACCGGATATAGTGTTTTTTGGGGAAATGTTACCCGAACGCTTTCATTATTTCGCCGATAGAGATTTTGCACAAGCAGATCTTTTAATAATCATGGGATCAAGTTTGGTTGTTCAACCATTTGCGTCCTTGATAGATAGGTAAGCATTGATTATTGATTATGAATTAAGTGATTGTAATACTGATTGTTTTAAAGGGTACGTCCGAATTGTCCTCGACTGCTAATTAATAAAGAGAAAGTAGGTATGCAAGATCGTTTATCGCGACTCCTGGGATTACGACATGGTTTAATTTTTGATACACGAAGTTCTCATGGTGGTCGTGATGTTGCTTGGTTAGGCGACTGTGATACTGGCTGTCAATTATTAGCTGAAAAATTGGGCTGGGTTGTACGTTTTACCAAATTAATCTAAACTATTTTTTATGACATGCATTGCAAACATTAACGCATTTACTTAAATCTATTTCTTTGCAGGACGAATTGAGAGATCTTATGAAAAAAGAACATGAACGGTTAGATGCAGAAAATGCTAGTAAGGGTTAACTTTACTAAAACTGAGTTATTACAATGTAAATTAAGCTTCCTAGAATATTTAAAACTTAATTTCGGGGTTCCTTTACCTTTTTGGAAAAAAAGTAATATCTATACATAGATAAATGATAGATAAATAATATTTTGCTTCAATATAATTATAAAGATGTTATCTAGAAGGCTAAAAGTTTATCGTAATCTTGTCGAAAAACGATACTTTCATCCTCATCTGTGTGTTATCACTTTTTATAGATAATTATATTATATTAAATTAATGGTGAGAAACATCATTTTTAATCATGCAGTTTCCCAAGAATTAGCATATGATAATATATTCATATCGTGAATATATTTTATTTATAACTATATCGATGCATTATAATAACGATCGCTCAATGAGGTGTAAATAATTTATTTCCTAATATAGTACATAATAATGTTACGCAAATAAATGTGATTTTTGCCAATTGATTCGTGCGTAAAAATAAAAAAACAAAGTAAAATATGTAATATAATATAAAAATCAATTTATATTAAAGGGCATCACGATAACTTCCTGAGCTTCCTGTTGATGCAACTGTCCCTCACCGACAGCTGCCGCAGCCATGGTTTTACGACCGCTGTATTTCAGCTGTAAGTCACAATTTGCAATATGTAATATAAATTTTTATAGTGATTTAATATTGCAATCTTAGAACAGAAACAGGATAAAATGTCACGAAAAGTGGTTGCTCGCTTCGAAGTTAAATTGTAGACAGACTTACTCGTTTGCCACACAAATTTTCAAAACGAGGCTTGATAAAACTCCAAGCTCCCATATTTTGTGGCTCTTCTTGACTCCATATAAAAGCTGAAAGATATATTTATCTTAATATTTTAAAACATATGCGAATTTAAATTTTACTACGTACTGTTTGCACGTTTATATTTGCCCATCTCGTCCAATAATTCTTGGACTGGGAAAGGACACAAGCTCTCGATTCTAATTATTGCCACATTCTTCTGTTCCGTGGAATCTCTAAAATTATCGAGAGCATAGTAGTGTTTTCCACTTACGAGGATCACTTTAGTCACGTTCGATTCGTTCACCTTTTCATCTCCTATTAGAATATTATTTATTACTAGTTTAATTTATCATCACTTATCAATGTTCAGCATACCTATAATACTTTTGAACTTTGTCTGTGGTCCCATATCTGCAAATGACGAAGTTGCAGCAGTATGGCGCAATAATATTTTTGGAGCTACTATTATTAATGGTTTCCGGAAGTTTCTTACCATCTAAAAGGAAGATATAGACAATTTTTAACATTAATGATATAACTAAAAAGCTACTAAAATACAAATTTTACTTGTCGTCTTAATAAATGGAAATACTGAGCCGGAGTTGTAGGGTTCGTCACGTGCATGTTAACATTATCACCATCGGGTTTGTTTTCAGTGCTGTCAGTGAGTTGCAAAAATCTTTCTAGCCTACAGGAACTATGTTCGGGACCTGTACCATCGTAACCATGTGGTAAAAGCATTGTCAAACCGCTACTTAACATCCATTTCGCCTCGCCACTAGTTACAAAGGTATCAATAATAATCTGTGCTCCATTAAAGAAATCTCCAAATTGTGCCTCCCATATCGTCAAAGTAGTTGGCACAGCTATACTCATGCCGTACTCGTAGCCTAGAACCGACTCTTCTGCCAAAATACTGTTGGCCAATTCTAATTTTCCCGTTTGACCCTCGACCATGGAGTTCAATGAAATGTGTATATCTAAAATTACAATAAACAATAGGATCCTTGCAGATTAGTCTGGCATCTTACAAATTAAGAACTTCTCACAAGTACCTTCGGTGGATTGATCAACAAACATAGCGTGTCTATGGGAAAATGTTCCACGGCCTACATCTTGCCCACTTATCCTAACATTGTATCCCTGATATAATAAAGTTCCAATCGCCAAAGCTTCAGCAGTAGCCCAATCTAAATGTTCACCACTAGCTATTTTATTTAATCGTGGTTGAATGTGACTTTTCATCAATTTCGGGTGAATTGCCTGTTGCACAGTAAAATGGCACACTTAATTAGCCAGGGAAAAACAGCAGTTATTTAATACATTGTACATGTGCTCACCGAGTCATCGTCAATGTGAACACTCTTTTCGGCAATGAACCTCAATAAGCTTAAATCAACTCCTGTGTCCCACTGTGTTATGCTAGCGTCAGCCTGCCTTATCCCAGTCCATAGGTCGGTAAAATACGCAGGTTGTGGAATATAGTTATCCACATTGTTCAAGGCTCGATTCAGCCGAGCATTGTGATTCTGAACAATATTTTTGGCTTCCGTCGTCGAAAGTACATTGCTTTTTACCAATTTATCCAAATATCGATCAGGTATCGATCTGTATAAATAATTGAAAATGAAATAGAATCATGTCATCTTCTTAGGAATATGTAAAATAAATTGAGAAATACCCACGGACGATTCTGTATGATTTTATAAATCACAGGATTGGTGAAGACAGGATCGTCTAGTTCATTGTGACCCCATCTTCGGAAGCAATTCAAATCCACGAACACGTCCTTTCGAAATTCTCTTTGGTACCTAAAAGCTATTCTAGTAGCTCGAACAACCATCTATGAAATCATCATAATTAAAAATTTGATTTCTCATACATATATATGTCTATATAAAAAAACATTAAAAAATCGTATGTCTATCTCGAACACCTCGGGATCATCTCCGTTCACGTGAATCACCGGAGCAGAGATCATTTTTGCTAAATCCGTGCAATACCTCGACGATCTCCCTCTAGAAGCTGGAGTTGTGAAACCCAATTGATTATTGATCATCAAGTGGACTGTTCCACCTATTTCGAAATGAGGAACCGCCGATAATGCTAAGCATTCTTGATCGACACCTTGAGCAGCGTAAGATGCGTCCCCGTGAACCTAAGATAAAAGATCAATTCGTTTAATGTTTCTATTAAACTCCCGTTTAGTTGGATATCGAGCAATATACTTGAATGTTTAACACTTTATCGCTCCATTGAGCGTTTCCATCCTCGTCATAAGCTCCGTCTTTAACAGCCTGCATCATTCCTCGAGTTTTGCCCATCGATACAGGATTAACAGCCTCCAGATGCGATGGATTTCGTAACATCGTTACGTGGAGGCTTTTCTGATCAATTTTAAGGTCTGTGGATGATACGAAGTGAGTGATTACGTCACCGGTAGCGGTCACATCATCTGGAAATTCGGAGTACCCTCGTAATTTTCGAAATAATTTTTCGGGTGGGACGTTGAGCATCCCCGTGAGAAAATTCAGTCGACCACGATGAGGCATACAAAGTACAATGTACTTTAAGTCATCTGCAATTTAATGCGTTTAAACTTGATCTTCGGCCGATGAAACATTGTCGTTACTTTGAACAATTGTTACCATTGGCAGAAAGTTTAAAAATTTCATGGAAGAAAGCCGTCATGCTCTCAGCACCCTCGCCACTATATCTTTTAAGGCTCACGAACTTGATTCCCATGAATTGTTCGAATGTTTGACACTTTAGCATTTCTGTTCCAATGGCCAATCGCGTTTCGTCTGTCAACGGGTCTGCCAAACATGTTTCTGCGGTTTGTGCAAACCATTCTCTCTCCTCCTCCGTCTGTGTAGACATTAATAGAAAACAGACACTTTTATACAGATTTTCTACAAAGAAATAAATGTCAACTTCCTAGCAATTTTATTGGTAGACTGCTCTAAATAAGTTGAGCGATGAATTATTACCTCCAAGTAGCTAAATTCTAATCCCACAGAACCACTGTACGTCTTGTTTAAAAATTCTAACGCCTCGTTCACCGTTCCTTCCTCTTTTCCGATCGCTAGAATGCCCCTGAAGGAAACTTTGTCTGTTAAATTTAAACCAAATCTCTCGGGCTTTAGTTCTACCAATGGTATTGGCTTTTCTGTCGAGACAGGATTTATGTCGGCTTGTTTATGAGCCAATTCTCTATATGCAGTAACCAGCCTGTAGAAATTGCTGTTCTTTGATCGTATTTCCAAATATTCTTTTGGCACTAGAGATATGGGGAAGAATGAAGTGAAATACATTATTGGTAAACAACAGGTTAATTTTGTATTTTTATCCTATATGTCACATGTTAAACTATTTGTGCGTTATCGCACAATTATGTCATCGGATTACGCAATAATACAAATTGCACGTATTACATATGTTATCGTTACCCTAGATTAGCATATTAAATCTTTTTGACGTAGTATTTTTTATTGCTACACGATAATAATATCAACTTTTATCCAATAATGAATAAATCATATACCACAGGTTGAATTATTATTTGCTGATATTTATGTACGTATGTGTATTAGAATTTTAAAAATGTGTAATTATACACAGAGTATTTCAATTTAAAATTTTCCGCGCATGCGCGGTGCGTCCAGGTGCACAGTTTGTGCGCTATTCTTTCGCAGTTGCTCGCGAGGAAGCGGGGAAACAAAGTGTAGTGCATGTGTCCAAATTTTCGGTTTATTAATCGTAGTTTAAACAAAAACATAGTGCACTTCTGTGACCTTAAGTTACGTTCTTCTCCCCGAGACGTGGATGGTGAACACTATCGGTATTCATAAGGTAAGAGTAGTTTGAAATGATTTATTTTCCAAAAATATTCATTTTCGTTCGCGATTTTACGATGCATCTTCGAAATGCATTGTTCACCACTAGCGACGCTATGCGGGAATCTTGATTGTCAGATTTAAATTTTAAATTATACTTCTATATACTTAATTTTAATAATGTAGGGAATCTCAATGTAATATTGAATTAAGAAGTGATTAGTTTTTTTTTTAAATACGATTTCGACGTATTGAAAAATACCTTCAAAATGTCTCTGCGGTCTTGGTCTGTATCCGTAGACGCCGTTTTCGCCATGATACAATCGTAGAAAAATTCTCGATCGATATTTTATACAACCCGGGTAATTTATCCACCGAAAACTTGAATATCTGGTTCTGTAAAAAGTCCGTAGAGCCGCGTGCATTCTCGTTCTCGTTACGAAACCGACAGATCAACTGGCAGTTCCCCATCGCAATGCTCGAGTTCGTTTATTACTCCCAATCCCCCCCCCCCCTTCAAACGTATTATCCAGTGTTATCTGTTTATTCAAGATTGTTACTGTCAGCAAATAAAATACTCCCTCGTATTGTTATTAAGAATTTAAGCATACATTTTTTAGACGAGGAATACAATTCAAAAGGCAGAATAAATATTTATGTAACGCGACATCTTTTTAGATTAAAAACAAAATTTATTTATTTAACGTAGCGAGTATTAGTAAATTTCATCGATAATGTAATACGTCGTTTTAAGCATAAAGTCATACTTGGCTTTAATGACTCGAACTACACTGAGTACATAGCTTACTTACACATTAATATCACTCGTTTATGTCATTTCTTCATTGCTCTCGTGCGAATGTATAACAAGGATATTCGTTCTATTTTTTTTAAATATGTAAACGATTTTATTGAACAGAATTTATATATCAGGATACGCTGTTCCTACGAGATCGTTACCTCTATACTTAAATTTATACGTAACGATATTGAACTTCGTCCTTCCAAGGGATACCGGACAATTTCCATCCGGTCTCGCATAGAAGCACACAGTATACAGTGCCATCTCTAGTTCGGGCGAGGTACCCACGAACAATGTCGTCACTGGCTTATCTTTTCCACTGTATTTCGTTCGTATTTTAAGGATAGAAGCTTTCTGTAATGAAAGAAAGAAGCACATACGTCAGGCATGTAATTAGCAGCCTTTTGTATAATGTGAGTCATAGTTTCGGTAGAATTCCACAAAAGATTGGATTGGAGTTGCACTTTTTTTATCAACGTTGTAAATAGTTATAAGGAGCAAGAAGTAATGTTATCAAGGTAGCGAGAGTTTAAAGATCGTAGAGTTAAAGGCATTGAGAATGTAACAAATTAAATTGGCTTACATCTCCGAGGTCAACTTTCTTCAGGTATCCATTGTAATCCGCTTTTCCACTAACTTCCTCTTTACTATAGTAAATCCAATTATGGAGTCCGACTACTTCGGTACCAGTCGGTACAGTCTTAAGTTCCGCCATGAAAACGTGCTCGAATCCCGAGCTACCGATTTTCCCTTGTCCCCTAGAGAAAAGATTGAACCATATTTTTCTCAATGTGTCCTTATACTCGTAATAATCCTTTTGAATTTTCCCCTTGTCCGCCAGGAACCTCATGGCAGCAGACATCACGTTCGTGCTGAGGAATGTGTCTACTAGCAGACTCTCTTCTTGCCTCTGCAACGGGCTTATGTGCTCATTTACATTGGTTTCCGGTTTGTAATTGTCGTAGATCGTTATCACCTTTGAAATCGTTGGACCTTGGTATGCTTGTGCGTTTACCGTGAACAATCTGCCAATTAGAGTTATTTTTTAAAACCAGAAATAGTTAGATACTCTCCGTTTACGATTCAAAGACCTACGGTTGTGGCGCGTCGTCCGTTGTACTGCTGCTGGTCGTTTGTTTCTGTAGATTAATCGTGATATACTTGTTCGCATTGTTATTGTCTTTTATGAACAGAGCTTCGGATAATTTCTCCAAGTCTTCGTCCGTGATGGTGTTTCCTTTGCTATAAGTAGGATTACTAGAGTAGACTTTATTATTTGCGGTGGTTGTTCCCGTTCCACTTCCAGCCGCTAATGCACCACCAGCGAGTGCTCCGGCTGCGAGCGCACCACCAGCTATTTTTCCTGTAGATAGTCCAGGTTTTCCTGGTTGAGTTGGTGTTTGTGGTCCTGGTTGAGGTTGACCTGTTCATCAAACAAGAACAATAAGTTATTTGTGTTTCACAATTACTCACAATTACTCTTTCAAGATTTTCTGCTTAGTTCATTTCGATTTCATTCGATTTACCTGGGTATCCAGGTTGTTTTGGAGCAGCTGTTGGAGAATTAGGCCTGCTACCACCACCAGCGACATCAGCCCAGGTTTTGCCTGGCATAGTTGGAGAACCAGGACTTCCAGGTCTGGAAGAAGGAGTTGGAGAACCGGGACTTCCAGGTCTGGAAGAAGGAGCTGGTGTCGGCGCAGCCCCAGGTTTAAGTGTACCGACACGTAACGTGGACACTTGGTTGCCTCCAGCTCCCGGTTGATTAGGCATTGGTTGTGGCTGTCCAGGTGCAGTAGCTGGCCTGGTAGCAGGTGCGGGTGTTCCTTATAAGAAAATAAGAAATTAAGGATCAAATTACTTTCCATTATTGCCATGAGTATATATTAATTCATACCTGGCGCTGATGGACGAGATTGTGGTATAGGTTGGGCATTAGGTCGAGGTTGAGGTGTGGCTCCAGATGCCATGGCAGGTCCAGCACCTGAAATGCGAAGAAAAATTAATAAACTCTTACTAATTACATCTCCTTGTATAATATAATAATCGTACCCGGTGATGGAGGTTGCGACGGTACATTTCCTGGCTTGGCACCTTCGGATCAAAACAAAATCAATTACACTTAACATTAGACACCTGTTTTTATCTATCGATTGTACAGAGCTGAATTTTACCTGGCTGAGTCACTCCTCCAGATACAGATCCTGGTCTGGAACCTAAAGACTCGCAATAATTAATTCATAATCTTCGTAATATAGAAAAAATATCAAACTGCTCAAAGAATTAATCGATTATCCACCTCCACCAAGTGCTGGTCCCTCGGCAGGCAATTTAGGGGATTGTCTTCCAGGTTCTCCAGCTCCAGTAAGATCCACAGCCCAATCCCTGTATCCTTGACCGGTGGTACCACCAACACCAGGTTTTCCCGGTTTTGGTACCGGAATATCCAAACCCACCTCTGTTCCTGGATTAGGTCTGTTCGGTCGAGCATTTTGTTTTACTTTTTCTCCGGTCGATCCAACTCCAATTGCGAGTCCTGGATCGCTTAGTCCAATAACAGCTGGTCCAACATTGTTCATACTCCCTTTGGGAGGTTTTTTTGTCGTGGGTGTACCGCCTGGTGGCGAATTTGCTTTCGTTGGTTCAGGATTCGTAATTTCTGGAGCAATCGTAGTCGTGGTTGTCGCATCTTTGTCCTTCTTTTTCCAGAATTTCCATCCTGCCTCTACGTCGGCTGAAGAATCGAATTAAGATTGCTATAAGTATTCCTGTGGCAGTTAGGAGATAGTCGAATTATTGTCAATAATTCGAATAGCGAACTAGGAGAAAAGAAATTATCTTTTGCGTCGTTCACGACAAGATAGTTGAGTCGTTTTAGTTATTTACTACAGATATCGAATAATTAGGGCGAATGATGATGCATCTATGTTTGTTCAAGAAATAGAAGTTTCTGATAAAAAGTCCACATGAGATTAAAAGAATTTACGATGTCGATTACGTGGTTACAATTTTCCTTTCTGTACCGATCTTTGTTACAACTTATCTTAAAAGTGTCGAACCATTTCTCGTCTTGGAAATGTCGCATTTCTGCCCCCGATTTCGATCGTGTATTTATTATTTAATCATGCCTGAGCACGACCTCATGATAACCTTGGCGATATGCAAAAACGACGAATTATAGAACAGAATCGTAACGTTCCTAATTCGAATTTACGTAGTCTGTTTACAGAAGATAAGATTATTTTAAACAATACGCATACAAAACTTCAATTAATTACGTAAAATATTCTAGACTCGAAAAATTTACATTCCTAAATTTATCCAGTTAAAAACATTTCCTCGAAACAAATATACATACACGAAGCTTTTCTTTTCGTATACGAGAGGACACATCAGACACAATTTCTAAATGCTTCTAGAATATTTAAATGACTTCCACGAAACCAGAACACGACTCTCCTTAATTTCGACAAGCATTTATAAACATAGCATTTATAATCATTTCGGTAGAATCAACGTTAAATAAGAACAGAACTCCTTTCACTTCTATAACAGCCTTCAACGATCAACACCAATCAAAAATTTCTTCAAGAACGCATCGATTCGAATTATTTCATTCTTCTAGAGAAAATTAAGAAGAAACAAACGTCTCGCTTACCAACCAATACTAGAGATAACCCGAATATCAGGAAGAGAGTGCTCAGTTTTCCGATCTTCATGGTCCCTTGTCAGTTCGAACGATCCTTGGGATCGGTTTAATTTTCAACGCAACAGAATCGAGAGCGTCAAGGAGCTACGTGGGCGTTTTAAGTCGAACTGAAGCCTCGACGACGGATTCAGTCGTCTCCAGCCGATTACTCTTTCCTCCTGCCTTCTTCGTCTCTCATTGACACGTTGGCATGACACTAGCTAAGGTCGTTGCACGGTCATCTTTTCATGTCAGGAAAAATCGATCTTTTTAAAGGAATGATGATGTCAGCCAATTATCTTCAGTCCAGCTTTGATTTCTCGATTTCTCGATTTCTCTGCTCGACTGTAGGTAAGATTTCTAGTTTCGAAACATTCGAAAATGTCTTTAAAAACTATTTTCTTTGTTCTACGATTATATTACTTCCTTTTATTCCTATGGATCTGAAGTAGCTATTTGAAATTCTATTGAGTCAATTGAGAACGAACAGTTCTATTATTTAACGTTATTCATACAAGAATGGTGCAGAGTTCCGTCATTGGTACCATCTGTTACCACCTTGTGGGCCTTTGTGTTTCATTCTCTGAATTACCGATCGTACAAAAATACCGAAGGTTTCAACATGCTTCCTATACTTTAAAGCGGGGAATTTCAGAGTTATATTCAATTTCGAAGTTGATAATATGGCACGAGATATTTTGTAAGTTTTATTGGGTTTCAATTTCATGTTCAAGATACCTTTGTTTTAAGGAATAGTAACAAATTAAATAGAAGGATTAATTTTTGAAAATTCCAGGAAACTGATATCGATTAGCGGTGAAAGCAAAAATTGAACATTATCATAACATGTGCCACTAATGATGCAACGTAAATTTCTTAAGAATTGAAAAGAGCTAGCAAAATTTAAAGTGATTTGTAAATAACTTAAATTCAATACGTAGTCCTTAGCATGATATCGTTTTCGAGAGACCGGTCTTTCGAAAACGTTACCAAGTGCCCAGGTCCACCCCGTGGAGGTGACTACGCAGGGACCCATCCCTAGAATAATCCCTAATCCCATCCACCCTCCATTACATTCGTGTGTTCTCGGTACAGAAGGTACCGAGGACTGACTCTACTTGAATTAGAAAAACCGAGATCCATAATACATTCTCCAAAACCTAAGATAGGTTTTAGAGATTGCAGTATGGACTTTCGCGAAAGGGATGACGAGGAATGCCATTTTCTTACCAGAAGTGAAATTTTTAAAGTTATTCTACAAACACTTTAGACAAATTAAAGTGTTTCTAAAAAAAAGTTCTACGATACGATACTCCAAATTCTATTACTCTATTGTAAGAAAAATTGAGAAGAATTTTAGTAAAAATGGAAGCAAAATCAAGTTAAACTAAAGTTAAGAGAAGAAACTAATTTGGAAGAATGGAGATAAAATTCGCGACGCGACCGAAACGAACAAGTACCAATAAACCTGCGTTACATTCTCGCGAGAGCATTCTACCCGATGGTTCAGCACTAGCAACTAGGTGAACCGTACCCGACGCGAATCGCGAACAAGTTTATGCCACGTCTTACACTCGAAACAATTGATACCACGCTCTCCCCAATGGTGAATGCGGGTACCATCAAGAATTCAGCAAGACTTAGCATTAGGACGCATTGCCCAACGACAAGAACGAACTTCGCAGACCGCCCCAAGTCGTCTTACAGCAGGTCCGAAGACCCCAGCGACACGGGGTAGGAGCTACTCGGAACGAACTCGCGTGAGCGCGTCCAATGTACTAAGCCTATACCCAAGTCGAGTACCCAACGGGCGTACCAATCGACAAGGGCTGCGAAATCTCAATGGGCACCGAAAACCACATCAGTTTGATTGAGCATCGACTATTTCGCTGCGTGACGATGGAAGACGAAATCTCGAGCGACTAGAGAAAAAAAAGAACTGCGTGAAGCGATTTCACGCAGCAGAAAATAAGAATGCTCAAGGGAGTATGTAACGCATTTTCATCGGTACTGACTAATCGCGAACCGATTTATACAAGAACAATGTGTTCTGTATTAATAAACATGCGGTAACGGATTGATAGAAATGGCTCTCTCACTTTGGATAAGAAAATGTATTCCTTTACAATTATGTTACAAAGGAGAAGAAGGGATTAGGGGTGTTACATACAATATATATATATAATATAATATATAAAATATAATATAATACATAAAAATAATTCTAACTACAATCCCTCGGCGATCCATCGGCGATCCAACGGCGATCCATCGGCGTTCCATCGGCGATCCAGCGGCGAAAACCTAAACTTAACTTAACTTAAACTCTAGCTTAAGTAACTATACAATTTACAATTTAGTACAAAGTTCGCAATTAACTCAACGTTAGAACTACCCGCAATAAAAGTATTTTAATTTCATGCGATCAAAGTAGAATGATAGTTATGCGAAAAAGTAAAAATACCCGAAAGGGAAAGCAAAGAATAGAAAATAAAAAGTGAGAGGAAAATTTAAGTTGATGCGATATTATAGAAAATTCTAAAAATTATTGTATAAGATCTATATAAGACAATCAGTTTAAATGCTTTGGTAGTTCTAGCGTCGAATTTACATCTGTACTTAAGTCTAGCACGTAGTCCTTAGCTTGATACCGTTTTCGAGAGACCGGTCTCTGGAAAACGGTACCAAGGGCCCAGGCCCACCCCGTGGAGGTGACTACGCAGGGACCCAATAGAATCACACTCAAACTTAACACCGACTTAATTTAATAAAGTTAAAGGAAGCATTTTAATAATTCACTCATCAACCGGTGAATCAATGTCCAACGTCTGACGTTGACGGTCAAAGGTCCAGCATTTAGCTTCTGCGATCCGCGGTCCACGGCCCAAGGTCCAACATTCATCATCCAACATAAAAAATCCAACAGGCCTTCATTTTTCACACTTCCAACCTTGACCCTCGCTTTACTATGTCCGAGCGTCAAAAGAGTACAAAAATCCCTTGCAGGGCCTTATATACACGTGCTCCCTACTCTTGCTACGCTCCCCACGCTCTCCCACTCTTCCCACGTTCCCTACTCTTCCCACAGGCGCTCCCTTACTCCCACCTTTACCACCGCAACCATAATTTATTAATTTTCATATTTTTATTGTAAATTTATGCTCTCAGCAATTTATTGCAATAACACATACAACTATTTATGGATTTTATACAAATGGAAGTTGTATTTAATGAAACTTGAATATTCTGAACGAAACTCTGTTGCTGAATTAAATCTTTATCAAGATTGAACTGATATCGAATATATCTTATCCTCTGAAGATATCGAAATATTGAATTATCTGCCTTGATGCATTGACACATTTAATTTCCGCACAGTTACTTTACCGTTACTTTTTACTTTAATTTTAAACTATGTTCGATTTCGATTGCAATCTAATCAGAGTCTAATTAACTAAGGAATGTTGATAGAAAATTACGGTGAAAAATATGGTTAACAAGGTAGAAACGTAATTTCCGAAGCACTTGAAAAATTTGTATTGCTTGTTAAGCAAAAAGTACTTTATTCTTGCAAAGCTTGTATGTACATATTTACATTCTGAGGTTTTTTTGACAAACGTGATTCCATGATGAATTAATTGTGCAATAACATTTGCGTAACGCCATTTGCATGCGAATAAATGGCATCGTCTATGCCAATATCTTGTACAAATCAGGCTACAGTAATTCGTTTCTCAATCGTCGTCCGAAACTCACTTTCTATACACATTTGTTCACACTGTCTAAGATGCGTTAAAAGATGTACAAATTTAGTTGGGTCATCGAGTCACAATGCTATCGAATCTTCATGTTCCAATCAAAGGAAAGTAGATCACTGCCCAGAGAATGAGAAGAACCAGTAGGATAATCATGAGTTTGGAACGGAAGTTATCCCATCCGACCAGAATGTACTTCTGTCTTCTCTGATCGTTCTCCACTATGGAAGACTGGAATGCAACAAAAACTGTGATAAAAAACCAATGAGATAAATGTTTTATAGTCACGATTATTTGGTTTCTTACATCGTCGTCGATGTCTTCGTCATCCCTTAACCTAAGGGTGCTTAAATTCTGCTGCATTTGCGTAGCTTTACTTTGACTATTCTTTGCTTTACTCTGAACAGGCTTAGAGATGATTTTTTTATTATGTTGCGGCGACTTAGATGTTCCAGGCCGATCGAAAGGTGTCAGTTTAATGGCCACGGTATTCCTTATTTCTCCTGGTCTGCTGGACTCTTTTATCTTCGGGTCTGTGGCTCCTTTCTTCGTTGGCTCATTCACTGCTGCATTTTCGTTCGTCACGTCTTGTGTAGATAAGCAATTTTTGTTATTAAAAGCATCGCTAAGATAAAAAATTCGCGGTATGTTTGTAGTTTGCGCGAGATAGTCGTAAGAAAACAAACTTCCACGGGATGTTAATTAAAAAAAGGTGGTAAAAATTCCTCGTTGATGAATCTCTCCTGTTTTCGACTTACCTTTTTCGGAAACATTCTGCTGCGAATCTCTGTCTCGAACACCTCGGACGTGGGATAAAAAATTCTCCAAATATCGCGCAATCGTTCTTTCCTCTTGTCGCTTCAGATTGTCGGCTAGATATCCTCTTGGAAGTACCACAGGACTCGGTTAGAAGTCGATACGACAGCCGACAATACCAACGGTCAGCCGACGAACTTTATTCCTGATTGTCGTACGACACCAGTCAGTCTATCTCTTGTGCTATCAAAACATTTCAGAGGGTAGAAAAGAGAAGAAAGTAGATTAGATAATATACAACACAATCTTACCATTAGTCACTAGTGCAGTTATACAGAATTCATTAATATATAAAACTAACTCTAATTTGCATCGCTGCTCTGACGTCGAAACGTATTAGCGTTAACAAATACAGATGTTACGATCGCATAAACGAAA
The DNA here is from genome assembly GCF_050948175.1 of Xylocopa sonorina. Classification (NCBI taxonomy): domain Eukaryota; kingdom Metazoa; phylum Arthropoda; class Insecta; order Hymenoptera; family Apidae; genus Xylocopa; species Xylocopa sonorina. The sequence goes on from NC_135198.1 coordinate 12,069,186, forward strand.
GGTTCTAGGAAAGACGATTAAACAAGGAACAGGTTCGTTGATCTCTAGCGGCAAATAAAGGTTTCGAACAACTCGTACCTTCGTAAACATCATTACTTGAGAGCCTGCGGATGTCATATGACTCAGATGCCAAGGAACGAGCACCAACCGTTGCTATCAAGGCTAATTGACTCAGGTGTTGAACACAGCCTCGATATCATCTGGCATTAACGGTGTATATCGTCCTTCTTCACTTTTTTCGTCGCTAAAAGTCCTCTCGTCGTGTTCCGATGGCGTTCGTCCCAGTCAATTCGTTCGCAAACATACGGATTCTCCTGTCAGAACGTCATATATTCGCAGATAACTTCGAGCAGAATTCTCGATAATTACCACATACATCATTTTTGACAAGGAACGATTATCTGTTTGCGTATAGAGTTTACGAAAGGCCAATAAACTGTTTATAACGTCGATGAAATAATTAGACCTCGAATTAGCTCGTACATGTATTTTTATTAAAATTGATAAAACATCAATTTCCATGCTACTTGATCGAGTTACGAAAAAGAACGGTACGCGTGCATTCAAATCAATAATTACGTAGATAAGATTTAAATTCTGTCCAGCGGGAAAGAAGATAAAGTGATCGTAGAAATCATTTGTATGTTAATCACGTTTTATTCGCTTCTGTACAAATACTTGGTAAAAAATTGGCAATACTCGGTATCCGAATACAACCTATCGAGTATCTCGTGTATATCAGTAGAAACGTACAATCACGATTTTATAGTAATCGTCGAGCATTCGATTAAAGGAATATCCAATTCGAACGAACATTACAGGGACTAGCATTATTCCGATTTTATCGTTTCGTACAACGCTTTCGTGCGTTCTTATACAAGTTTCTATCATTTTCTACATCGAATTGGTCAACACTGGGTATTTATTTGCCGTTCGACCAACGAAATCGAAAGTGCAAACAGAAGTCACGAGGCATAATCTTACACAATTCCTACACTCACAATTTACAAATGTCTAAACCTTTCAGTCCGCAAAAAATGGTACACGCTTCTTAAATTTTCCCTCGTTTGTTGAGCAAACTACTTACAAAGTTCTTCGTCGAATATTTACGATTTTTTAGCATACAGTTAATTATTAGCTTGCAAAGGACGGATTCATCGATGGGAAAAATTCACTGAAAAATACTATCATTGATAAAACACTTGTTCTACTCCAAATTTTGAACAATGTGGACGCTGTTCGTCCTCTTCCTCCTCGGTTATGCCTCTAATATTTTCTCGCGTGCAAAGATCGTACTTTCTCCGTCACTCCCCCCGCCTAACGACGATAAAAAAGAAAAAAATAGCCCGAATTTCTCCTCGTTCATTTCCAATGGCCCGTGCAACTCGACATTTGTATAGTCTCGAAACGTTTCACAAGATTCGGTATTGAGCGAGGAACGTGTAGACGATCACCCAGAGGACCAAAGCGACGATCACAGAGATCAGGAAGACTGTCTTTAGAAAGTGCCACGGACTTTCCATCCGCGACTCGGCGCGGCTGCCCCAGCTCTTGCAGCCACCATTTCTGCACGGCGTGCTTCCGGGCTGCACAGGCGTCGACGTCGCGACGCTGCTCATTGCCGGCGTCACCTTCACCTCATCAAGTTCGGTTTCATCCGCACTTTGAACCTCTGTCTTCGTCAACTCGAACCTCGACGAATTCTCCATCTGGAAATTGAGATCGGCAACAGATTAGAGATTAATTTGAACACGCATTGGAAGATCCGATCGAGAAAAGAGTCGACGAACTTGCTCGTCGAACATATGGCACACGTACATGCGTTCATTAGTTTACGATGTTTAGCGGCGAAATAAACTGAGAACGCTCTGTTCGACTGTGTTAGGATACGACGAAATGAAAGGAGGATTAAGCGTGTGTAGCACGAGTTAGACAAGATCGGGAACGATTATGCAAACGGATAAATTTTTCCGATTATTTCTATGAATACCTTGTCCTCTGTTAATGTATTTCGATAGCGATAGTATATCGACGATTTCGATAGCAGAACTAGAATCGAGGGTCGCGATTGTAAAACGACGGAAGAGAGTCGAGTGACCAGTTTATTAGATCTTTAAATGTAGAAAACAGTTTTTAAAGAACGGTATTATAATGTGGTTTCGAATCCGGGGCACAAACGCAGGTCAAACCAGACCTACGACCGCAATTTCCTATTTTGTCAAAGGAGTGGCATCAAAAAACAGTTTGCTCGTCGATTTGGAACACAGTGGAATATTTTTATCCACGCGTAACGGTCCGGCAGAGAGACATGCTAATCGTGCCTGGGGCTTTACCTTTCGAATAAGATTGAGGGGAAAAAAAAAGAGGCGAGCTGGAGAACGAAAATTCAACGACGCTTATAATCATTCAGCGTGGGCTGGTGCCGCGAGTTGAATTCCTAATAATTCCGCACGGGAATGAAATGCAGCCAGCCTGGCGATGCAGCCACTCTAAATTATCGATTATTTCGCAATGGTGCACGATTGTGCGGAGGAACGCGTGCATTGCGTTTCCAATAAATCTTAATGGCAATCTACGGCATTCCGTGGCTCCTCAAGGTTGACGGTCCTTTATAAAATACAGAGAAGAGAAAAGAAAATCGAGGAAAGGACACGATAACTTGTACGCAATTTACAATAGACCTTGACACGATTGTTTGTCGAGGAAAAGGAAAGAAATAGAGGTCCGCGAAAGACTGGAAGCCTTCTCTTCTTAAGGTGAAAGTTACGTGAGCTAGTAGGAAAGTATAGAAGAAATTTGAAGTAAACAGCATTGATCGCTGTAAATCATGGTTGTATCGAAGGCCACAGGTGAACGAACTGTAATCTCCGAAAGGTGAAGGGAAATAGATTGTACAGGGTGAGAGGGGGGCATTACGTGCTTCTCTGGAATCCGAATCTTGGGAGGGAACAGGTCTCTCTCGGGCTTTGGCTTCGACCCGTACACCAACCCCATCATGCTGGTGACCTGGTTCAGGTACGGGTAATCCCATATGGATCCAGGGGATGGAACAACTACCATCTGTCAACGATATTATTAGATAAACAGCCGAATTTCGAAAGCACTTCCTGTTACGCGCACGCGATGCGAACTTTCTACCAGTCGTTTCAAATGGGTATCGCAAATGGCACTTGTTGCGAGTCACTCGCTGGTATTTTTAAAGGAAATCTAATCGGTATAATCGTCGATCATAGAGTGAAAATGCACTTTCCGTAACGAGTATTATGAAACATATTTTTTAAAACGGTTTCATACCGCGATAGTAGCTTTCACTTGATTCTACTGCAAACGAAGCGGGAAATGCAGTATGGTTTTTTATGTATGACATGGAAGGTCGTTTCGGAATTGATCGGGTCAACGATTCATGAACTCTGTCTGATGTTATCACGAGGGTCGATTCTGATAGTATGCCTGCGTGAATAGGTCACGCTGCAATTTATTCCATGGACCCTAGGCGTTCATTACGTGGTAAAACTTGAATCAAAATTTACGGGGACATAAAATACCTCGTCGCGTGACCAGTAAAAGAAAAAAAAGAAAAACTTCTCGATAAGATCATCCACTTACATTATCAAACGCGTATTCATATTTTCTGATATGACGATTCCCGTCGTTGTTCATATTTGTTTAAGTCAACTAACGGTGCCGAGCATATTTCTACTCGTGAATCACAGAGTAACCGATGGTAATTCGACTCGATCGTGTTGTCAAACCTTAACTGACCAACATCTAATCCCTCGTGGACGAACACGCGGTATATGGACGCACAAGCCGTTCTGAACGAGAAATATCCTACTTTACTCGCGTGCGACACCGTAGAAACTGACCAGTTACGTTCAGCGGAGGCTACTATCAGACTTTATCAATCCCGACCCCTGATCTTTCATTATCAAGCCACTACTCCTGTGCGAATATTGTCCAAACACTCCTAATCGTGATTGAAATCGTCCGAAGGAAGCTCGACGTCCTTCTTTCCTCACTGTGCCATTATATTTTACACGATCCTAAGTAACACGATAAAATTTCAGATAACAGCAGATAACACGAGTCAAATAATGTTCCGTAATTCAAACTTCTGGTCTCCATCATTTATTAATAATAATCAGTCGTTACCTTTGAAAAAATTAACACTTTGTATATTTTCTTACTTAAGGTGACGTTCGAAAATTTGTGGACCGTCGGGGTGGACAGACGCGAAGTCGGAAGGATCGAAAGATAGAATTTTACGAGAGTGATTATGTGAGTAAATGCGCAACAGGTAGAGGATGCATCAGTGGTGATGATAAGTATGCACGTGTACCTTACGTAATCTAGCAAGACTCATGTTTTCAACAAGTAGTCACGAAATTGTTGAAGGTAGTCGACGAGATATTGAGAAGCGATCGATCACATTGAAATTTAACCTAAAGAGAACTCGTCACGCGAGAACGAACTAGCGTGAACCAGTTGAAGTTCGTCGAAGAATAATCTTTTTTCTTTATTCAACCATTGATCGATTTCGTAGTTTTTCGATTGGGGTCATTTGGGGTTCGACGAACCCGCGCGACTAATTAAAAAATGGAATTCGATAAAAGGTGAAAGTACGAAGAGGTCCGCGTCTGAAAGAATCGACGAATGAAAGTAAGCGTGTAGCTGGCTTTTCAAAGAGGCTCAAGGCTGCCACTCAAATTACGAACGAGTACGCTTATCGGTGTGCGAATGTATACATTGTTTGTATCGATATGCTTACCTCGAGTATGTCGCGAGAAGAGATAAAATAATAATAATAATTCCTGCATATATATGCATGCATTTTGAAATATGGAATGTATACGTTTCCAAACATTAAAACAAACACGAATTCTGTCATTATATACTTTAAAGAAGACAAGATACACATTATGAATATTTAGTCAATCCCGACATTTCCGTTTCTATAAACCTAATTAACAAGTCTTGTTGTTACTATTCAAAGAAAAACCAGCTAAAAATAGGTCGTGATTATTCAAATCAAGGGTGACCAGTTCTCATAAAATATACGTAATCCTCACCTGCTGCGGATGCCAAGTATGCTGAAAAACTTTTTTAAAGCATCTCATGTTGCCTGCGACATTTCCTTAATTTATCACCAGCCGCATTATCAGGAGGATACAATCATCTGAATATTACCGGTCTATTCTGCTTAATCCACTTTGCAATTCAAGAATCGCTCTTAACGCGAGCATTCTTCCCCGTAGTCATGTCACTCACTTTGTTATTGATATGTATGAAATAACACTAAAATGTCACGATGAATATTCTTCTTGTAGTCACTTCACTTTTACGTTTAAATTACGATCGTTTTCCCCATGACACCTGCTCGATTTGTTAATCGTTGAGTCGTCTACTCTGATCGCGAGATAAATTGATCGTAATCGAAACGAAAGAATCCCGGGGGAGTCGTGCGTTGGTAAGGTGCAGTTGCATTTGTACGAGTGCTCGGCAAGGCGAAAGTTTTGAAGCGTACGCGATGGTGCGCGTTGAACAACTAATGAAGTTTCTGTCGATAGTAGTACAAGTTGCACGAGCTACGTCGGCCGTTGAAGCCTATTCACGGACACGCTCGCCGCTTATGATTATGCCAGGAAATGGCCAAATTACTTAACTATGTTTTTTCTTTTTTTTTTCAGATAACGTACAGCGATACCGAGTTGACAGTAAATTATTCAAAGTGTATTTTGTCACAATCGCTCGAGTGCCACGACAGTAGAAAAGTACGCAGTTAACAAATTGCGTTTAAGCAATACAGTAAGTAGCATACGAGTGTTTTTCTTTACATACGCGTGAACCTGATTCCCTTAATGTGATGTTGGGTTGAGACATCAATGGTATTTGACATTTGTAAGTATCATAAATCTGTTCTGTATGGAAGTCTCAATATAACGGACTAACATACTGTAACTATATAAGTAACAAGTTTTATTTTAACTCAGAATCAGAAGCAGGTACATCATATAAATACAATTTGAAATAAATAATAATACTACGGAAGAAATAAATAGATAATTTGGAATAATGATAGGTGGATCTATTTCTTGATTTCAAAGCCGTCTAATGTCGGTTGAGAGATTTCTTTCTCGTTTCGGAACTCCGCCTTGTCTATAGCCGATTGTGGACTTCCGGTGTATCGAAGCCAATTCTTCCTGCAATACAAAAGTGCATTGAATTACGTTGGACAACCCAACAATAGATTTACCAACAAATTTCTTGCATCTTAAACTCACATTGTTTCCACTTTTTCTTTCTCTCCTTCGAGGCGTCCAACAACTGTACCTTTATCGGTGTTCATACACCATCCTTTTAAACCTAATTCGTTGCCACGTTTCTGGGTATACTAGATTAATGAAAGCGATGCTTTTCTGAATTATTTTGCATCACTTATGTATAGAAAACTAATTTACCGATTTACATATATAATTACAGGTATATAAATGCATATTATTTTCACAAACTGTAATAGGCTAAACTCTTTCTTTCTCTTATTTGTTTCTTTTAGAATTAGAAAAGTTTTACAGATATATTTGAGTTTAAATTTAAGATACCGATGAATGTCGATAACTAAACAGTAACTCTTTCATCTGGTAGATGTCGTTTTCGTACCAAGTTAGACGTAAAACGGACAGCTCACTGCTTCGTAATTTGCATTAATTAACAAATGTTAGTGAGTGCGTGAGAAAGTATATACTTACCTTCCTAAAGAAGACACCTATAAAGAAGAAAAGCCCAAGATTAGTATCGTTTTAATATTGTAATAGGAGAATGGTGCTTACCTTGTACTCTTCCGTACACCTCGAAGTCAACACTGATCAACTTTGACATTGTTGGATTGGTATTTTCCAATGTTATTCCTGATATAAATGTTGATACAACCAGAAAACAGAGAACGATTTTAAGGCACTGGTTGGTTAACATTCGATCATTATTCGGAGAAAAATGTGAATGTGCGTATGTTGTTTCGTGAAATCGTAAACGACTAGGTGTCGCTAGTCGAGATCCTGTCAGCTGTTCCTACAGTTAACCGGTATATCCTTGGAAATCGCTCTTGACGCATTTTAGACTTAATCTATCATAAACTTAATTCGTATCTTAACCGCGATTTATATATAGACATCATTAGAGTATTTGTCATACTTCTTATGCGCTTATCAGTTTCAATCTACATTGGATAAAAAAAAAAAAGTTGTAATGCACATGCATATTAAACGATGCCAATATTTGAATACATAACACTACAAAAGAAACGTAAGAAAAACTGGTAATTGATGCATGATAATTAATCGAGTTAATCATTGAGAAATACTCGTAACAGAAAGGAATCATTTACATGTCGCGATGAGCAATTTGCTAGAATTTGAAAATCAAATTTTATCCGCACGTACCACCTATCAGTGGAATCGCGGTCATGTATCTGCGCCGGTATTGGTCGATGTTCCGAAGCGCGCGCACGAACGTAGCTGCAAAAAAGTCGCGAAGTATAGAGGCGTATAAGTCGTCCCCACCGCGGTTATCGCAGCCAGTCTGAGGCAACAGCTAATACGTGCTGGATGTGTTTACGTGCTCTTCCTCATCTGTGCACGCGATTATCGTTTCGAATACATAAGGAAAGCCGGCAATCGATCGATCGTATTATCGGTACACGCTACGTATCACGTTCTACGTATGCCTGTGGCCCTGTCGGTCTTTTAAAACCTTTTCAACCCTAGCACTGCTCCGTTCACACGATTCTGCGCTATGGTAGACAGATCGGTTGTACTCGAATGCACATCACCTCAATAACAACATGCGCAAAGTTTGATCAACTAAATCGTTCTATTTACGCGAAGTCTTCGATCGTTCGCCCGCCTCGAGAGAAACGTCAACCCTGCACACGCGGTAATCTATACGTTGTGTACGATCGCGCGAATTACCAGTCCGGCGCGTCAGTCGATGAGGTTAGGGTGGCGTATTTACGCAACGAAAATTCCTGTCGTCGGCACGGCGTACGGGCACGCGATGCGGCTCTGACAGCTCCTTCTGTCCTCCTTGCTATATCGTTGGTCACACGTCACACGGGCGAACATTGTGTGCAGTGCTTAAGGGCAAAGCCGGATTTCTTCGTCGTCGTCGTCGTCGGCGGCGATTTTGACAGCGCATCGTTCGAAGTGAGGTTAATTCGGGAGGTGGTGCCGTTGCGCGTGTGCGTGGTGTGCACGGTGGAACAACACGACGATAAAACGATGACGGCGATGATAGTATCTGTTGCGGAACTGTCGAACATTTTCTTCGTACTCGCAGTCTCAATATGCTTCTGCGGAGTCTTCTTGTTTATCATCAGGTATTTATACCAGCGCGTGTGTGCCTCGTTTTTCCTTCGGCTGCACGTATCGCTCGAACATGCTACGCAGTTCTAAGTTATGAATGCACATTATTCTGCACGTACTTTAAGAAATTCTTTCGCGGATTGTTTAGCACTGTCGTTTTTATTTGAACGCCTCTGGCGGAGGGAAATATTTACTCCTTAGCACCTAGATTCCCTTTTCTACGAACGAGATGGGTAAACGTTCGAGGACGTCAGGAAAAGTAGGATATCGAAAGACGTATGCGTGCCGAAGGAATTTTGTCAGCGCTACGCAATAAATGTTTACGCGTTCCCTTCGATTGAAACAGTAATCCTTTTCTTTTCTTCCCTTCCTTAACTGTACAATATTAATTTAGATATCGACTAAATTAAAAGTGCGACATTGATTCCATATCTAATAATAAACGAATTACGATCAACGAGCCACGCTGTTATTGACGACTTTGGTTGTTGAACCAACAAATATCTGATACCATTATGCCAGGAAGCAACGTTATCCTAATAGTCGATATAAAATTAATTATCGTTACGGTATCAGTGATGTACTATTTAAGCTTACATTTCAATCTAGAAATAACTACTCGAAACTTTTTGAATCATTGTTTATAGAAATGATTGAAGCGATATTTGTTCCCATGGCTACCATTTATCGTCGTACATGTTAAAAAAAGAAATTACTCGATGAATTACGATCGAGAACAGTTCGTAACTTTAAAGAGAGACAAGATGAATATCGAACTTCAAGTAAGAAAGGTGAATTTCGTCTCGGAATAGGTCGATGTACTCCACGATGTTACATTGCACCAAGTCAGCAGGCTGAGAGCGTCGCGTCGTTTTTCCTCACAGTGAAATGGGATTATTAACCCCCCCGCATAAACTGAGACGCGAACAGCGTCCATTTAAAAGTCGTCAGAAAACCGTAGGTACTCTTAACGCAATCGAAATCTGAGTTCCGTTTATCGCGTCGTGGAATATCACCGGGGTCAATAACAGTATTTATGCAGAGATTAGAGGCTCATAGAAAAGTAACTAGCATCGTTACACCGGTATTTCGATTGCATAATGCTTGTCGATTTTGCAATAAACGAAACCCGTCGATTCCGTGGCGTTTTTGCAGTTGCACGATGGAAATTTGCTCATGTTTCATGAAAGTGGTACTCGAGATTCGTAATAGCAGAGTAGGAACCCCTTTTTTTTTGGTCGATCTTGGAAATTTCAAGGTTAATTTCGCTTTTTTTTAGTACACCAAGGTTGTAACCGAATTGAACGAGAAGTATGCCGTGAGATGGTCGTAAAAATGGATAGTAAATTAGCAGTTTCGATTTAGTGGTAAAAGTGTGTCAGAGGATAGAGGTCATAGTGATCGAGTACCACTAGGCAAAGAAATTAGTGACAATTTTTATTAAAAAAATTGCTAAGAGTCAAGGACTATCTGTTATGTTAACTTGTTCCTTAAATTTCCTTGAAATTGCGTACAAAATAAATAGGGCGACCTTACGGAAAACGATGTTAACAGCCGCCAAAAAAAAAGTCGATTCTGCTATAAAGTTTCTCTCGTCAAAGCAAACAACTTTCTTGCCTTTTTAGCGACTCGTGAAAAATGCAAAAGCGAGGCCTATTTACAAAAAAGAGTCAATTACAACATTGCTATTTTTGGAAAGAAGTTCCAAAGCCGATTGATCAATTTCACATATTTTAAATTCATGCCAGACATATTTTTATAATCAATAAGACTAACTAAAAATAAACGGTGAACGGGCGTCGCCGAGCTCATATATAATCGAAGCGGATATACTTTATTAAATAATCCGTGGCGTCAAAGGGAAAAGAAAAAGCGATAGAAGGTATTAATAAGCAGCGGAATTATAGCATCGATATTAAAATTTGAATTAATCGCCCGATAGTTGAAAGAATCCGTTCGATATTCGTCGCAACAGATGGTCCTCAAGGTCGTCAAGGTACCGTGGTCCTACTTCGAGCATTTGGAACCAGGAGATACACTTATCAAGGGCAACGCGTCTCGAAACATTATATTACCGCAAGACCGTTTCTCGTGTAACAATCACGTAACATTTTCGAATGGTCAACCAAGTTATCTGGACGATGGTAATTTGAGGTCGTTCAGCAGCGTTCGACTTCCCGTGATTAAAGGGAAAGGATCTTCGAACGTTGGACATTATGCAACCGCGTATCCTAATTCGTGTACGTGTACACTCGAGTCACTGTATTATTACATTGCATCACGAAATTTATCGGATTTCCCAGTTACATGGCATTTTTTCCAAGAAGAATTGCCGCGTAACTTGATAAAAATTATGCAACGGCTGGAATCGGTTAATTCGAACCATTTCTATCCGTCCGCATCGTACATGGTGCTAGAGATAGTACGTGAATGAAATTGAAAATCTCAGTTGTACGCCAGCTGAATCACATGCAAATTTTTTTCGTTTCTCGTATTTTTATCTATGGATTACACTTTTTATCTTAACGTTTCGCTTTCCTTTCACAGATTCGCCGTGATAGTGTAAAGCTTGACGCTCGACAAGCTTGAATTCGGAACAACGTTTATAATTAAGAGACCAACTCTTCGTTAGCATTAACAGGCGAATCCTAAGGGAATCGTTCGCATCGTTCTCTATTCATTTTCTGTTTTTTACGCTGGATCAACTAACTCGACCAATAGCAAGCCAAAATCCAGGAGCCTTGTGTCAATAAACCGTTAACACACTTCCATGAAACGCGCCTATTTGAAAAGAGAAAGCCGAGGTTTGAAATTTAAAAGCTTCACGTTTTATTTCTTCTTTTATGGATTCTAAACAGTTCCAAAGTTGTTCAAGCTACGTTCATTCGATCCTAGAACAACGAATAGTTTGCGAGAACGCGATCTTACGATACGTTCTTATGGTCACGTGGTTGTTGGCAATACGCGGTCGTTCGCACATTAATTTATTCTTAAAGGATGATGAATAATGTCGACAGCTGAATTATTTTAAATACCAAAGGACGTTGTTCTTTTTGGTCGGATGAGATCCGTGGATACGACGGAGTAAACTGCGTTTTTCCTTTAATCAGCCCATAAATCACTGCTTGTATAGCGCCGTCGTTGAAAAGAAAAATTGTCGAAGACGCTCGCGAATGTATGCAGCGTGGAACGGTAGTTTGTTCTTTATTACGAAAACAACTCGCTATTCACACGAAAGTGGCCTGAGGAACTACCTGAACATATTTTTTTAAACCGATGTTTCCGTCTGACTTTCACGATAAACGGATAAATTTTGTTATAAAAATCAAAGCAGAAATTATACTGGAATCGTTTCAACGCGTTAACGACTTGTTCCTCGCCTCGTTTCGGAGGGTAAAAAAGCAGTAGCCGTCTAAAAGATTGATCAGGTAGCTATCGATGTATGATTTTTAAAACCCGTTACTCGATGATGATAGAAAAGCGGTATACTGTTATTTCTCGGATCGCCTAATCGTCTCGTGGTCAGGATATATCGCATACCTGCACGTAGGATACCCTGGACGGTTTACAAATGGACAGGATCTCCTCGTATATCGAGAGTGAATGGAGTGTTAAGTTTGGTAGGATGAATTAAGAGGCCGTAACTTACGAACGAAGGAACTGCGTAGAACCGATAGAGGGAGAGTCGATAAGCATTGTTTTTTCCATTATGCGTCATCTTATTTCAGCGTTTTAAATCTAAATTGTACACTATATACTTAATTAGTTCAGCGATTAAAAACGCAATCATTATGGTGTATGGTGAATAGCTACAATTTGTTATCAGAGGACGGCTCTGATAGCGGACTGACCTTTTACAAATGCCAACACATCGCACTTAATCATTCTCCAAATATTATGCATAACAATCGTTAGTCACACTATGAGTTTGCCCACGTTTTTTCCACATCCCCTTCCAACGTTACTGTTATCAAACTTTCTTGTATCTATATATATATATATATATGTATGTATGTGTATTGTCTTCCAAGAGCTGTGGCGATTCTTTTCATACGAGTTCGTCGCGTACACTTGGAGGAACCTTTCGATAGAGTTTAAAGCATCGTCTTCAGTTCCACCAACCGGGAACCAATCACGTGTTAAGTCAAAAAGTATCTGAAAACACTTGATATTTGATCGATCGGGAATGTAGATGCTGCCTAATGCGATTAGGGAAATTATTGGTAAACGATCCGAACGAATAAAAAATCAAATTCCTTTGTGCAGGAACATGATCGTGCTTCGTATTCATGGCGATGAATTGATGTTCGGAGGCAGTGGAAGCGTAATGACACATTCACCGCGCATACCTCAGATGGAGATGATGAAGGTCCACATTCCCTTCACCTTCAAGCTTCACGAAAGTTTCAAGAGCACTTATACCGGTGAGTCTTTGCTCAAACACGTCCTTTTTCTTTCTCTTTCGCATTTAACTTCTCTTAATCTCCGTTTATGTTTAACGTGCTCGCGAGTACCATCAACGAATCAATTAAAGAGTAACGCCTTTACGAGCTACCAATTAATGCAAATACCTATGTAAAATGTTCGAATGCGCACGAATCGTTGAGGCTTTACGAATCTGAACCCTTCGATATCCGTGAAAATTTCCGGATCATTTCTAGCGCCTTAAGGGGGTAGATTCTGCCCGGTCAGTTCGTTACTCTTCGTTGTATTAACATTCTAATTAGAAACCGCGGGTGGAAAAGGACGAAACAAAACGGAGATCGTATCTCGCACAATTGATGTACAAATTCACGGACGTGTCTCGCCTGCGTCTCGTCTAATTTTCTCGGGATTAGTATTCGTTGGCGTTTGAAGGGTCGTCAAAATTCAGGCGTCGTTCGAAGCAAACCTGACGGTCCGCCAGCGAAGCGGAGCTCCGTACTTCGTCGAGTCTATATCCCCGTTGGCAAATCGCAATGGGCAACGATTTCCCTACGAGGAAATATTCCAACGAGAATAATTAACGCGCGCGTACCATTACGCGCCCCTGCGGTTAATTAATCCGAGCCCTTCGCGCTCTCGATTCGATCGGCTCGAGAACTGGGTTAGAGACATTGGCGAGAAGGGAAAAGAAAAAAAGAAGATGACTCCTCATGGTTGCCGGTCGTCGTATTTGGTATGCAGGTGTGGAAGGCACCTGGTGTTACGAAACGTTACCTTGACCGCTTGGCCAGGTCATCGTAAGTCATTTAACCAGATGATAATTGATCGCACCGTTTCGTGATCGAACAGCCTGGGGTAAATTTGTTTTTCTTGCCTTTCCCATTTTTCTCGCCTCTCTGTCACGTTCTGCATAATTACTGTTTACGATTCGCTACGTGGACTAGTAAATATCCTGGTAATAAATTTGAAGGAATATCGCGAGGAAAAATTGTTTATAGAACTGGTAATGAGATTCATAGAAATATGTTATTTGCGATAAAAAAAAAAGGAACAAAACAAAATCATGAATACCATGTAAGAATTTATAATTTGTGTTACATCGATCCGCGCGATATCGATCTTTGTTACGCGCACGAGAGTACCGATGCACGTGCAGTCATCGACTGCATGTACGCGGGTAAGAACAATCATCCTCGATCGCCTGCGGTCACGTTTTATTACGCGTCCCCTGATTTGTACTCGACACTCGGCGACCCTCGGTAAATTCATTAAACCACGCGTATTCGTGCGATCGCGGGCATGTTTATTACGCTCAGGACTAGTTACTGTAGCCTTGCCGGTGTGCCTTGGATCCTATTCGAACCGTGCCACGGACCATGCCGCGACAATGCTACGAAGGAGCACGTGTTCGATCGTTTAATGGGAACCCGATTGATCATAACCGACGATTACAAATCCGTGTTACGGCTGATATCTTCATTAATTTCGATAACGTTTCCCCCAACGTTTCGTGATCCAATGTCACGGTAGCGTCTTTGCTACGACGCAATGGTCATGGACGTGTCGCGCTATAACTTTCAGCTGGCTATTCCCATACCTCTGCCTCTTTTGATTAACAACTCCAGAATGACTAACTTACGCTTTTTTGTACGCTCCCTACACGCGAGTAGATCATCTTGTTGATACAGGAGATATAAAAACGTAATAACAGATTACGAGGATGTACTTTGACATAACAGTTATTAATACCTTGCGTTTTACCAGGAATAGCGTATAAAATCATCTTCGTCGGTTTACGATAAAAACCAGCAAGCGTTCATGTAACTGTCAATTGCATCGAGATAGTCCGCTATTAATTACTCCATCAGTTGGCGTGTACTGACCAGTTGATTAATTTCTTCTCTCGATTGTGCAACGATCCGATGATTTAATGCGAGCCGAAAGCACATCGGCGGTAGGGACGGATAGTCCGGGATATACCCTTCTCGTTTATTACTCGTGGAAACGATGAAGGTAAAGGAAGACACCCGCGGTGGCAAAGCCGTAGTGTTTTCGAATTCCAGGCCCGTAGACAAAAGTGACCATGTAAAAGCTTGAGGGTCGATCGCGGTGGTTCAGTCTCGTCCATCGAGGACAGCGGTTTAGTTGCTGGAATACAGGAATGTTACGTAAGTTACGTGACAATAGGTGAAACAATTTCCAAGCGATCGTGCCTGATGCAGGCATTATTAATAAACCTAAGCCAATCGTGAGGATATACGTGTCTGAAATCCTTGAAACTGGAAGCTTATGGATACGATTCCTCGATTGTATCTACCGTAGACGCCAGCCACAACAGAAAACGACCGTACGCGTTAACGAGCGAAAAATTGCCTTGGTCGTTACGTAGACGCAGGCAATTGAACGAAGTTTTTAGAGATGGATTGTTAAAATGATTAACAAGGATTCCGTGAAGATTTATAAAATCGTCGGCTTAGAATGGTAGTCTAGTGATCGATCGGGTCCGCGGAAGTTATGCGTGTCAAGTTCACAGACTAGTTCGAAAACTTACTTAACAAGCGGTTTGCGAGTCGAAAGCTCATTCACGTAGCTTGACATTCTTTTATCGTGCAAATATCATGCGTCCTCCTCTCTGCAGGGGAGAACGGTTCGCCGGTACGAAGGAGCGCTCCGGGTAATTGTGCAATGCATAATCGTGATTGGATCTGGAAAGAGAGAGAGAAGAGCTTGTGGTCCAGGTTACGAAAGGTAAAGGCAACCGGTGACGTAACGTCGTGAGTCGATTGCAAGATTCCTTCGACGGGAGAAATAAGCCGTGTTCATCGTCGGCTACAGATCTTTTGGTCCTCTCTTAAATGGCGCCATCGTTTTCGAAACTCCTACGCATTCAACGTGTCTTCGTGGCTGCTACTCTAGAAGCCTGATAACCATTCACAGACTTCTTACGAATCTCGTTCTCTATGAAAAAATAAGCCCAATAATATTAAAAAATATTTCCGATTAATAGTCAAAGTGTGCTTCCAAGAATCAACGTTCGATTAATGCAGACTGGATAGTCACGATTTTGTTACAAACTCACGTGTCTCCATGCGACGCCGCTGTGAAAAACGTGTATATTTTTCCTAATCCAGCTGTAATCGAGGCGTAATTTCTACAGGTTTCCGAGAGACATTCTTGCCTCGTATTTCAAGCCTCGACTCTTTTTTGATTCCACTTTTCTTCTCTCTCTTTTAATCCTCGCAAATAGACCGGTGCGGTGCGTCGCTTTCAGGAAATCTTTTTGCTCGCACGTACGGGCATCGTAGCGTAGCCGTCGCCTTGTAATGCAACATCCTGTCGAATCGTTGCTTTTGCGTTACGTAAAACGCGTCGCGGCGGAAAAGAGAAAAGACGCGCGACCGGGGGCCATTAATTTCGTCTCCTCTTATCCCTCGTCTCGTATTTTTCATTACACACGTGTGCCCGGCCAATTGCACGAAATGAACGCGATGACTGCAATTACCCTTACGAGCGCTCGCCTACTACTTTCATTCTTGCTCCCATAACGCGTAATAGCCGACTTCATTGTTAGGAAAGAAACTGAACTGTTTCAGGCTGTTTTTTTACCGCGCTGATAAATAAATTCGTCGTCCTCTTTGATCCTCCGCGTCTCTGTTTTCCCGTTCCTCCTCGCATCGAGAATAGAAGAGACGCAACCGGATGGCTTCCAAGTACTTCTTCATCACTTAGACGATGATGGATGGTCTCACTGGACGAACGGGTCCCGTCGATAGAATTTTGTTTGTCGGTTCGTTCGCGTTCAGTTACGCATGGAAATGCGTTTGAATCGTCCATGAAATAGGAAAAGCGGCTAGAGTCCTTGAAACTTTAAATTATAATGGCGCGTTCAAGCTTCCCATTCGACACATACAACCAAGCGGAGAATCGATTTCAATGCGTAATAGAAGCACAATGATACGTCTATTTTAAGACATTCAGTTGTACACTTTGTACACCTTCCCTTGCACAAATGTTCCGGGTGATCAAATTTCGGTGCAACTCGGTACCATCTAGACGCGGAGGGACTTTGGCAAGTTTTCAAAGTTTGTACGACGGCTAGTAAAAATACGGAAGTAAAAATGTTCGTGTTTGTCTTAAACGTTATATCGTATACGTGAAAAGCTTGTTTATATTTATCACGCGAAAAATTGGACTGGGTAAACCGCGAATTCGAGACGAGTCAGAGCAACTTTGAAAAACGGCAAGGCTTCCCGGAAGCCTCGAACAGGATGGAATATAACGCGGTAACGCGTAGGATAACGGTCCCATCGCGTAAAAGAGAACGGTTTCGTTCGGTTACCAAAGCCAAAGCAACTATTCTTACCTCGATAAATGGTCACGTACGTAGTCTTATAATGGTGGACGCAATTGATGATCCGCGAGTGACGTAAAGTCGTTTGTTTCCGTTTCCATGACCTACATTACGTATTAATTAAATTTGTAGGAATCGATTGGAAGAATTGATTAAAGGGAAAAAAATGAAGTTCGATGTCGAACAACGATATGGGGGTAAAGGCAAACAGTCGTAACGCGGAGAGAAATTTTACGCAAACTTGCTCGAGGCGTCTTTGCACCTACGTGTCCCGTTGCTTTTCCCCGATGCACGAGAGCGGGTTTTCCTCGAGAAACGAGGACTGTGCACCAACAAAGGACTATTTTTACACACCGTGCTTCCTCTTTCGTTCGAAGCATTCGCGATAGATGTTTTAAACATGTTGCATTCGCTGGAAATTGAGCGAACTGTTTCTTTCGCTTGCGATCTGACCTGAGATTATCGTCTCGTCTTTATTTTGTCTACAGGGTCACAATAAGCGGTACGTACGTCTGCAATATCTCGTACAAGTCGAATATAAGAACAGCAAACATGATTGAATAGCAACATTCATGCCATGATAGTGTAATGCGGGGTTAACGGCGATATACGTAGATTTGGTCTTCCTGCGTAGAAATGAACTTTAAATATTGGTACGTCTAAATGTTATCTACCATCGTTATTTGTTTGTTAGTTTGCTGCTTGACGAAAATAGCAGTTCAATGGAATAAAAAGTCGGTCGAACAGAAAACGCAAGTCGCAAATCTTGTTATCGTGAAGACCAGACGTAAACTGTGTAGGAGGTTACGATGTGAAGACGGGGAACGCGATAGAGGATTGTAAATGAGGAGTCAAGTGGTTGGAACAATTAGTGTCTGCGACTCGCTTTCGTGGCTCGTGATGCAAACGTTCGCGTCAATATGCAGTGGCATTAAAGAGCTGCAACGTCGAAAACCAAGGGACTTCTGTTTTCATGGTCGCGTTAAGAATGATCAGCCCTCTCTTTCCATTCGAGCCAGTTAGAAACGCTCAAACTGTTGGCCTTACATAATATAATTAGACGCGGGATAAGATTGCTTTTCCAATTATTAACATTTACTTCGCAAACTGTTCAGGGCGGGCAGGAGATTGCCTGTTTGGATAATTTTAGTCTCTATCGTGCTTTACAACCTCTCGAGTACTTCGCAACTTCCCAGCATACAACCGACCTCAATAAGGCTGCAGAAGCGTCCAGAAGCCTCGGGATAGCAGCTAGTTTCAATGTAAAATGCACCACGGCCTTCGAAGTCTAATTACTTCCGTTGTATTTCAGACTTGTTAACTTGGTAAACTACAATGGAACGGAACCAGTCAGATCCACGATTTCGATAGTCCATCAAGCTCCAAAGAATAGAGGATAAACCTGTTGCAATCGCGTCTCAGCTTCGTCCGTCCAAGACCTCCAAAAACTTCAAAAACAACATTATTATTCCACTCAAATCACAGTTTCATCAGTCTACGAACAGTCCTCGACGGAGCTCTCGAACTTAGCGAGCATTCCAAGAGAACGCGTTGATTTCTCGTTAATTACTCGATTATTTTCGCAGACTGGAATGCCGAAAGTTACAGAGGTTGTCGAACGTGGGATCATGGCGTGTTCGCGCGTTCACCAGCTCTGTTCTACGCGAGGATTTCGACATCGTGGCTTCAAGGCTAGGAACTGTTAAAACATATGGCCGACCGATCGCCGGTTTCGGAGCGGCTTCGTTTCTCGTCGCCGCGGTCGTTGGAGCAAAACGGAACGGGGAATAGAAGTTGTCGGTAGCATACCAGCATCCCGTGACAGAAGGGAGAGAAATGAAATTCTGGCTTGCCTACGTGACTGTCCAGGCGTAGAACAATCAAGGTCGGCAGAAACGATTCGAACACGACGTTGCCTTTTGCGATTTAGCGAATCCCTTTTTGCTCAGATTTACCCATCCAACAAATTTCTCTTCTATTTTTACAATAGTCTGACTTTATTCTTGTCCCGACAGGACTTAAAACGTAATTATAGATAACGTGACTAAAGTTACGACAGTGGTAAGAGTTCTTGAACCTCCAGGTTCGAATGTATCCTTGGATGGGATTTTAATGATCGCTATTTATAAGTTTCCAATTTTGGCCTGTGGGCCTCGCCTGTTTGGCGAGAAAAAAAATGACTACTCGTTACCGAGTTAAAAAGATTTATAATCCGTGAGTGATAAAACGAGAGATTAGTCTACGAGAAACGTGTTGTTCCGAATGAATTATGCCGCAAAAGAATACCGGTGTGTATTCATCAAAATGTCGTAGGAGCCAGGTATACACGCACACTCGTGTCGCTTCTACTCCCCGGAACACTTTGCCTGAAAGGTTGAGTCACGTTTAGAACAGGGAAAAGTAGCCTCGAGAGCCTTACACATGCGGTAACTCATCGACGAGAACAAAGCAGTAAAGATACCGGCAGAACGTTCGATAAACAGCAAAAGACACGTCAGAAATTCAACAGGCCATCGGATCGATTAACGCGGTTACGAATAAAGTCTAGAGCGTGGAACATCGTAGCGCAATAAAAAACCGTATCGAGCATCACTTTCACAGATGCACACGCGAACGTTCGTTTCTTGGTATTGAAAGAAAAGCAAAAAAGAAAGATTAAAAACGTTCGATTTCTCACGTCCGGTGCTTGTGTCCGATTCGTTTTTTTTTCCTTTTCGATCGATCAAGTCACAAAAAATTTATGACTCACGCTTCCGGATAAATTGATGCCTGATCGAAAACTCGAATGAATAGAATTACGTTCGAGTCGATTTGTAATTCATTAAATGATTCTTGAATAAATTGTCGCAGTCCATAATAATCGGGTTCGAGTCACTCGAATAATTTTAGTTCCATAAACGTACACGCCGACCTTCGACTTAGATTTTTCATCGGTTTGGAACACGCAGAGCGAGAAGGAAGAGCAATTTCGCAATTTCTCCGAGTTACATCGGTATTACGGTAATCGCGTTCGCGCTCGCCCAGCTCTCTGTAGACGGCGTTTACCTCGTGAATGTAAGAGACCGGTATGTGCACGCGAAGTGGTCCGATTTCCACAAGCAGCTGGTGCAACCAGGCGTATTAGCAGCTCTTGCCGGATTATGCAACGATATTTGATAATCGGCCGCACTATGTTGCTGTTTCTAACATTTTTTTCCACCCGTCTCCCTTACTTCTTCCACTGCTTTCGTTACAGCGAAAACTTTGTATCTACAGATTTCCCACCGTGGCGAAACATACAATTTCACAGCAAGAACTGGTCAAACTTTCGGACTTTTCGTGTCGATACAAGAAGAATCGCCTCGGAGATGATTGTCAGCCAGGATCTTCGCATCGTTTCGTTAAGACGTTTAGAATTTCCCTCTGCGGAACACAGAGAGTAAAGAGTTGAATCGAACCAGCAAGATCCAGTGGATGGGTATCGCGTTTCACCTTAACAAAGGTTCTGCTCCTAGCAACTACCGTGAGACCAGCGCGGTAATTACTTCCCGTGGAAATTCCGATCCCAGCCTATGTACTTTAATAACCGTGAAACCGAACAACGACCTTTCTAACGAAATTACTTCGTCGTGTTGCAGATCCCCGTTCTAATACTTTCGATAATTGCAAACTGCGGGTCCTAGAGTACGTGGACGGGTTGAAATCACGCCATCAGGCCAACCGAATGGAATCGACTCCCGGAATTTGGGTTAATTGCAGACCACGAACGCTCGAGACTCGAAATGTTTCACCGGACGGCATTAAAAAGCAATTTTCACTTGGCGAAATGACATATTACCGTTACAGGCGATTCATTATCAGGCTAGACGCAATAGATCCCGCGTGTTCGCTTTGTTGCACCGTCGCTGCACATAGTGCAACGTGTCCGCACGGTTACGTTCTGTCTGGCTGCCGGGCTGATCAGCCTTTCACCGAACCATTCGACACGTACGATCGTTCTGTCGCTCGATTATTTTCTGTTCCTTTGATCGGGTAGGTTCCTCGACCCCCGGTGATTCACACACGCATAGGCTAGCCATTGATACGTCGACCTGGGTTACGTCGGATCCTTCTGTATTTCCTTTCTCGAGCGGTCGATTGTTCGTGGAATGGACATGTTTCTTTTTTTAATGCTGTTCTGTCAGAAATTTCAGAAGAGATGGAAATAATTAAGGGTAGTCGGGATTCGAGGAGACCGTTTGTTGAAGAAAGAAGAGATGCGTCTCGAGCTCCTGCATTAAAAGCTGCAATTATCTGAATCGTTAATTATTGTTAGACGTTTCTAATATCAACTGGAACGTTCGCTAAGCGACGAAGTGGTTCACCTTGCAAAAATAGTTCCCCATTTCGTTCAGGACTTCTAGGATATCACTCGTGAAGCTTGACCCACATCGCGCAGCTCATTGTGTTACAGTCTATGCGTTAAGTCTTTGCCAACCAGTCTAGTTGTGCTTGACCGGTCAAGCCTCAACCCGCAATTATGTAATTGTTCGTACATCGTGTATTTTAGAAAAAATGTATACACATGTACACGAACTCGTTGCGCCATCCTAGGGATTGTATTTTAAACAAACGAACCTGTTGCTTCGCGTTACGACACAGGCGTATTCGAGAGTACGTCGTTATTCTCGGGAATGACTGTTACGATTAGCGATACATCCACTATCCTGGAATAATAACGTGATACGAGCACCAGTTTGTATCTTGTCACGTTTTAAACGATTCCTGCGTTCCTCGACACGTGATGCATTTTCGCGACCGCTTTCGCAATATATTTTATTGTTCACGCGAACACGAAGTTATCGGGTTCGTTTCGAATTGTTTACTGGTAATCGTGTTCGTATTTACCCGACTGTTTCCTCGTTTCGTGCCACAGAATGCGTCACATTTCCGTGTCACGACCAAAACGATGGCTTCGGCGGTTGCAATTGCACATCGCGATGCGCTTGTTATGTTACTCGAAACGATCGGACGACCGTTCGCTTACGTGACTATCGTCCACCGAGATTCATCTGAATTCGACGGAATCCCATCGAATTCGTCACGTTTCGTACGTGAAATCCAAGTAGAGGGTCTGAATTTTTCTAATCGTCGCACGACAAACCCTCACCGAAAGTTGGTCCGCGAATTCGACTTATCCAGAAACCGTTAATCGATTCCAGAGTGTTTCACGGATAAGTAGGTTCCGTTGGTACCCGTAGAGGTGTCCAAAAATACACGTCCATGTACGAAAGCGGTGAGATTTCGGCCATCTCGTCCGGCTCCGCGGAATGGCTGATTTGATACTTTGCCCGCGAGACCGTCGCGTTGGACGATCCGTCTTGGCAGCTTTCACTTTCGTTCACACCAGCCTCGCGTGATCCCGAAACAATCTCCTCGACAGTGGCCTCTCCGCGGGCAACGAGAATTTTTTACCACGTCTGCTCTCAAGAACCACGAATTACGTCCTCCTTAGTCCCGAGATTATGCGATTTCGACCCCGATCCTCTGCTTCTATGTCGTTTTTTTGGTCTCGAGACCCACTAGGTGCAGGTTTTCCCACTTATCGAACACGTGAATTCGTCGTTTCTGTCGTTTTATCAGCGTGGATAAGTACACCAAGGCCGTACGAATATTTTACACGACAATTTGTAAAGATTACAGAAATAAGAATAATAATTAAAATGAAACGTCGCCGAAAAAAGAAAATTCGAACAGTAATAAAACAGTTGAAGGATACCAAAAAAGGGACTCCAACGGTAAAGAAAGCAGCACAAGGACACCATACAGAGGGAATTGAGGTAATAAAAGAGAACAGCACATGGGCAGCAAGAAAGTTCCAGCAATAAAAAGGAGCAGGTCAAGGAGAGATTCCAGAAGAAAAAAGAACGGCAGTATAATACTGAAAGAAGCAGCGTTAATAGAAGCGGCAAGCAACGAGTGGAAATATCTTATTTTTTTGTCTGGGAAAAATCTCGTATGTCTGTCAGCTCCGATGCCTAAACGATCTTGTAACACGGTCGTAAAACGAAGGGGACGAGACTCTGTTGGTCGCGAAACGAACAGGTCTCTTAAGACGGTTTTTGGTCCATTTCGAAGAAGTCAGACGAGCGTACGCGTAAATTAGAACCGAAAGGAGCGTACCCTGGGGTCTTTCCTCTCACGCGTGACCTGAAAACCGTGTTTTACCCGACGGAGATACTTGGACCCAGACGAAAGGAAGGAGTCGAAAGTGGGGCTCATTGTGCAATAATTTTAAGTAACGTCACCAAGTGAAATAACACGGTAATGTATCGCTGCGAGGCTAT
Source organism: Xylocopa sonorina (assembly GCF_050948175.1). Classification (NCBI taxonomy): domain Eukaryota; kingdom Metazoa; phylum Arthropoda; class Insecta; order Hymenoptera; family Apidae; genus Xylocopa; species Xylocopa sonorina. The sequence continues at coordinate 12,092,624 of NC_135198.1, forward strand.
TTTCTTGCGCTGCTTGCGGTGGTTCTGTACGTTGTGTGGTCTGGATCGTTCAGACCCGATGAATCATACATAAGTAACGTTATTCCGTCTAATTGACGATCCCTCAAAACTGCCGAGCAACTGTAGAACGTAACGAATACGGTACACGCCTTTGAGCACAAACGAGTATCTTTATAGTAGCATATTTGGTAATACTCTGTATGTAAAAATGGTACTCTATATGCTGTAATGTTCTTGTATTTTCTTGTTGCAGAGGTCGAATGCGAAGTATCGAGTCAAGTCGAATACTCTCTGCAGGCGCTTTGGGGCGTTAGTATAAGGGAACTGCATCTGGCGCTTTGGAAACCTTGGAGCACCCTTAGAGACGCATCCCTGAACGGGACTCTTCTTCAGGGCCACGCTCAGTATCTGACGCCTCCGCAAACGTATCCTTTCCTTGAAATTAAAACAGTTCCGTTGTCGTCGAACAGTTTACAATTAAGCTATGATTAGTATACGTCATTATTAATTATTTCTTGACTGAAAAATACAGTAGACAGCCTCACGGCGAAGAAACGTTAAGGTTGTCACTTCCGGCGCCAGAATTGGAGCTTGGGACACCGCCTCGACTTTGTTACCCTCTGGTGATCTTCTTAACTCGCAGGGATAATGGAGATCCTCATCCCGACGAAACCGTGGGTATTCTTAGAAATGTTTACTATCTCTTAAACTGTGACTAACGTAGAACGTTTAAACTGTACGAATACAAAGTTGAGAGAACTTGGTCATATATTAATTTAACGAACAGCTAGATGCAAGCGTTGAAACTGCAATAATGTATTCTTTTTCTTTCCCGGCTTGAAAGGTCGCTCTGGTGAATGTCGTCCACATCAAAGACAGCGTATGCACGCTACCGACCTCGATCCTGGCGCAATACCTGAAGCAAGCTAACGGACAGTTGTCCTGTCTTAAGGTGAGCCTTTCCATTTGCATTCAAATTCTCCGATTGAAATGTAAATTCGAATGTTAAACGTGCGAAGATGGATTCGTTTTTCAATTCGAATTCAATAGAAAACAGTACTGCGAAACAATATTTTTACTTTACAACGAAACAATGGATGAGAGAATGTATCTGTTTCAGCAACTGTACCTGGCCACAGGTAACTCAACGAACTACGACGAAGGGGACATGTCCTCGGGGCTAGGCTCGGCTTTGGCCCTTGCAGAACCTTGCAACAACAACGGTAGCTCGACCAGGGGTGCATTGGTTGCCTCCGGCACGGGAGATCCCGAAGGATCGCTGTGGAACACAGCCGGAGAACAACTTTGCGTCGTTTGTCAATACTTTCCTTTATCGCGTGCTTTGCTGCCTTGCAGACATACCTGCATCTGCGCCTCTTGCTTTGGCAAACTGGACCGGTGTCCAATGTGCAGAAGCCCGATAAAGAGTTACTTCTGTATCAGGGGCGAGGAATACATGCCCTTGGAGACAGAGATCAATCCTTGCAAACAGAGACAATCGAGCCACGGGCCTACTCATTGGCTTCACGATTGGAACGATAGACTCACCGATTTCCTTGGATTCGCGCGATAGAACATTTGATATTCTCCCGTATCGTTTGAAATGTACAGTGTGCAGAATACGAAGATAGAGAATAATCGTCGTTTATATAACCGATTGATCGAAAGATAGTTCTGTATTTTGGTCAGAAGATAGCGTTTTCAAAGAGTCTTTAATTTCACTGTAAATTCAATCGGAATTTTCTAAAGAATGAAATGATTGTTTAAAAATCAGTTTCTCGAGGAAGTACGCGAAAGAGAGACAGGGCATTAATTAACATGCACGATGACAAGAGGAATAGATTTATTTGTAACAACAAATTGTACAAGAAATTGGAGATCTCAGATAAAACTGAGCATTTTTAAACGTACACGATATGTCAAGTGTATTTTCCTCAGATTAATGTTTTGCGGAGAACGAAATTATTTGTTTGTTTCATTTGTAACAAATTGTTCTAGCTAGTTTTTTCTATTTTACATATTTGAATTCTGTCTTGTAGTTTGATCTTAATATTAAAGGATCTTAATCTGTTGGACGTTTGAATAATCTTTAACAGTTGAAGGATTAAAAGAAGTAGAAAACGTGCTAACGTCCAGGTAAACTGATAAAGCAAACGAAGTATGTTTCATAAATGAAATAGGAATTTCTATGCAAATACACGAAGAAACGTTTCAGATTTTTATCACTTAACGTTGTATAAATACTTAAGATGTAAATACAAGATGAAGTTAAGACATGTCCAACTTTAAGATGTAACTACTAATTAAGTTAGTGATATTATTTCATACGATATGCAAGTTTATTGAATAAGTATAGAAACATTAGTTCCGATATGCATGCCTTGAAGTATTCTTTTCATTTTGTTTCTTTTTATTTTATAATACGAATTGATAGCCTTTCTTCTCTCTCGTAATGCTCTGCCGTCCATGCGCAACGATGGAGCTAATTCGCCTCAAGTTCTTCTTGAAATAACACCACAAAAAGGAATGTTGCTAAATTAATTTAAGAAAGATGTTGCGTTAATGTTTAAACTGTAAATACATAGACTGTGATAATTCCAATAACAACTATTATGATAAACCAGATACATGAAAGCGTCCTGAAATCAGGAACATCGCAAAAGAGGAAGGAATTGGAGCGGTACAAGGAAAGGAGCTTGAAATCATTTTCAGATTTCACATTTGATGTATATATGTTATCAGTCTTTTTATATCTTTTAGACATTTACTAATAGAATGACGATACTCTTTCATTAAGATTTGTAATAAAATTAGAATATTTTTCACGCGAGATATCTTCAAACAAAAGTTTATGTTCTTTTTAATGATAACAAAATTAGCAAAACCAGGTTCTAAAATTTCTGTGCAAATAAATGAGTATTTTGAACTATATATGTACATATATATCATTAAAGAGTAAGAGTTAATTGAAGAGCGAAGACCTCTAAGAGTCAATGTTATTGTAGTTGAAAATCTTAATATGATAATTTATATTTGATTTAGTAAGTATATATGTATATATATATATGGCATTTTGATGATGCGACAATGTCTGTATGTGTGTGCGAACCTTGTATATAGTTTATTTAATAAAACGTATTCATGCTGTCATATTGTGTCGCTTACGTAAACATATAAATGTAACAACAAAATTCATTAATTATATAATGTTTGTACAGATTGCTTAAAAAAAACATAAATAATCCAGAAAGCATGCATATATCGTTACATTTAGTGTAACACGCCTTTTATTGAATGATAGAGGCTCTATGGATTAGAAACATTCGACAATTCTCGACTTTCTTCGGACTTTCTCGGCTTCTTGCCAATATATATACAATATGTACAATATATAATTTGCTATACTGATGACCTGACAACGTTGATCACGTTGACATTTAGCCTTATATTCTACAAATTTGAATTTCTTCTGAATGTCATCCAAATTTTTTCAGAAAAAAAGCCAATTAAGTAGCCGTCGTTCGATTTCTTTCGAAACATACTAACAGAGCATGTAGTTATAAGACTTTCGTCTTAGAACGGTTTGATCATCAGATTAGAAGTAGAAAGAAGAACTCGGGGCTGCCTGGCTTGTGGAAATTAATACGAAAGTCTACATCTTGCAAACCGGTATGTCTCATTCATTTCCCTTTGTTCTTCTGTGGATTTTATTGTTTCCGTTCCTTATGAAAGTTTAATGTTATTATCGTTTTAATTTGTACTCTTATAATCTCGATGTCCTTTACAGGCACATGTAATCTCATCGATCAAAAGGGAATGTTTGTTTTGCTTCTCTCTGCCTTTGAGTTTCAAGCCATCGCGAAGGTTAGACCGTACGACAGCACGATCACTTGACGACCTGGTAAGTACACGAACACAACTGTATGTCTGACTCATTCGCGTAGTGATAAAGGAATATATAAGTATAATTTTTAAATGTTATTACTGAACAATTCTTAACACTAATGTCTATATATTATCTGCATTTTCTAAACAATACCTTTTCGTGAAATAATAAAATTTAAATATTTCAACCATTTTTTATGGTTATTCAGTGTAAACTTAATTTTCTGATTTCGATTTTAATCATACTTTTCTGTTCTACAGCGAGGTTATATAAAAATATACAACTGTAAGATTTTATAGGTTAGTTACTCATACATTGTGTATTCTTTCATAAAGTTTACTATAAAATTTGACTATTTGTGTTCTATGGAATGTTTCAGATTTCAAAGCACACATAATTAAAGCGAATAATGGCTGGCAGTGGAGAACTTTGGGTACAATGCTTCACTTGTTGTTTGATGCAGCAAGGACCAAGGACTCGTAATGGAAGGCAAAGGTCGCATCAAAGATTGAGGATAGATCGTAGCATGATAGGAGTACCAACAAATTTCAGGCATACCGGCCACATTAGCAGCGGTGATCTAGATATGAGTAGTGCACAATTATCAAACATTCAGGCACAAATGCAAATGAAGGGGGGCTATGACAATGCATACACTGTTAAGGTACACAGTAAATAAGCACTAGAACATAATAATAAAGTGTAAGTAAATCATTTGTTTTTCTTTCAGGCATGTTAAGAACAATTATAAAGCACCTCTAGAGTGCTCTGCAAATAATCTTACATAAGACTAAAAAATGACTGAGTTTTAACGCTTGTGTTCCTTCTCCATTAAGACGAACATGTATGCAGCTATATTGTATTTCAAGAATATGTTCAAGGGATATACTTTGAGTATGTTTGAGAGTGAGACAAACAGAATCAAGTTTTCAAATATTTTTATTTATTAGAATATGTTAAAACGTGTCATATTAAAAGTCACTCTTGTTCATACAGAGATGATTTTATCACCAATATTAACATTTTAATTGCAAAGGTGCATTTAACTTCCATACTGTTTGAACTTTTATTTCTAAGACTGGATACTTAATAGAAAGAGAAACTGCCATATTATACACAAACATATTTCTGGTGCATTTTTTTGCAATTTACACTGATTCTTCCATTTAAAAACAAAATCAAACTTTATTGATGTACACAATGGTATATTAACATATTAGCTGTTACACTGCACATTAATCATATTTACTGGTTGTTTTCTTTTTAACATGGAAGCGACTTTGACAGTAGTAGAGATTCGTCGTTATTAAATATTAGACACTGTTCTTATACTTCCAAGTACGAATGTAAGTACTTCGTGTTAGTAGTGTTTTTGTAAAAAGGAAAAAGAGCAAAAAATGTATTTTGCATAGTTCACCTGTGCTGACTAATAGATAAATATTTTTAGCATATATGTGGTGAACGTCTATGTTCACAAAGCACGGCCCATTTTTCCTATTTCTGTATTTACCCCTAAATTGGGTGTAGAGACCTACATAGGTATTTTTCGGAACGTAGATATGTCAAAAAAGAAAGTTGAGAAAATGAAAAAATGATTTATACGTATCTGCCTAGTCTATAATCATTTTATTAGAATTGATTATACTAGCCGTTGTTTGTTATATTTCAAATATAAAATTGTGATTCTTTGATAATATAATCATGGACCAGTGTTAAACAAAGAAAAAAGTAATGGCGTTAAACAAAAATTTTCTGGTACCTAATTAATGTAGAAAACTTATTCCAGATCATACATTGTATAAATTTACAAATTTACTGAAAATGACACAAAGGAATATCGATCTAGGCATAAATGTAATTTTTTCGATGCATCCTACACACTCTGTGTTTGTTTTAAGTATGTTTAAATAAATGTCTACACCTTTGAGATTTTTACTTAAAAATAAATATAAAAATTAAAATTTGTAATGAGTAAACGTTGGATCAATCATAGAAAGTTTTGCGACGAAACGATCAGTAGATTCTAATTGTAAGTATTGTATTTAATATATAAGAATAAACTCGTGTATTTACAAATTAGAACTATTTAGGTGGTTCTTTAAGGTATTATAGATTTAAATATATTTTTTGTTTCGCATGTTCTTTTTTGGTAATAAAATAACAAACGGTTTATATAAACATTTTTATATATTTATGTAGAAACAAAAATATATGTCATTGCACTATTTTCCTTATATTGTAATATATTTTTTGTAACTAACATATATATATATATATATATATATAGATATCAATTTGCGCTTCGTGACATATATTAGTAGTGAAATTATGTATAAAATGTAGTATTCTCTTAATTTAAAAATCACAATATCAATATCAATGACTATAATGTATCACACAATATCATATGTTGTAGGTCCATGTCTGTCTTAAAAACTCGCTTTGCCCATTACTATTACAATATATTTTGCAGTTATTGAAAAGAAGTATATTAAAAGAGAAATATTCTATGCAATCGGAAATCGCATACGTAAACAACATTTCAACAAATTATACTTGATATTAGACATACATATATTAACAGCCATGTGCTACTCTCTTAAATTACTATATTCACAGATCCATAAAATATGGATTTGCTGAAGAAACGCCTGCGAGTCCTTTACTTTATATAAGCTTAGCTATACCAGCTAAGCTGGTGAACTATCCTATATGAAATGTTTTATATTTTTTCGCATATATATTTTTGTATATATATACATATATATCGTATTAAAAACATTATATTAAAGTTTAAATCGCGAGATCGCAAAGAGAAGTAAGTTCTACCTAATTTGTTTTAGTTAAAGCTCTACAATATTTTTAACATTTTATCAATAGGAGAAAGATCTTATAAGAAGTCATGGTGTTAATACTACACAAATAATATCATAAAATGATGTACTTCAATCTATGAAATATTTCTTATGATTTATCTAAATGCGTGTTTGCTAGAAGTCCCTCTGAGAGTTAAAAAATATAATATGCTCTACATACAAGAGCCGCTTGTTGCTTGTAATATTGATTCAAAACATTTATGTTCTTTTGGTTGTTTTATCAGATGGAATTTCACTGTTTCCTGAATTTGCTGCACTCAACCCTATTCTTGTAAGTGAAGGTCCGTTAAATGATACATGGCAGCAACAACTCGCAGGGAATTTAAAATTATCATCAATCACATCATTAGCCGATAGAGCTCTCAGTTGCTTATAAACGTATTTTTGTTTACAAATTGTCTTATAACCCTGTGCAAAACCATTAATTAACTTACAGTTACTGCTTTCTTGGCTGCAAGCACAAAAATACGTATATTACTTTATGGACATATCTTTTGACAATATTATTAAAGAGCAACTTCACCGTGATATTTACCTACACTTCTCGACTCGTACACCTTGCTTAAAATTATGTTGATTTATAATAATTTTCCATTCATTGTCCTTATTCATTGCCTCTCTTGGATATACAATTTCTTCCTGCAATATCGTATAATTTCTTGTTTTACAAATTGTCTTACAAGAAGAAAAAAATAACATTTCCATTTGTACGTACAGTTGATGGACAGAGCACTGTCTCATCCATGTTGATTCTCTGCTCTATATCAATTATCTACAATCGGACGAAAACATAAGTTAAAATAAACTGAAGAAATAGACGCAACGTATCTTAGAATCTACAAAAAAGGAAATGATAATCATAATCACTACTTCTTCGTTAGCTAAATATTTGAGAGTTTCGTTTCTTTGAAGTGCCCTGGTCACTACGTCTTCGGGATAAGAATCTGCATATTCGCAATAAGTAGATCCTTTACAGCTAGGTAACCGTCCTGTTTGCCCGGTCGGAAATATGATCCTATCTGATTCCCTTGTCTGCCTATGTTGCGGACCTGACGAAATAAAAAAAATGAAACATGAAATTTTAAAAAAACAAACAACATTCGTGATTACCATATGATCATCGCGTAAATTACCTTATCCATCGAGTCTTTCAAACATTTTTTTATTTTGAAAGTTAGTATTTAAACATGGTTGCCACTTGTAATTCATTATCATACCTCCTTTCTGTTGACTTCTTGATACATCTGTATGCTCATAGTTCGAAGTATCTCTTTGCAATCTTCCTCGGAAATCGTATTGTTCATCAATCTTCGTAGATCCTTCAAAATCGTTTTGTGCTTGATCTCTATCAGAACCGCTGGAAGCGTCAGAAGTTTGAACAGTATTCCCTTCATTTTGATCATTTTCATGCGGATATGCGCAAACATTTCGTACTATCTGTACAAAAAATGGAAAAAGAAATGTAAGATCAATAGATATATTTCACTCTTCTATAAAAAAATGTTTTGGTAGAAATTGTTGAAATTGCATGTACATCACAATAATGTTTAGTTTATTGGGAAGATAGTATAATTATAAAAGATGACATTAAATGAGTGAAAGGGAGAGAGAGGAAGAGTCCACATATTAAAGAAAAATTATCTATTCTTCATTAATTATACAAATTTTCTTCAATAAAAGATTGTAAAAAGTTTAAGAATTGCAGTGGATAATTTATCTATTCTTATTCGTTATTCAATCATTGAGTTTGAGGAATCGAAAGATCTTTTCTTCGTACAGCACTCTTATCTGCCTCTTTCGTCTTCTTAGTCATTTCTTATTGAATACATTACTCAAGATTGTAAACCAAGATAAACGCATAAGCAGTCGTTAATCCATAGCATTTGAATACTTCTACTGTAACATTGTTGTAAATTCCGCCAGGAAATGAACGAACGAAAAAAATAAGATACAGTTTGCTGTAACACTGTACAATAATGAATCATTAAAATTAAAAAAATATCGGAAACTTGGACCGAGCCGGCTAATCCTTGTTAGATATGCGATGTTCATCGCTTATTCTATGGTGATGTTACTTTTCACGGTATATTAACATTAATTTATTCAACAGGGACTATTTTTAACCGGACGTCACAAGGACGTGATAATTTATCATCACCAGAGAAGTATTGGATCGTAAGACACATACATACGTATAATTTTATTTTTATTGCTTCAAGCAAATGTATTATCGGATTCTGTGAATCGCAGAGGTCGAATTGCGTTATTATCGAATATTTCTCAGAAGTACGTATAAATATCATTTATTCTTTCGACTAATGGTTGCTTTTTACATTGATAGAGTAAATTACTACACAAGGAATCGAGACTGAAAGAAATCGAATTGAAAAGGATTCTCTTAGAGTTCATCGACTCTGCGACACGATGTTGGAATAATCTATTCGATTTAACATAAGTTCACCCTGACTATGGGATGCGATTACACATAACAATAATAGATCTCAGATTACACAAATGTGATCACGTACTAGTTTATATCATGATCATTCTAACCGAATCACTTTTTTTCAGGTGCTGTAAATAAAACCACTTACACAATGCGATTAAATTTCATAAATTGCAACTACGACATTGGATATATTGGAAATAAGATTCATTGTTTGCAAAACAGAAGCATTAAGTGTTTCTAGCGGTAAACTGAAGTATAGCAAATATATGTACATACGTAAGTAATGGCTTTCACCTTAACAATTTAAATAGGTAATTCGTAATACTCAAAATTCTTTAGATTCCTATCTAGCTAATTGCTGTCGCGGCAAGGTTCACTACTATTATCACAATGTCTATAGTACACGCATACTTGGGAAAAATGCGTCTGCTTACCAGTGTTGTTAAGAAACAAAGTTGAGTTAGCATAAGAATCCGACCACCGTATCCTCGCCTTGTACTCTTGTGTTTGAAGATCATCGTGTTTCTATTTGCCAGCGTAACAAATTTATTTAACTATCTCAACATTTAAAAACTCATTGAACTTACACCTTTTTTAAAATCAAGAAAACACTTTCTTATAAAGATTACCGTAGTATTCTGTCAAAGAACCATATGCACTTGCAGCCAGTCCGGATCGCTCTAACACGCGTAATTTTTTCAGATGGTCGAGAAGCGCAGCTTGGAAGTAATCGTTATCAGAGAGGAGAGAGAAAGAGAAAGATAGAGAGAAAGAGAGCAAGATTCACGCAACAAAATATTGAACTAAAAAAGAAAACTGAAGAATTAACACGACCGCCGACAGATCGCTCGGCGATCCTATACGTTCAACCGGTCGCACGCGATTGACCTGTTCTTTGGGTCCCAGGTGGGGTTTCCGTCACGTTAACGGTCCGTAATCGGTAGTACGTATATAGGCCTCGGTATGGTGTATTATAGTTACTCGAATAACACTCCAGACATGGTTAAAGGTAAAAAGGTATTTTGAACTAAGTAAAGATTCATTTAGGTCAAATAAATACTACCGTTATAATTGTGGTAGCATAATAAAAGCGGATAGTCAACACATTAGCCGTTAACAGAATATATATTCTGTCAACTATTGATAGCAGTGGGTTTCTTTGTCTACAAAGAATTCCACGTATTGGTCAATCAGTTCCATAACTCGATTACCCTAACAATACCATGTTAGGGTTTAATGATAGATATTGAATGCATTGTAAGTGTGCATTGTAGAATTACCCTAAAAGGGACAATAGATTTTTAAGGATTGTTAAAGTTCTTTTTCATAGCGAGTTAATCTTTTGCTGTTCACGTTAATTTTTATCGTTTAACATATTTTTTTTGCCATTGTATTAAATTTCAACGAGATCAGATTCATTTGAGAAATGAAATCGAACAGGGCCCAATGTTTGAAAAAAAGGAGCATGAGCAACGGAAATCTAGGTGCGTGAAATGACACCAGCTCGATTTGAATTATAACAATGTCTGACATAAAGAATGTTTTATCTTTGTTATGCCAACACTTAAATATATCGATTAACATTGTAATGAAACCTGAGTATTTTAGGCTAGCAAAATTTAATAGTACGGATGAAAACGTCGTGAGTATGCACACGATATCGCATAACCTTTACGTAACGCGATAACATCCGTGATTATTTCATCAGTAATTTTTTTCTTGTTAGAATGGCGTATTCTGGAAAGCATTAAATATTTTAAGTTATTATGCTGTAAAAGAAAACAATGCTGAAATTGATTTCCAACAATGCGGTAAATTTTGTTGGCCCTTCCATTATGTGATTTTTTTGGTTCATGTAAAATGTGTTTATACGAGCTTTATTTTTTTTGTAGATATAGTGTGGTCCACAAAACTATATTTTGCATACTTAAAGTACTCAACAATAGAATTTTATAGTTTAAATGAGCATAGTAAAAATAACAGGCAGTTATTATTAGCATTTGCGTGGATTCTTGGAACACAAAACATTCTGAGCATTATTACTTGGATAAATCTGTCTAACAGTGTGCTAGGAAGAGAATGTTCATACTTGAAGAATAGCTTAGATGTAATTAGTTAGATATAAGTAATAATGAAAGCTATAATTATAAGGTATATCTTTAAGGTATCTTTTTGTAGAATAAGGAAACGGAATATAATGTGCCAGAGACATTAATTGCACAGATAAGCAATATATTATATTTGAATGGTAAAGTGAATTATAATATAAAAGCAATATCTGAATTAATTTCTGAGAGAAGTAAATTAGTGAGCAAAGTTCATGATGCGAGTATTAAGGTTAGTGGCCTTCCACATTTAAGCGTATCTGAAGCAGCATTAATTAAACGCATTGCAATTGCAAACAAAAATGAAATTTCTAATGAAGACAGAAAGTATATAAAGGAATTGTCAACGATTGCTAATTTACTAGACTTACATATGAAATGGTTAAAAAAAGAACATGTATTTTTTGAATGGATGGTAAATAAGACAAATATGATTTTATACTCATTTATTTGATCTAGTAAAATTCAGTGCTGGTAAACAAAATTACAGGTTACAGTTGTTGAAGAGCACAAAATATCACTGAGCGTCAGTTTAGAAGATATAAACTGGAATGAAGTTTCAAAATTCATTTCTTTGTTACAATGTTTGACGCAAGAAAGACTTGAAGCTTTGTTATCCAAAAAGGAATCAAAAGACTCTCAAGACTATAAACCCAATTTTATTTCACGTCTACTAAGGGCTCAAGATAATGATACAGAAATGGAGAATTGGCTGTCAGAAATTTCTGTTGAATTAAATAAGAAAACAGAAAACTTATCCCAAAGGAAAGAGAAGCTTTCTAAAGAACTGGCACAAGTTTTGCAATCAATCCCTTCTTGTGTCCAAGTTTCATTTTCATAGTAAAAGAAGAAATCAATTGTTACAATCATTGAAACCTATAATATAGAGTATTGATATGATTATCCTATTTTAATTTATAACACTAATATTGTTCCACTAACATGTTTGGCTAACGATACCGAACGACGAGATGAAAACGTTAAAAATCGTCACTAAGAATATACCCATTACCGTCCAATTATTAGCTCGTGCAGCCTTACACATTTCACTGTCGTCCTTAACATTATATCTGCTATTCCAGATCAATCCTATCCCTACTGCGATTTGTAACAACAAGCTAGCACTAATCAGTGTCAGAGAAGGATAGTAATACGGATGTTCTCCATCAGTTTGTAAAATATATCGCAATTGATTCGCATTGGCTGATAAAAGAGCCAAGTCCATCATCCCTTGAGCAAGCGTCTTTTTATGCTGATAAATGTTCACATCAGGTATCACTTGAAATGGTGGTCTTTTACCGTGGGAGAATGATTTCTTGCTGTAAGGAATCTTTGAGATTTCTGATATATATGACCGAAGATTCTCGTCTGTTCCTCGATGATCAGACTGTATCGATGGCTTTTTATCCCTTTCAAAGTCATCGTTTTCTGGACCGAAAGTAGGTGGTAGTTTGATGATATTTTCTATCTCTTGTATAGACTCGGGACGTGGTTTAACTATCGTCTCCAGTTTCGAAGTCAGTGATTTCGATACTTCGTCACCATTATCGTCCATGTAAATAATTTCCCGGTGATTGTCTTTTCGTTGGTTCATAATTAATTGATTATGATTTCCCGATTCACAGATTTATACATTGGATTAACAAATTTTGTTTTTCGTTTAATATTTTTCAGTTTTCATCATACTAAATGCCTTCGAAGTTTTGTTCCAAAGAATCTTGCATTCGGCTTCGCAAAGGCCTAGAAAACTTGCTTTTCTGTTTCTCTCCGTGACAATTTCTTTTGGATAAAGAAGAAAAAAGCGAATTAAACTTGCAAGATCGAGAAACTGCGGTTCACATTATCTACCTTTTTCTGAATTGTAACACGTTCGATGCTGCTTGTATCTGATCGTGTTTCTTCACTGTAAAGTAAGTTCTCCTATATTTTATGCTATGCCTGACGGCATATTTGTCTGCTATTGATTTACTTGGTAAAAGCATTTCAGTAACGTGACAGAAGACTACTATTTACCAGTATTGACCGTTTTGTAGTACTCCTTTATACTGTATTTGTTTATTCGTGTTACAGTACTCAGGTTCACTAGGCAATCTTGAAGTAAAATGAAAGAACTCGATAATCACTTTGTTCCTTTCTCATTCTTTTGGCGTTATGTCATGTAAAATTCCTTGTCTAGTATTCATTAGCTTAGCCGCATTCGTTTAATCAGATTTCCTAAAAAGATGTAGATTTAGTCAGATAGAAAGAAACAAGGTAGAATGTGTATGTCGTATGCAATTGTCATATACTTCCCTGTAAACGTTAGACACCCTTTAACGCTTTACGCTAAGGCTACTGTTTGTAGACGAACTAATGGCACTGTTTTAACAGAGTCAACAACTGTTCGAGTAGTGCATCGCAGACTTTGCCGGAAAAGTATAATAAAATTAAAAAGATTCATCGTATTTCCCTATCCGTGATGATTCGTTTCGTCATTAAAGACATTATAACTTTTGCATTTATCATAATTATCGAGCAACTATCCTATCTATTGTCTTGGAAGTTTTAAAAATAATTGCCATTTAGATCTCCATTAGAGAAGGTTTATTTTTATAACAGATAGTAAATTAAAAAATGTTGATTTTGTACTTGTGTTTTTAATCTTGTACATCAAATTACAGTATTAGTAATAAAAATTATAAATCACAATAGTTGAACACAATAAATCACTGAGTACAGATATAGGAAGTATAAACCAGAGCAAAGTTTCAAAATTCATTTATCATGCTGCTTGACACAAGAAAAACTTGACACTTTGATATCCAAATAGTGATGCAGAAATGAACTGGTCATTACAAATTTCTGCCGAGTTGTAGTCTAACTTTTGTCTTCATAACAAAATAGAGATTCAACTCGTCTTTCGATTCATTCAATACATTCATTCGCAGTATTGAAGTATTGACAATTATCCCAGTTTAATTTTTAACACGGTTGCGCTAACAGTTTTCGAATCACGCGGGTACTGGCGAAATTTCATCAACGACACCAAATGACGAGATAAAAACATTAAAAATTGTCACCAAAAATATACCAATTACCGTCCAGTTGTTAGCTCGTTCAGCTTTACACATTTGACTGTCGTCCTTAACATTATATCTGCTATTCCAGATTAATCCTATCCCGACTGCAATTTGTAACAACAAACTGGCGCCAATAAGTGTCAAAGAAGGATAGTAATACGGATGTCCTCCATCAGTTTGTAAAACATAGCGTAATTGATTCGCGTTAGCTGACAGAAGTGCCAAATCCATCATCCCTTGGGCCAGCGTCTTTTTATGCTGATAAATATTTACATCAGGTATCACTTGGACCGGAGGCTGGGGAAAAAATGGACTTCTGCTGTCAGGAATCCTAGGGATACTTGGTAGAAGGCCATCGTCTATTCCCCTGTGGTCAAATCCTATGGCTGGCCTTTCACTTGGTTCAAGGTCATCGATCTCAGGACCAGAAATGGGCGGTAGGTTGTTGGTGTTATCCGTTTCGAGCATAGACCCAGACCGTGGTCTAACTATTGCCTCCAGCGACGAAGAGGTCAATGGTTTTGAGATTTCATCACTAACTTCGTCCATGTAAATAATTTCCGGGTGATCGTTCTTTTCTTGAGTCATGATTAACCGGTTTCTTAATTCACATAGATTTACACATTCAATTAACAATTCCCGTTGTGTATTTAATACTTTTTAATTTTTGTTATAGTTTATGCACTCGAAGAAAGTTCTCTCGCACAAGGTTTCTCAAGCGCTTGAAAATCGTGCTTTCCTGCTCTTTCCTGTGACGACTCCTTTAAGATGAAGAAAGAAAGAGAAGATGTGTTAAATCTGCAAGAACGGAGATGTACGGTTTACATTATTTACCTTTCTTGAATTTTAACTCGAAAGAAGCCGTTTGCATTTGGCGCGCGTTTTGTTTATTTGCAAAACAAGTTCTTCCACGCTGCGGTTGACGGCGTGTTTGACTGAAGCCGATTTGCTCGGTGGCAGCATTTCAATAGTTTGTCCACTCTCCATTCAACAAATTGGATAGTGCTGATTCATGTCCGTTGTTGTGATGTCATGAAAACGTCATACATCTGTGGGATACGGGGTTTACCAGTGTCTCAGGGCCACTATTGACTGAAATTGATCGTCCGAAAGCACCTCTTCTTTATACCATAACAATCTATTTATGCTACACTACTGAAGATCATCAGCAATTCTTGAAAGTAAAACGAACCGACTCGGTAATCACTTTTCCTTATATTATGAGTGTTCAGTGTTTGATAAGGTTTCGAATTTCATCATAATTTGTCCAGTTGTATTCACTTTATGAGGCTTCGCTGACAGAATCTAGACTTAATCAGCTAAAAAAAACCAGGAGCTAGAATCGCGTGGTACGGGCAACTGTCATCTCCCTTTCTTATACACCTTTAAAAACGCTCTCCAACGCTTTATGCCAAGGCTTCTGCTTGTAGAAGGGGAAATGGCATTCCTCCAACAGAGCCGTGCTGACCGACTGAATTACATATATGTATATACATCGATATGCAGCTATAAATAATATGTAAATACTGTCTACGAAATCAGTCAAACACGAGATTATTATTCATTCGCAAACAATGCAAACAGATCTATTACTACTTTTCGTATTGTTTAGACAGTAACATAAGCTTTGTTCTTTTACAAATTTCTGATATGAGCTCTCAAATTGCACGTTTACTGACTTCGTCGAAAACATATTACATTATTCGTTATACTAAGAATCGAACAGTAGCGTTTTAAATTTGTAATTCTGGGTAAAGAGTAGTACTAAAACGATTCATCGTATTTCCCCGTCATCACTGGTGATTCCCAATTCAATTCACGACGGTTCTAGTGCAGACACGCGCTTACTCGCGAGTGCATTGTATAACCATGTGGGGAATAATCTAACTGAATCGGAAAGTTTCCTGGTTGCACTGAATGCATACAACATGTAGGCTACCCAGAACGGACTTAATTTAGTACGTAAACTAATTTATGAGGACGGTTTTTACACTTCGAAGCAACGATATAGCGAGATAAATATGAGATATTCTTAAGCTTAAAATAATTTAATCAGCGTAGGAATTTTGGTAACGGAAATTTGATAAAGGATTGAATAATTTGTTCGATGTTAGATGTCTTTAAAAATTGAGCCGGAGACGAAGATATCCTATAAATTCTAAAATTATCTGTGGCCAAGATTGTATATAACTATGTAGAGTATCATGGTTATCGAGCTATCCCGTTGTCAAGCAAACAACCGCTCTTGTTAATTCAGAGATAGAAAGTAGAATTCCAACAGTCGTTGGTTCAAGCCAAGCGCGATAACCGATAAATATATTCTTCTTCATGAACTTTTTTAATTAAAAGAAGTTTGTGAACATTATCAACATTTTTCACGTGCTGGGATTTAACTTCATTCTAATTAACTAACTTTCATCGATGCATTGTTTATAAGCTCGAGCTTAATTAAAGGAAGAAGAAGAAGGAAATGAAGACTGGTAAATATGAAGACTCAGAAATGTTGCGCCCACTGTCCAGGAAAACTTGTCTCTCCAGGAAACAACGAATACCACGAATGCTGTCAGCCATGCTACGTTTCAGGAAATCTAAGAATATCTTCCTTGAAAAAGCACATCGTAGACTGTTGCGGAAAAAAGGAAAATAGGGAAAAACTTCCCGTATCATCACCAGAGAATCGGCCAAATTGTTACGATCAGTTCGCTATAGCGAAGAAACTTCACGCGGAAAATTTAGAGCATCAACCTCTTCCTGATAGAGTCGACGATTCCGTTTTCAAGATTACGAAACCTAACCGGACCTGCTGTGAATCTTTATGTGGAAAATGTAACTGTTGTAAACGAGAAACTGCAGGCCACTGCACGAGCTTGGGAAGAAGTAGTGGACCAGCTCTAGGATGCAAGGAGCCTAAAACGAAGATGGACTTAGCTATTTGTTGGGAGACCCCCATAGATCCTGCTTATGAACCACGTAGACCTACCCATATTGATGGCTCAGATGGTGGCCTCGCGCCAGCTATATTTACACTAGTTCAACATGCTTCTTCCTCCAAAGTTTCCGTTCATTCCGGCGCATCAAGGAGTGCCGAAGCATCTTCATATTGCAAGGGTCGATGCAAATCACAAGAAAGTATATATCACTCAGCGAATGAAAACAAAGGAGAGAATAATGAAAGCAAGAACTGTTGTTGCGATTGTCTGTGCAAAGATTTAAATAGTACGAAAATTTCGGAGAAAGACGAAGCCCGAGAACGGCCAAGAAGAGTATCTTTCAGGAAATGTATCGCTTGCGAGTCACGGAATACCGGAGAAGATCCTAGACTGATCAAATCGGCCGTTGGATTAGCGTTGGGTATGGAAAAGGCTGAAAACAATCAAAGAAGAAATGGAAGCAAAACAGCAATACCAAGACCGAAGACCTGTTTCGTCAGAAAATCATCTTCCACTGATACTCTGACTTCTCCTTTGAACGTTACTAACAGGTGTAGAAACGTTGATTTCCCAGAGCATTGGAGATTTATGTCAGTTTACCAGCAGTCCTATAGGAATCCGCATAGACGAAGAATTTATCGATGTTAGAATAGTCATTCTTAGGTGTTAAATGTTAACTTTTATTTAAATTTGAATTAACAACTTTACAACCTTTTACTTTTTATACTACTTATATTAATATATTGCGGCATGGAAGATATCGTTAAATTTTGCGCTGCGTCCAGTGGAAGACTTTTGTTTAAATGTTCAAGAGCAACGTTTTGTAAGCGATTCAAGAGATCGGGATAGGGCAATATAAATCTGCGAAATATGTCGCGATGTAATACGTAGACCTCACTGGTCTCGACCGCGATTACGGTCGCTATCCTATGTTCGGTGTCCATCACCAGAGCGATCTCACCGAAATAACTTCCGTCTTCTAAATGACAAACCTTTGCATTTCATTCGGAGAAAAGGAAAATGAGAAACGGAACCAGAGAATAACCGATTGAGGTACTATAACGTTAGATAGTTACTTCTTTTCCCACAGCAGTGTAAACCGCTACGGTCCCAGAAGATATGAAATATAAAGCATCGCCACAAGTACCAGCCTTAACAATTTTATCATCTGTCATAAAAATTTCTGAGCGTAGAGCACCAGTTAATTGTGCTATCACTGTGTCCGGTAAATGCTTGAATAATTCCACGCGATTAATTAGTCTCAGATAATTATGCAAAATAAGCTCCTGAAAGGAAAATTTTCTAACAATTTTTATAGTTAAACCCTTGAAAAAATGATTGAAGGTGCATAAACCTCTCTCAAATATGGCGAAACCTCCTCTATAATTTTCTTGTCCCTCTCAAATCTCTTTCTATTACGATAATTATAAAATGTTAACAAACGACGTTGCAAGGAGTATGGTAGTTCCTTGTACTGCATGTACTCTTGTAGCTGTTGTATTATTTTCAAGTGACGTTTGATAGTTACATGAAACGTCGTCATTAATTGAGAGATTTGCGCTACGAGAAAATCAATTGATATTCGTTTGTTAAGTGAAAGGGGTAGTATACTATGATTTCATACTTACTTAGTAAATATGTGCTACCGAAGAATCCGAACATCGTTATGAATAAATTCAACGCAATGTCTTCTGATGTTTTCATTTCTAAATGGTGAGCAGAGCGAACGAAGCCGACGATTGCTCGGTTCAGACACACTATGTATCTCCTCGCGTTCGAAGTTTTATTTTGAAAAAAGGGCGACTTGATCCAAGAACTGTATAAAAATTTGTGCAATTCATTTTTAAACTTGTCTAAAACGATGCATACTTTAGCACTGCAACAGCGACAAAGTACTAACTCGTTACTTAAAGTGCCCAACTTTTCTACAGACATGGGGACGTAATATTCCAAACAAGCAGCCCAGTGCGTACATAGTATAATCACCATGGACGTCTCTAGGATTTTGTGGAGTTGAAAGCTTATTCTAAACACCTGAAATCCATCCTAATCAGTGACTTTCTGATTATAATCATTATCGCGGAATACTAACATTGTGAAGTCTACGAGAATAAACGATAATATTGCGGATCCTTAGTACTTTCATCATGTTCAACGTGGTGCAATACCATATTGAGTATGGTATGATGAAGTCGATGAAGTTAATAGGTAATACAGTTAAAACGTCCATCAGGAAATAACTTTGCAGATATTTCCTATGTAGAAAAAAGAAAACATTAATCACATAATGATTTATAATATACATTGCATTACTATTACAATTTAGCGATCAAAGTACCGTGCCACTATCATAGGATCAAGGACGATGATCTTCGTCCGATAATCATAGTATCCTGTGAAAAACCACATGACGATATCGCAGAGGAATACTGTATTCATGAAATCATTGATCACGTGCCAGTTATCGTGTTTCTCGTAATAAAACGTGACAGATATTGGAGTTACAAAAAGAGCCAAAATAGTGAACACAGTCATGAACGATTCCCAAAAGATTCTAGATAAAATCAAAGAAGTATGTATATATATATATATTAATTGCAAAAACTATTAAAAAAAAGAGTTTAACAGGAGTAACCTGAACGAGCTAAAAGGATGTATCATGTAACGATGTGATTTGAGGTGCCTTGAAATCTCGTAATTCACCGCAGTTGTGCTTTTAAGACACCAACGCGTCAGAGGATGCTTTCTGGATAAAATACGCTGCCTCAAACACCATCGGCTCAATTTTGTCCAAATCTGGTCTCCTGGCTTAATATTCATTATTTCATCTTGTGGTTGTGGTTGCTCGCAGACATGCAGGATAATTGGTGTACACTTTGGAAATGTAAATATTAATGTTTTCTTGTACTTGTAGCATAGTAATCGGGAATTGAAATGTATTACAATCGTGAGTATCTTCGAGTAAAGTGAACGAAGTCGTTAGGCATTCAATTTACCTCAAAGTTTGGCGCCTCCGAAAATTGGGGCACGTAAGCCATTAATTCCATTTATAGCTGTTGTTTTGATGGATCAGCTGATCAGTAGATATGTCGTCGACGACGAAACGAAAGTATCTCTCCTCGCACGTTATGTAGTTGCGAATGTCTCTTATTAATCGCAATAAATTAGTGAATATGTAAATTAAAAATACATTATTCTTGGTAAATGTCATATTAACATATAAGCCGGATCTATCTAAATAGAAGTAAGGTTGTTTACTTGTAAATTCGGTGACTAAAAGCAGAAGTGAAACAATATTGCGATCACGTTGAAGTGAAAAGTTAGGAATTACAAATGTCTCATTGTTCTTTGTAACAACTATTATGTATTGTGGACGGCAAACCAGAGTTGTTACGTTTATGGTATGATGTTAGTATGCGCGTAAAACACGTGACTATTGTAGAGACAGCTGTAACACACCTGAGCAATGATTTGATTGCCGTGCGAATACTTGTTTCACCGTGAATTCACGGGTTAAAGTCGAAACTTTTAAATAGTTGTGCCATTTGGTACGTTTTCATTTATTTTATTATGGCGATAATGTCGGACAATAAAATTCGTATGAACAACTTGACAGAAACGGATAACTTTCAGTTACCTATAGACGTAAGTCTGTTATTATTATTTGCATTTAAATTACTATTTGGAACATACTTAATCTTTCATTTTTACTCATTACATCGTAAATATTATATGTGGTATTATGGTAACCTAACTACAAACATTTATTCAGGAAAATTGTGTGCAGTTTGAGATACTTATTTTAATTGAATGTCTTTCTATTTACTCGATTTTTATGAGAAAAAAATAATTAGTCTATAATAAGATTTGTAATACTTTCTTTATAACCTGTACAATATTTTCTATCGGCTTAAGAAATGAAAATTTAATAACTACATTTCTAATTTTAGGTTATTATACATATATTGTCATACCTGTCTACATCGGATAGAATGTCGGCAGGATTAGTAAATCAAACATGGCACGAAGCATCTCTTGCTATGGAGTTTGTAGACCAAGAAGAATTAGTCCTTGGTAGGCCACGAGCAGACAATTTAAACGAAGTGTTGGAAGTGTTGCAACACTCTACAAGACCCTTTTACCATTTTACCTTTAGAGAAGTTGAATTAAAACGGAATATGCCAATTTGGGATCTGTACGGTCCTCATATGAAAAGCCTAGTATTGGTACAATTACTTTAGTTAAATATTTCACATTTATTAAATATTAGATTTGATTATCTAACTTAATTAATAATAATTTTCAGTTATGTTGTGATTTAAGTGAAAAGACGCTTGTAGAAATATTTAAGTATTGCAAATCACTGAAGGTATTGCACATTAATGCTTGCAGAGAATGTTTAATGTCCGGCAGACTTTTAGAAGATGAGAATGATATAAAAGAACTTGTGCAAACATTTAAACATGTTCAGGAACTTAGTCTTGGTTACAATCGATTTCTGAGCGATGCTCTTTTCAACAGACTAGTTGCTATTTGTCCTAACTTGGAGTCCTTGAGTCTCATGGGTTGTCAAATATCTTTTCATTGTGGATTATATAAAAAGTTTTATCCGCGCAGTATCACCTTATCGGATGCTTCAAAATCAGTATTGACTTTTTTAAATACCTTACAGTATTTGAAGCAACAAGCAGCCAGGCTAAAACATTTGAATTTTGGTTACACTTTGATCGATGGTACTGCTTTGGCTACTTTATCAGCTATGGAAGATTTGAGATTGGAATCTCTGATGCTGCAAGGTTGTTATCAATTGACAATAGAAGGGATCAGAGGATTGACACAGTATCAGACTTGTCTAAAAGTACTTGACATTAGTTTCTGTGTGCGTATCACAGACGTCAGTTTACTGCACATTTGTAAAAATCTGACAAGACTAGAAACGCTTAGGATAAAAAGATGCCGTGCAGTGACTGACAATGGCATAAAATATATTAAATTACTAAAAAATTTAAAAGAACTTGATATCTCGGAAGATGAACAGCTTACAGGGGACTGTATTACCCGTGGTCTTTGCTCTGATTGTAACATAGATGACAATAGCGTAGCACAGGACATTGATTCTGACACTATTAATTTGGTTTCTCCAATAAAAAATCACGTAACGGAAGAAACGATAAGAAAGGAAAATATGAGGATACTATCAGCGAATGCGCTGCATCTTCACGAAGAATCAGTTGAATCTATATCGAAGTCTTTCCCTAATTTAAGACAACTGGAACTTAGTTTTTGTTTTAACGGTGTTACTGATAAAACGATACAGGTACGCGGGAGAATATTTTATTATCGTTATTTTAACATCGTAGATGTTTTATAAAAAGGACGTTGTCCGTATTAAGAAAAAAAAAAGAGAGCATAGTATGGTATCTTAAGGAACGATAGTTGATTTGATAGATTTTATGCTGATCATTTTCCTGAACTTTCAGGAATTACTAAAACTTAAAAGAGTCGCTGTAAATCATAAATTTTTGTACCCAGCGGCGATGCTCGTGCATATAAAAGTAAGTTTATCTTTTATAGATGATATTCAAGGAGCTTGTACATTTGCAAACATTAAAAATAAGCCACTGCGTCGAGGTCAGTGACGCTGGCTTAACGGGTATGGGTGCTGGTAACCATGAGTATGTCGAAAAAATACAAGTTGTACATAAACCAGAATTTACAGAATCCAGACTAAGAATCAGTTTACGCTCAAAGGCGGAAGAAGAGATAGTACGCGACGCTGATCGAAAGCGGGAGATCATGCATCTCTGTGAGAATGTATCTAAGCCGTTAAGCACGTTCTCCGGATTCTCTTTGATTAGACTTAAATGCCTCCAAGAGCTCGATCTTTCTGGATGTAATAAAATCACCGATGTCAGTTTAAAGCATGCGTTCGCTTTTCTGGAGTTACGAATTTTAAATTTAAGTCAGTGCCAACAGGTAGGCGCATAAATCCGCTCAATTGGTGTATTAATAGTATTAATTTCTAATTCATCTTATATCTCATTATAGATTACACATATCGGACTGAATTACTTGTCAAAAAACAATCCAGCAATCGAAAATTTAAATTTAAATCATTGTTATAATATATCAGATATTGGTATATCGTATCTTGCGCAAAGATTACATAGATTGAAACGACTTCTCATACAGGTATAGCGATAATAAAAAAAATTAATGACCAGACTGCCAATTTTGATAAATGTCTAAAAAATACACAATATACATATATATGAATATTTATGTAAGATTATATTTTTAATACTGGGCACCTTCACAGGGATGTTCGCAACTCACGGATCACACACTCGATTTCATTAAATTATATTGCAAGAGTTTACATTACTTGGATTCCCGTTATTGTCGAGGGATGACAGTGGCAGGTCTCGAAAGTATGACACACTTTAACGTAGATTGGCACAAACACGTAGACGATATGGTTTCCTCAGGGAATGAAATACCTCCACCACCTGCTCCTCCGTTACCTTCATTGCCATCTTTGCCATAGAGACGACTTCAATACTTCCTTTCGCATTTTAAGGACAGGGTAAGGGAAAACTAAAGTATTATTTTAACAGATGACTGTAAATATATATGATAAAAACAGATTTAATTTAACAAAAAGTTCTTCACTGAATTTTTAAACGACATTGTACATACTCCAATTTAGAGACATTTTAAAACTTACATAAAGATTTTTAATAGCGTATTAAATATCTGCCAACGATTATTACGCTTTACTAGGAGTATCTTTTTACAGGAAAGTGTACATTTGAACAAATTGAATATATTAACAACAAAAGGTATTTAAATACCTTATAGAGTGTAAAATGTAAAATAATTAAATAAGCGTGTAATTAAGCGTATTTGTAAAGTATTGAATAATAACGCGGTTTTAACAAAGTGCAATAAATCAGCCAAAATATAATTTAAAATGAACACAATTTTTCTTCGATTCTTATGTGACTTATAATTAGTAACACTACTACATAAGGATTAATTTATAATCTTTAACAAATTTTATTTCTCTTCGCGATACAGTACAACGGACATTACAGTAATCGTTACAGAAATGATAAAACTAATAATTATATGCAACATTTTCGCGTTCGAAGGATTCGTCAGTTTAATCGATATTTCCTTATTCAGCTCCTATTAAAAATCAAAAGTTAAGAACTTAAGAATTTGTATACATTAAATTGAAAAATTCAATATGAAGATCTCTTCAAATAGTAATCAATAGCTGCATATTAATAGGGAAAATGTTTAAATCTAGATAAATTTTACACACGTAACAGTACAAAAGAGTGTTAATAATTGGTATGCTAAACTCGCAAATCAAAGTATTTTTGTCAAAATGCTGCCATTGAAAAAAGAGATCCATAAAATAAATGTGAATATAATTTACTGATATTTTTCGTACACGATATGTAATTAAGATTTACTTTTTACTAAAGCTTATACAATATAGATCATATTTATATTAGTTATGTAAAAAAATAATATTGTTCTAGTTATAAATAATTATTCGTTCTTTCAAATTGTTGTGGATATTGCTGTGTAAACATTCACTACAATATATACTTCGTTCATTCAGCTTCTTAAAATTCTCGAATATTTTCAAATGTAGTATAAATGTTATTCACAAATTTATCGAATCATGCACCATTGCACATAATATACACGAGATATTATGTGCAAATTTATGTAGGAATAAATCGTTCGAACCAGGATAATGTAATAAGATTATTGTAAACAATGATCTAAATTTTATTTAAAAACAAATAAATTTAACACATTACTTTTAAATAGATAAACTTCTATTTGTGTCGAATAAAGTAATTTCGGCTAAGATTGTGGTTTTTAATGATGTTGTCATATTTTTAATTGATACTTTTTTTTTTATGAGTGTATTTATGACGTGATAACATTATAGTTGTAGGCAATTTTACAAGATAGATGTAGACGAGTAAAAATTGCAAACTTCTTTCTCACATTATTTTTCTTTTGATATTTCGATACATTTTAATTTGCCTTTGAATTTTATTGTAATTGATATCTCTTTTTTATGATTAGTAGCAAAAGACGCCATTCGTAACCATTAAGCGAGTAATCGTCGTTCACCCGTGATCATCAAATTGATCCTATCTTTTTGTACAAAATTCTTTTTTGTATCACAAAATTTCACACCTACAAGCAGTGCAGTATCAACAATACTTTTGTACAGGATACGAAGTTTTGATTTTATTTTCACTCCAACTCGCAGTTTGATTCTCTATGGGCAAGTGAAGGATCATTTTAGGCAAACAATTAATCTGTAATTAAAAGGCCTTGCAGTGTATAATTTTGTTGACAATTAAGTAGTATAGCAAGTTGTTTACAATTAGATTAATTCTTTACTACAATGCAATGCAAACATATTACGTATATATAAGTAATTGGGACAACGAATTCTTTGCATTTAATACTAAACTAGAAGAAAAGTAAATATTCCAAAATTGTTCTTTCTATATTTGCTCTTACTCTATTACATTTTGGAAGAGTCAATTAGTTTAAAATATTCTATGTGTTATAGTAATAAAAAGGTAATTCTTTTAATAGCCCATAGAAAACCAATAACATTTTTTCTTGACAAGTATTTTAAACAAAAAAATACCCTAATTTTTTCATACATATTGGAAATTAAATAATAGATACTTAATAGTGTGACAATAGAAGTAATATTAACACATGTGTAAATCTGAGTTAAATCTAAGAACCTATGAAGTGTGCTGAGAAATTACTTTTTAAACATGGAAAAAAAAGTAAAATACATAAATGTATGGTTGACACTTCACTGTACATGGAATTACATAACATATACTAACTTTTTTTTTTTAATTTGTAATATAATATAAACCGTTTTTTATTGATAAATGAATATAAAAAGATCTACTTGTATCGTTAAATTAAAATAACATATGTTAATATGGTAAAGATTACAATGTACTATTCTCATTATATTATCTTCTGATACACACAAAAACTCAAATTATCAATTTATCATTCTTAAAAGCTCAACACTAAGATTTCAGTGTTTAGTGAAACATCGTGCCTGACATATCTTTACATCTATGCACTGCACAGGAATAATTAGTTGAATAAATATAATTTTTATCTTTAAATGAAAGTAAAAGATTTTTTAAGTAACACAAGAGTGTAGACTAAGCATTTAGTTTATTAACTTAATGATATAAATACTAATATTAACTTTACATTTCTTGCTTTTTCAATTTTCGAGCTCATTTACAAGGGTTATTATAGAGATATTGAAAAAAAAGAGTAAATTGTAGGGGATTAAGTATGCAGGATTATTAGCTAACAATAAAAGAAAAATTGTATATAACAAAGAGGCAGTGATAGGGCTCTAGTACATGAGACACTGAAATCTTAGTTTGTACTATTTTTTCTTATCTTTGTCTGAACCTTCTGCCACAGTAAAAATTACGAAATAATATAGAGATATTAAAGAAATTTTATACGCTTTAACAGGTTTCCATTCGTTTGCGGATATACATACATATATATGTATGTATGGATTTATATATACATATACTTATGCACATTTCTGACGTAGCCCTACATATTGTATTAACTCATTTTGTGTTCTAATACTGTGCACCATACACGCGCACGCACACGTATACACACACATACACACGCTATGTAAAAAATTGTTACTTTTCAGGTGGTGGATGTTTTCAGAAAATATCCTACGTGTTTTTTTTTTATCGATGCAGCAATCCTGCTTGATTATATACAAATCGCTGAAAGCAAGAATTGTTCTTCCACGATACACTATATGCTATTTACGATGCGTGTGTTCATTTTCGCCTTACTGCTGCGTATTCTTTTGTGAAGTAAATCGTTCTTCCATGATCCACGTTTATAGCAGATATAATTTCGTTCTTTATGCCGTTCTATTTCTTCTTCAAGGAATTTAAAGTGCGAATCACACACTGTGCGTACCCCTTTTTAACTCTTTCTATCATCACCTTCACATACTAAACTTGTTACAGGGTTCATCATAGAGCATCATATTTTCTAATTAAAACGAGGATATTACCAATGTGGTAATTAAAAACCCAGCAGTCTTTCTTCCAAGGCTAAAATAAAAAAATAATTATACATTTATAAATAGCAGAGGTGAGCGTTTATTGTGTTCTAGTAACAGCTTCAAAATTCTCATATAATAAATACATTTTATTTTGTCTTCATTACCGAGAGATGTGAATTGTTTTAGTTAAAAATGTCCTACCGTATGCTCACAAATGTAAAAAACGAGTATTTTCGAGATTTGATACTGGCAATGCACAGTATTATCAAATGTAGAAAATAGAACTCAGTTGAAATACTGTGGAACTGAAAACAACATAACAGATAATACCTTTGGTTAACCGCAAGTGAAATATCACCGAGCTGTCCATAAGATATTCCTACATTCACTTCCAGAAGGTGCAAAGGTATAATTTGTATCTTTTTTCTCGATTAATTTTAGTTTGACCAACAGTTTATATACTAAACTAAACAAATACTGCACAACTGCAGTATTTATTAATCAAAAACATAAGAACTATTTTGTTAATATAAAAAAAAAAAAAAAATGAAAACAAAATTATATATAATTAATACGTATAATCATATCGGAATTGGAAGAATTCTTCGTTAATAAGATATACGACGTCTCTAAAACAAATATTATGTAATTTTTTTCTCTAAAAAATATATATATTCGTACTTTTTGACAATGAATAGAGACTCCTGGATTTTACCTTGTAGATCAAACAAAATAATTACAGTGTATAAGACTTACAGATATGTCTGTACAGATAAGCACTGCACATTTAGGTGAAAAGTAATGTAAAAAAGAATTAAAAGACATTTATATATTATACGTTGTATGTATTTATATAAATGAATCAAGTATAATCAGTCTCACCCGTGCATTTGTTGAAATAAACAAATATGGTACAAAAAGTATTCGATACTTATGAATTTCTACAAGAAACCAATTGTTGCAAGCGTGCATTTTCTAATATAGAAAACCAAACATCATGCTATATATCGTAATAAATACACACTTGGCAACTGATCATTTCTAACATATTTTTTATTCATTTGTTTTAAATGTAACTTAAAAAAGATCGTAATAACAAGATGCTTATACTTTTAACACAATCATGAAGAGATTCGATGCAATGAATTCATTAATTACCTATTACAATATTATCACAATTTATGGATGTGTATTTACAAAGAGAAAAATAAATATTGTTTTATGTACAATGAAAGTCGACGTTCAGAAATAAACATTAATTATCATCATATGATAAAGTGTTTAAAAACGTACAGATTTTTTTTATTATAAAAATATAAAATCGCTTCTGTCCGTTTGCTTTCTTTCTCTGTACAATATACCTTGATCTACAAGAACACTGGACGTTTCAATGTAATTCTTTTCTACATTCAACGTGTATACATAAAACTATTCCTTCTTTAATAGAAGAATTCGACGCAAAAAATACGAATTTCGTATATACTTTTCCCCTTTTAAATTATTTACGTGAATGAAATCCCGCAAATAATAACATCATTAGCAATTACAAGTGACAAAAGTATGCAAAAAACCTAGTAATGTGTTTAACATCATTTATATAGTCAGTCTACTTTGTTCCATTTATATAATTCGAGTCATAGGAAAAAAATTGCGCAATAAATATAAGAAATGATGATAATTACTAAGGTGAAATACAGGAACTTCAAAATTTGATCGAAACGTTAGTCACTATAACGTGCTTTCGTTAGTTTGAAACAAAAGTACAAGTAATTCATATTCGATCGAATTTAAAAAAAAAAATATATATATATATATATATCTACAAAGTTACAAAATCAATTAATATAGTGGTTAACGAGCAACCTCCTTATTTTATCTTTGTCCACATTATACTGCCAACACTGTAGTATATAATATACATTGTATACTGTGAATAGAATACGACACAAGATCAACGTTAATTGATGAAAAGTTACTGTAACAATCAAATTTTTTGTACATATAGCAGCAAATCCAGAGGATTTTATGCGCCCCGGTAGTTTTTAGGCATTTTTATTGTCCTCCATAAATCGATGGAATCATTTGATTGACCGCACACGTATCGAGACCGCATTCTCCTTGTCTGTACATTACAAGCTTGTTTGCTTATATCTGTGTAGTCATCAAATTACACCGAGAGAGAGACAGAGAGAGAGAGCATGCTCGTGATGATCCATCGAGAATAAAACATACTGAAACCAAAGCATTGGACGCAACAGTGATCTGAACCTGCAAAAAAATCTATCCTGAGACAATTTCTTTTTTTTAAAGAGAGAAAGGCTGAACCTCTCGAAGAAAGACAATCTCAAGATGAAGAAATTTTGTAATTCGTTTCAACGAAGATGCGTTTAAGTGACCAACTACTGGAAAAAAATATATTTTATATAATTTTTTTCTCACCCGATTTAATAACAACAGATTTGATATTTATAGTAATGAAAAAATTAAGGATTATTAATATATAAGCGATTATTTTTTATTGCGCGATAGATATAAAAATTTCTCTCCTTCCCTAAATGATATGATTGTTTACTAAATGTAAAAATGGAAGAGAGAGAGAGAGAGAGAGAGAGAGAGAGAGAGAGAGAGAGAAAGGAAGTTATTGTAAAACTTACCATAGGAATGAGACTTTACGATGAAGTGTTTACATCATTTGTTAAAGAATCAAGGAGTGATGCTTTGTTATCCTCCAAATCCAGAGGATCTGAGTTATAATGACTGGTCGTAGCAGTGTCATCCACTGTGCTGGGAGACGTAGCACTCAAGAAAATATCATCGTCGAAGTCTAGTAAACTTGGCGTAGGATTATACGCCATAAGTTCACCACCACCTGTTCCATTAATACTTTCTGCAACTGCAAGTATATTGACGAGTCCAGTATTTAATTACGGCTTTGATAATGTTTGAACGCGTTACGCAGTACAATTGAAAACTAAATTACCATTAGCATGATCATCTTCTTCTTTCTCAGAATGTGGATTTAGTTCTGGATTTACAGGCATGCCAAACGACATTGGATCATCGGCCCCAAATAACTGCAAATGCACATTAATTGACAATTAAAAAATCGTCATATACGTCGTATACGTCTTTATACATATACTAGCAAAATTTTTAAACTCAATTTTTCAGAAATCTTACTTACACCAAGAAGCGTATTCGCATCAATACTGTAACCCTCGCTGCGTAGAATTTCACGAAGATTTTCCAATTCTGTCTGCATTGTTTCGAGGTGACTATCCATTTCCTCCCTATAGAGAATTATTAAAAGTAGATCGAAATGTATTGAAATATTTAAATTTACCCGTACACTTTATCCATACATTATGGATTAAAAAGAAAAATCGATGTAAATCCTTTCAGTATTGATCCTGAAACGTACAATCTTTCTATTTGTTTGAATGACTCCACAAGCAGATTTATATCCTTTTGTGTTTGAATTAAATGTTAGATCTATTGGAAAAATCAAAGATCGAATTTTATAAGTACTACCTGTGGAATCAATTAGTGTGGAAATTGACAAGAAAAATGTAGATGGTTTTAATATTTTACACTACTAATAAAATATTATCAATGTTACAGTGCACAACGTTTTAAGTAATTTGCATCAAAGTTTAAAGCAATGCAAGGGATCTGCATTGAGAAATGTTCAAACCAAATTGACCTGTAAAAACTAGAGGAAAAGACAAATGACTGATAGAATAACAATTGAGTAACACTTAACAAATTATACAACTGAGATTCTGATTCTAACATTTCAATTACAAATATATATATATATATATAAAGGTAAGAATAGTTTCAATCGGCATATCTCAAAAATTTAACTTGGAATATTATTTATCAAGAGGAGAGATTATTTTAAACAAAAAATATTAAACATATAAAAGAACAAACAAGTTATATGACTGTAGATTATCTATTTACACCTATATTGATAAAATTTTTTTTCATTCAGAATAAAATTTTATCAAGGCAGAGATAATCAGATTTTTGAGTTTTACACAAGACTAAATAAACCGATGCTTTTAAAATGAATATTAAAATAAAAAACGACAATTATGAATAATTTGGAAAATATGATACCAAGGGATCCTATACATTCTTCAGGTTCAATGGAATATCGTGGAATTCCTAGATCACAAAGGCAACCGTTTAGGGATCTACTAAAAAGATGTCACACGTTATTAGTTAAAGTGTGTACCTATTAAATGATAAGTCTTTGTTTGAAACCTTTCCTTTAAAGTATAATTTGAAATAGAGTGGTAAACAGGTTAGCTACCTCTAGTCTCTGATTAAGCAATTCCAGAGAGGTGGAATAAGCCGCGCGTTGGAGATTTTGTTACCCATGGTCTGTGTTGAACTTACATTGATCCTAACCTGTAAGCAGCATCAGACATGCCAGAAGGAATGACGCAACTCAGAGACAAATGTTTGGAGTTGTTTGCATCTGCCCCATTGCAGTTGGCTTTCTTCTGTTCCGTGCACTTTTCATCAGCACTTATGTAAGATACCCTTCTGGTGCTCTGTTCAGCGTTACCGTCTGCCGTTTTGTCAAGTTGCTCAAATATTGTGCCATTCTCAATGGGCTCGGTGTTCCCGTTGTTCTCATCGAACTCGATTGCGTTCTCGTTATCCTCGACCTCCTCGTTTATAATTTCCGGCACTATCAGTATATCTTCCAGCTTTACCAGTGACGGGTCATTTTCTTCAACCTCTTCCTCCAAATCTGTTGCAGCTTCCAGGTCGAGCTCGGGCTCTGCATCGGGGGTTCGATTCATATTTGCAGCCATCGCGGCTAGTTTCGAGCTACGCACTGTCGCAACCGGTATCGGCTTTGATTTCGACTTGTTCTCCAGCAGCGCAATCGTCACAGGCGAATCTTCTAATGGCATTTCAAGTAAATGTGTTTCTTCCCTAAAAAAAGTGAGACAAGCAGTTTGCCAATCTTCGTTTCTCTTGAATTTTTTTAAAGTATCGTTGCTGTGCCATTATCTGCTTTTTCAATACATTCTTGACTACAGTAATTCTGATCGATGGAAGTATTGCAAGAACATACACAGACAATGAATTTAAAGCATTATACTATAAGATAGGAACATGCTTCTAGATATGAGGTAAAGTATAATTGTTATAACATTAGTTATTTTGTGATACATAGTAATATAAAGTTTTGCAAAAGCAAACTGTATATGAAAAAAAGGAAAATGTAAATAGTACAGTAAAATGGTGTGAAATATGTATGAAGAAGAAATAAGAAAGTTAAAGAATGATCCGATGAATAGTTTTAATAATAACAACAAGTTTAGAAGAACATTGAAAATATATGTATATACTTATTCTTCTATATTTCACTTCACCATACAAATCCTTTTTATTATTTAAAATAGTCATATATATTTTAGTGGTCAATTTAGTTTGATACTTTCAAAAGTATTCACGTTTAAAAATTCATGTTTGTGCAATCTGAAGATTATATATAATTATGTACTATACACAGACAAAATGTATTATATCACAGTTAATTTTCAAAAGGACATAGTCATGCATGGAATAAATCTCTAATATATAGCATTGTAAAGTATATCTTGTAGTAAACTTTATATATACCGGGGAAATGTACGCACTTTATACAGATTAGACTAGCTTTTCATGCACATATATCTACCGAAACCTGAATCACAAAAAATGAGGGCGAACTTCACGAAGTATTTTATGTGACAAAATATTAACTACAACATTAATTCCGATCAGAGGCATAAGATACAAAAATAATGTTAATGATATTAATATGAAATGATGCAGCTAGTAATAGGACTGTACGATACATAATGATGAAATTAAATACATGTAGTTCAACCAAGGATTAACAAGACTTCTCTTACAAAAATAACAAGCTACTCTGAAACTAACATCTTCAAGACTTTAACTTTCTTCAGATCTCTATTTTAATACAGCTGAATTGCGATTGATGTAACAAATTGAAAAAAAGCAACTACTGATAGTTGAAAGACTAGTAGTTTAAGAAAAGATCAATTTTAGTATCAAGTCGTTTTAAGGGGAAGATAAGTACAGTTTATGTTCTTTTTTTCTAAGTGCCGAGCACAGACATACTTAAATTTCGTTTTAAACGTGTTCACTTAGTCTTTTCACAAGTGTACTCTCTCCCTTAAATAAAAAAGAATGTCATCCGAAAAAGATTGTCATCGCAATATTGCCAAACGTACATGCAAAAAAAAAAGGGAAAAAAAAAAAGAAAAGAGAAAAATGAAATTAAGCAAAATTGCGATACTGTGTATAAATAATCTCTATAAAAGTATGAACACCAACACCAAATGACGATAAGAGAAAAATGTTAACCTCGGTTCCTCTCCATTCTCCGTTGATGGGATCAAAATTTTGACAGGCACCTTGTTTTTCCTCCTGGCAATATTTAAATTGTAACGATGTAATGAGTAATTACCGAGAACAGATTAATGTTATGAATTATGAAAAAGAAGTCGTTTTCGATTATACATGTCCTTGCTCTCTGTTCTTAGGAAATACAATCAGGTTGTGATATATGTACGTGCGACTTGATTTTAATACCAACTGTCATAGATGAAGCTACTAATAATGCAATACAACTTGAAAGATCAAAATTATATGCCCCTGTGTTTGTCTTTTTTCTTTTATCGAAGCGAATAGAATAACAACTTTAATTTCGTTAAGTTAATTATTACATTCCATGCATGGGGAATAATGTAGAATCTGTAAAGTATGTTATAATTTGTCTTTCTCATCGTTTTCCCTAGCCTCAACAAAAAGGAGAAGCAAAATGGAGAACACAAAAATCCTTTTTTTATATAATTAATAGACATTGAAATTTATGTGTTTATCATGCAAAACTCCATCTTCTATCGAAAAATATTTATAAATTGAAAGATTGTACATGACACGTGTGAAACACGTGATTTATTTTAATTAGCACATCTACTATCGGAATAACTACATATTCCAGTAATAATATAAATTCAACTTACTTCTTTTTACCCTTACATCCGCGTTTTTTCTTTGCTTCGACTTCTTGTGGATTAACAAGTTGTATATCATCTTGTAAATGAACAGTCTCATCAACTAAGTGAACTGTTTCCATATTTTCTTCCATTGTTGGTGTATTATTATGTTTTGGACTTTCAATGGATGGATTCGAATGTCCTTCCAACATTCTAAATGTAAAGGAAGATTATTATTTCCAGTAAATAAGAAAAGTATAAATTTACGATGCCGAAAGTTACGTACTCTGCAACAATATATTCGGAATCAATCTCCGGTTCTGATGCATCGAGCTCGTGAATCACAGGTCCTGCAGGTGACGCTTGCGGCTGAAAAAAAAATATATCCATATTGTAATAAATGAAGAGCAAAGTTTTTATGAAACGTGTGTAATTACCTTTGACAATTTCGCCTGTTTGCTACTACGTTGGCGATTAGAGTCATCAATCATAAGCGGATACCTTCTTTTAACGGAGAGACCACCGCTTCTGGAAGGTTGTACCAAAGTAACCAGGAAGTGTATAAGTTTATTGACAATTTGCTGTTGTTTAAGATGTTTCTGTCTAAGCATTGCCAGTTCTCTCCACAATGCCTCGTTCTCTCTCTTCATGGCTCCAAGTTTTGAATCTAAATGCTCCTGACGACCTCTCATACTCCTTACTTCGGTAAGCATTTTATTCATTAGTTCTGGTTTGATAGGAGTAAGTGCTGGATCTTGTCCTTTGCTAGACGCAATCTGGCAATCGAAAATCACAAGTTATTTATGTAAATGTTTCCAATTCACAGGAGGCCTGTATCCAATTCGCAATACATACTTTTCTCTTAATATGTTCTACAAGATATGGATGTCCTTTACAAAAGAATTGATGTGCAAATTCCATTTCATCTCTGTCACATTTTAAACCGCCAAGTTCAACAGAAACCTTCTTGTGAAAACCATCTGGAAAACATATGTATGTAATTAACAAACTATGAAACATATTCTTGTACATGTTAAAGGTATCGCACGATATTACTTACACATATTCAGCTGCCTAACAAAGCTGGCCATGTTATTATGTTTGTAATAATGTGGCAACAATTCTCTAGCAAATTGTGCCTGATTTCTGATGAAGAAACTCCTTCCATTCTGAAGTAAAGGAAATCATATGATATAATCTGTTTTTAAATAATTTATAAAATGTGAATTTTTTCTCTACAGTAAAGCTGCATTAAATAACAAGTACTATGATTATGATCAATGCATTATATAATACGGGTAATGCTACATTCAAACGTGAATATTAAAACATTGAATTAGTTCTTATTTCTGAGACTATATTACAAAAAATGACAAAATTGATCGAGACAATCGGCTATATATTTCAATAAAATTTAACGCATACTTTCTTTGTTACAAAGTACAATCCATATGAAACTGATATATATTTTATTAGAATTCTAATGTAACATACGTAAATTAACGTTTGTTATTCGTTTCATTGTTAGCAATCGTACGATTAAACAATTCACGCGAATATACAAGTTAAACGAGACCGGTTAGAAGAATCATTTTAGAGGGGATGCGTTTATTTAAACTTTGCGCTGAAATGAATTAATTTTGTCGCGGCAAGGATCTGTCGTGTGTCATCCGTGGACCGTAGGATTCGTCGGTCGACAATTCCTGGATATTTAATGGAAAAGAATGCGGTATTATTGAAATAACGTAACGCGTATGCAATCAGCCGAGTAAGCAGAGAATAAATTATAGCAGTGCTCGGGTGTATGCGAAATATAGGTTGTGAACGTAAAAATGTATATTACAGAGGTCAACGTTTAGCTTACGTTTGACTCGCTTTCTCACGGTACAATACCGTCATCGTGAATAAATTGGTTGCCGTTTAGAAAGCGCGTGTCGAGGCGGTCCGATGGAACTTGTAATGCACGGTGTATACGAGAGTCGTAGGGTTTGCAAGGGAATAACAAAATAAAAGTGCTTACGGGTGACCAACAAATAAGGTCGTCAGTCTCGGGATCTTCGACCAGCTTCCAAAGTTTGGCAAGGAACGCCGGCACACTTGTACCTAATTCTGGGATTGTATGCATCTCAGCGTTGATTGTTCAGTTTCAAGTTTGCAATAATTGCTCCGGTGTACGAAGTTAACGTATCACAAAAAACTCTTCACATCTCACGACAATGGCTGACCGTTGACGATGTTATTCTGCTAGTTTTACTTACAGGTGGGGAGAGACGGGGGATTATTTTAATGGAGGGAAACGTCCGGTTTCCATTTCAGACAGGAACGCCGTGTATCGTCCGCGTTACGGACAGACGTTATTGGCGCTTTCCATTTCAGCTGATCGTTTGGCCAGTGGACAGGCTTGAATTCTGACGAACGAACGCAATTGAAAACGAGCCTTAAACAAAACGCGTTTAGATAAAGAGAGAAGATACGTTTTTATGCGGGCGCGTAATTTCGAGTTTGAATTTTTCACTTTCTTTCCCGGGGAATTCGAAGTTGGAAGGAGGAAGAGAAAGAGAGAACGTGGATTCGTTTTTCTAAACGTTTATTTCGACACAGAAGATAGTTAATACTGTTACTTTTGTACATATCTTCCGATACGTGTACAGTTTTGTTAACAATACGAAAGATTTACTACTGTAACAACTTAACAATTCATACACGGTACGACGCACTAAAGAAGTAATATAAGTACATAACATCACAAATGATTTTGATTAACCGACTAACAACATCAACGTAAAATTCTAACAATTTACTAATAAAAGTTCAACTTGTAAAAGTTATTATATACAAAAACGAGAACGTAGCTACGGAATATTATAACGAAGATGTAATCTCATAATGTGAACTTTAAACTAATAAAAACCGGAACATGATATAGTCAGCGAAATAGTTAAATAATCGCTTTAGTCTACGTTTTGTTTAAAATCTACCGTATAGAACGTTCAAAAGAGGAACATCTGGGACTTTACAAAGTACGATTAAAGCTACACATTCATAAATAACTAAACACTCGGAAGATATTAATGGCACTTTGCGTGTTTCGATTATTCGCGCATTATTTTGATTATAAATGAATCTAAGGGAGAACTGAAATACATTTACCTATAAGAAATCTTCTGTGGATGTTACTGTGGCTTCTATAAGCAGGCCAAAATCTAATTCGGTTAGACTAGCTGCAAAATAAAGTCGATCCGTAATTGAAATGTACGATCAAATTGATGATAATTTCACTTTTTACCTTTAGCTGTGAGAAGATCGAGGAACGTATCCAATGGGGACAAACGATCCGCTGATGGAAACGCAGCCAATCCTGCGTAGAATGCGTTTTATGAAACCCAACTTTTTACAAATGTTAGCCTTCTGTTTATTAGTTATTTAATGTTACCATTATGATGATTCCGCTGTTGCAACGTTCTGCCACGGTTCTGGCATACCTCGCCGGATAAAATGTTGGCGGCATGTTCACGGGCTCTTAACATAAAGCTTACGGGATGCAACCACTGATTTAAAAGTCTTTTCGCTCGTGACCTCGGTAGTAAAGACAATAAGGTTAACTTACGAACGACGTTTTCTCTCGTATCGCTAATGTCTGCAGAAATAAGTATATTGGAAATGGTTCAAATATCGAATAGCGGTGGAAAAAAATGTAAGTTCGAGATAATGTACCAGCCATTATAATTTTACTGACGTCGACTTGTAATTCAAATACTGATCGTTGCACGTATTGTAAAAACATTGAGTATTTCAAAGTTCTGTATCCGAGATAAGTAAAAAACGATGTAAATCCCTGTGGAGCCGGGAACGCTATACTTTCTATTGCGCGTCTATAGCGCTCCAATAGTATGAATAGCAACCATTGTCTTACTTCGTCCAATTGGTCACTGAAAATGATATTCCAGCTGAAATTTCATTGCGGCTTCTTAATAATTATCTGTCAACGATCTACGTACACAAGAATGAAACCACGTTCTTGTTCGATTCGCGGATCAACACTGGCAGCTCGACACAGCATTTGACAAAGAGCTCGAGAGGTTTCCAATTGTGCTGCTACATGTCTCGTTGCCATTGCGTGAACGTGTAGCGGTGTACACGAACCGTGAACATGTGTTATCGATGTCTGTGTACCGTGTTTCAACAAATACATGGATAGTTCTCGTAAATTCACAGACACGATATGTTCCTGTTTAGAGGCGGTACAACTTTCTGTTTCATTAAATGGCAAACTGGAATCTAAGAGTTTACTACTACGTCCACCTGTTAGGTCTCCGAGTGATACTGTAGCCACGACTAATCTGTAATATAAAAGACTTCGTTGTTCACAGAATGGTATTATTGAGATTAAAGCATAATTTAATAAATATAATGTATATGTTACCCTCCGCTCGGAGACATTGGAGTACTAGATCTGGACAGTGCTTCAGGTTGATAACACGCTAAAGAAACCAACAATTTCTCGGCAATTTTACTCGGCTTAAATCTTGTTTTGTCCCCGTTGTTTTTACTAAGTTGATCCCATAGTCTAGTCCACAAGTCACTGCGATACGGGACCAATCTTTGCTGCGGCGACAACAACATTACTGATGTGTTCCAAAGCTTTTCGTGGCTTAACGTTATACTCAAATCGTTCACTTTGATCTCAAAACTTATGTATTCTTCCATGGTTGTAACTGGCAGCAAAGCTAACAGAGGTACAGCGTCTGCTAGAAGATTCTTTTGCACCAATGCATACGAACCGCCGATAAGAATTTCTTGCATGTACCGCACGATTTCCAGAGACCTAGGTTTCTCTGCAATCGTGCATACTAACTCCGAAATAACATCCAGGTCGTTTCTATGACAAAGAAAGTAATGCAGTATACCCAAGCGTACTTCTGTCGAGCTCTCTTTGCGAAATACTTCCGTAAGGAAGTTTGACGAGATTGTTAACTGCACTAAATCCAGTGTAGGTAAATCTATTGTTAATATGTTCGTGTTAGATTGAGATACACCAGTTCCTTCCAAAGAACTTGTATCAAACTTTTTTTTGCTGCTCTTGTTATTAGTTTCTAATTCAAGCAACGGGACCAAGTATGAAGAACGAGACGGAAGCGATGTTAAAGGACCGCATAATATATGGCAGCACGGTTCGTGGTTCGTGCCAATCTCGAGAAGATGAGTGAATAAACCTTGCACAAGAACGATCATGTAATGATGCTCGTATATCGCAAATGTTGGTCGTATAAGTTTAGCGTGAGACCACGGTATGCCAGGTATGACACAATGAATCACACAACTATGATGAAGAAGTGTTACAGAATATGCAAAGTGTACGGTATTAGACTCGTTCAATGAATTAAGTACATGCTGCTGTGGTTTTACTGGACGATACAAGTAATGGTGGCATACACAAACCATTCCTTTAGAGTCAGTAACCACAATCAGATCTAAGGAACAATCATGAACTCTTAAAGGTATAACATCATCCTCATAAGTTCCGCAATTGGAAAATATTGATAGTTGAGGTAAGTTCAATGGAATATTTAGCTGTAAATGAAGAAACAAATTATTAAAAATTTACTCAATTATTTACCTCAACAAATTACTTACCACTGTCTCGTGTGGTAAATCATCGTGAAACTGGAGACCGCTGAGTGTAGGATTAGTTCTTACTGATTTATTTTCTTTGTCTTCTTCATCCTCGGATACTAAGCTTACTGGAATTTTCCTGTGATGTATATGATACAAAACTTGATTTATCATATCCCATTGAGCCCAAATAAATTCTTTCACTAACGATTCAGACTTTAAATCTTGTATGGAATAAACATCTGGTACAGATGTATCGAAAATTATCGTATATATCATAATATCTGAATATTAAAAGAGATTAAATGCAGCGATTTATGAGGCTTCCATGTACTTGCATTACGATACATATAATTCTTACATTCTTGATGAACTAATAATAAAAATTTGTCCCATTGTCCATGTTCCTTTTCTTTATATAAAAATTGAATTCTCACTTGCTTAGATTTCTTTGTATCCAAACTCTGGACCTTTGTCTCCTTTCCTTTTAGTTCGACTATGAATGCTTCATACATTTCAACCTCTGCTTGAGCACTCTGATCTTTGTCTTCTGCGGACTCTGTGGATTCAACCATTGTTTCCGTGGAAACTTTTTGTTTTGTCACGTATCCAAAGACAGTGCGACTCTGATTAATCGTCGCCTGTACAATGTTCAATACTTCTGAGAATTGGTGCAACACCTGCATTATATCATTTATGATAAAAACCATACACATTTTGAATAAAAAGAGGTGTGTAGAGTAACCTGTAAAGTATCATTAATCCGGTCGTAGTGGCCTACAACAGTATACAATGTACTCGTATCGTTTTCTACAGTTTCCTCCGTCCAGCCAACTAATAAAGACCCATCCTTCTCCTGACCCAGTAGCTTCCATTGTTCGGCTAAAAGTAAAATTTAGTTTCCTATAAATTCTAAATACTTTTCTGCTAATATATAAATGAAGAAACACGTGTATCTATCTAGTACACATTAAAAACATAAAATAATCGTTCGCGTTGGCTACCTGAATGGGCTTTTTCCGACAAAAGTAAACACAACTTAGCAGCAAGATTTTCTATCATATCTATTCGCAAAACGAGTAATACTGTATAATATTCAAACACTGTATCAGAAACGTTTTTTATTTAATAGGAAATACTCAGATAGTAAGAATATTTTGACATTTGATGTATCGTCTGCTATTATTATGGCTACCATACATGCGCCGATACGATATGGCGAGCAAGAATTGCATTGCGTGAAGCTTGGGCAAAGATAAAGATGCACGTAAAGGCGCGCATGCCCAAAAAGAAAACAACAAGATGCAACAAAATGTTGCATCAACTGAGGATATTTTGCATAGAATAGAAT
Source organism: Xylocopa sonorina (assembly GCF_050948175.1). NCBI lineage: Eukaryota > Metazoa > Arthropoda > Insecta > Hymenoptera > Apidae > Xylocopa > Xylocopa sonorina. Next base: position 12,134,062 of record NC_135198.1, read on the forward strand.
CATCGGGTTTGTGGTTTGTGAAAACCTTCTGACATATAATGGGGGGACTCGTGGCTAACTATATATCTCCACTAGGAGATGATCATTATCCAGCTACATAATTATCCCGGCCTGGGATATGTGAAATTATATACAGCATTACTGATTCAGTATGAAATAATTGGGATAGTGATCTGACACTTTGCGGCAGAGTCGATCTGTAACAAATTTTAATATGTATGGAAATAATAATGAATAATATGTATGTACTTAGACATTTTAAGTATCTCAAACTTTCCGCGCTTATTAGTTCATAGTGGCGCCATCTCTTCGGAAACGGTTGAACTAATAGGCGCAGTAGTTTCAGCCGTCTTCGCAGAGATGGCGCCACTAGGCGGTCGGTAGTTCACTTCGCCGTCGGTAATGCTGTGCGTTCAGTTTCAGCACTTTTTTGAGAGATGGCGCCGCTGCAGTTAAACGCTAGGAGATTCAGTTTACGCGGAATATTTGAAACAATTAAGATTACATATTAATTTATCATATTATAACATGTATTAATAATAACAAATTATGATTCTTTTTGTTACAGATGCCAAACGAGAGGAGATATAAGAAGAATTTATTCTAGAATCGATAAAATTGACGGAATCTTTTCATCAATCAACATTAGATTTAGTTCAAGGTATTAGTTAATTATCTACATCATATTGTTTTGCATAATTTAAGTAAATTATTTTATTTATAAATGAATATATGTATTTACACGCCTTATTATATATAATCGCATCAATAGAAACAAGAAATATTATATTATATTGTAAGTATCGTAGCAAAATGAAATTACATTGTATCTTGTTGTATACTACACCGATTTTATTAAATAAATACATTTATTTAAGAGAAATATAACAAGTCTCATCATTTTCCTTCTAATTTTCCTTCCACTTTCCTTCCCGATCCACTTCCAAGAATCGTCGAAATTCCTGGAATTCTCGATGACGTCATTTCCAAGAAGTGGCACTATTCGGATACCTCCTATGACGTCATGTTCTCCTGATACATTGCCGATTTTTCGACCAAAATTTCCAAAAATCGACTTTGTATCAGGAGAACATAAGTGGTGAGGAGGTATGCGGGCCACTACTAGGAAAATGACGTCACTTCCAAGAATCGCCGAAATTCCAGGAATTCTCGATGACGTCATTTCCAAGAAGTGGCACTATAACGGATACCTCCTATGACGTCATGTTCTCCTGATACATTGCCGATTTTTCGACCAAAATTTCCAAAATCCGACTTTGTATCAGGAGAACATGACGTCATAGGAGGTATGCGCGCCACTTCTAGGAAAATGACGTCACTTCCAAGAATCGTCGAAATTCCAGGAATTCTCGATGACGTCATTTCCAAGAACTGGCACTATTCGGATACCTCCTATGACGTCATGTTCTCCTGATACAAAGTCGGATTTTCAAGATTTTGTTCGAAAAATCGGCAATGTATCAGGAGAACATGACGTCATAGGAGGTATCCCAAAGTGCCACTTCTTGGAAATGACGTCATCGAGAATTCCTGGAATTGCCGTTACCTCCTATGACGTCATGTTCTCCTGATACAAAGTCGGATTTTCGAGATTTTGGTCGGAAAATTGCGAATGTATCAGGAGAACATAAGTAGTGAGGACGTATACGCGCCACTTCTAGGAAAATGACGTCACTTCCAAGAATCACCGAAATTCCTGGAATTCTCGATGACGTCATTTCCAAGAACTGGCACTATTCGGATACCTCCTATGACGTCATGTTCTCCTGATACAAAGTCGGATTTTCAAGATTTTGTTCGAAAAATCGGCAATGTATCAGGAGAACATGACGTCATAGGAGGTATCCCAAAGTGCCACTTCTTGGAAATGACGTCATCGAGAATTCCTGGAATTGCCGTTACCTCCTATGACGTCATGTTCTCCTGATACAAAGTCGGATTTTCGAGATTTTGGTCGGAAAATTGCGAATGTATCAGGAGAACATAAGTAGTGAGGACGTATACGCGCCACTTCTAGGAAAATGACGTCACTTCCAAGAATCACCGAAATTCCTGGAATTCTCGTTGACGTCATTTCCAAGAAGTGGTGCGTTCGGATACCTCCTGTGACGTCATGTTCTCCTGATACAAAGACGAAAAATCGGGATATCGGCATGATATGCGTGAAGCTCTCTTACTTTAATGGATTTAAGTGGTAAGGAAAGGGAATGGAAGTGCGTACAAGAGAAGGAAAATGATAAAACTTGTATTTTTCTTGAATAAATTTATTTATTTAACGAACTCAATGTAGTACAGAAGAAATTACAATTTAATTTCATTTTACAACGATACTTATAGTATAGTATAGTATAATCACCCGCGCAACGAAATATGTTTGCTTTAAACTTTGATAATAAAGGTAATCACTTAAAGATACGTAATTCGATATAGATGTGCTTGTACTACTCGTGTACTATATCATGTAGGAGCCAAGTAAAAAGAATTGCGCAGCACGAGCACTTGGATGTACGTAATTCATTCTCCTCTCGACCATTAGTCATTACAGGAATCTTTCTGAAAATTATAAATCACAGGTTTTCCTTTCGAGGAGATCAGTTCGTTAGATAACCACGGTGGGCGGTGCTCTTACGTTTTATTCGCAGAGCTGGAATATATTTCTCTTCGGACACGGCGACTGCGAGAATAAGGTTCTTAAAAATGGTTACTGGACGAGCGCTTCATTATGTATTTAAAATACCAGATCGGAAATTGACGGCAAAGTTCTATCGTGAAATTCTTGGGATGAAGGTTAAGTATTTGTAATGAACCGAGTCGTTGTTTCATTTCACGGAAGTGTCATTTTTCTTGCAGGTATTACGTCACGAAGAATTTGCTGATGGCTGCGAGGCTGCTTGTAATGGGTTTGCACCTTTGTTTTTAATTGTTTTTTATTAAGTATAAAATAAATAGAGAAACTGTTGAAGAATACTTACACGATTGCTTGGTTCTTTCCACGCAGACCGTATGCGAACAGGTGGAGCAAAACTATGATAGGATACGGGCCAGAAGATACTCATTTTGTAATAGAATTAACTTACAATTATGGAATCAAAGAATACAAATTAGGAAATGATTTTGGCGGAATAACTATTCGATCTAGAGAAGCATTGCAGAGAGCGCGCACGGATGGATGGCCAGTTAAAGAAGAGAATGGGAAATTTGTTTTAGAAGCACCTGGTGGTTACAAGTACTATGTCGTCGATGAACCACAACCTGTAGATACAGGTATTACTGTGGAATTAGAAGCAACCAAGAGCCTTTTAAGATATCAATTAAATAAAAATATATTCTTCCTACAGATCCTGTGGAAAAAGTAACTTTATCTAGCTCAAATCTTCAAAAAACTATGGCTTATTGGAAGGATACTTTAGAACTGAAAGTATTTAATCAAACAGAAAAAAGTGTATTACTAGGATATAGCAATGAGCAAGCAAAGATTGAATTTGAAGATATTGGCAAGTTCTTTTTTATAGTGTTGTGCAACCTGGAATGTATTTATGATGATTAAAAACCATTTTCTTTTATTAGGTACTGAAATTAATCATGGTACAGCCTATGGACGTGTAGCATTTTCAGTTCCTCATATGGAACAGCCAGAAATTCAAAAGAGGATCAAAGATAGTGATAATAAGATATTAACTGATTTAATAACATTGGATACTCCAGGAAAAGCCTCTGTAAGAGTTATTATTCTTGCTGATCCTGTAAGTGCAGTTAAAGTTCTTAATTTTTAGTGTAAAGTAGTAATAGATGGGCAAATATGATAAATAATTTTGAATGAATATTTTTAGGATGGTCATGAAATTTGCTTTGTGGATGATGAGGGCTTTAGGCAATTATCAGTTCCAGATTATCCAAGTGAAGCCATTTTAGACAGATATATCGCAAAAGAAGGATAAATTTTGAAACTGTACCTTTCCTTTCTGAAAGTAATAAGCTATTTCAGTATTTTCATAAATTTGAAAGGCTGTGTCAGTAGTATGTCACTATTTTAAGATATAGTACGTGGCAATGATTTTTAATACATACAAAATCAATATCTTATACATTTGTTAACAAAAAGTACAGAATGCGGGTAGTACCACAGTATAATGTTATTTTGTCTGCTAAGAAAGAGAGAGAAAGAAAAACTAAAGAGCAAGTGAAGCAGAAGTTCAGATGGCACAGCGATTCGGAATTTATTGACACACATGCACACTCAATTTTTTAGAACACCGACATCAAAGTTGCCGACAGAAAGTTTCGCTACTGTATACTGTGGTGAAGTACTTTTCTTGCCTGTGTTATCGAGTACAATTTCTTCTTAGTAATATATTGTACAATAATTTATATAAATATTGAATATTCTTGTTTCTATTTTAATACATATTAATATTTTATTATCGAAATTATTGTATAATTAACATTTAAATGTCAACACAGATTTATAAAACGTATTGTTTATAATTTAATCATTCTATAAAATTTATGTATGGCGGTGTTGGTGGTTGTTCAGACCAAATAAAAGCATGTTAAGAAACGTTGTCTTTATCAGCAGTAAATTTCATATCTCTAAAAGGTCATCGGCAATGATCTCTTTCTATAATTCCAAGAATGAATATTTTATACACTAGGAACAAAGTTTGATAAACATAAGAGGGAAATTACGCATTTGTCTATATTTGAGCATTCTCTTAAATAGCAGTTCCCTCGAATGCACGGCAGTTAGGCACATGTTAAATATTTGTAAAAATAATGAAGTTTATGATATTTCTTTTTATATTTGTTTCTGTGTTATTTATAAATGGTAAGTATATAAATGCACATTACATTTTTGTGCTACTATTAGATTAATTATTTACTATTTATTCTTTTTAGATGTTAGTGGAAAATTTAGTGTTGGAAAGTTTAAACTATCTAGTGGACGTTCACGCGGAGGATCTAATGGAAGATTTTCGAGTGGAAGAAGTACCTCGTCGCAAAGAATTACTGTTCACAAACCCTTTGGAAGTGGATCTCCTACTAGATCTAGTACAGGAAGTTCTGATGGTAACTCGATGCGTTGTATAATTTAAATATATTTTACAATGTAAATTAATATTTGTGTTTAACTACTGTTATTAATTGTAATATTATGATTAATTACAGCTCTACAGAACAAAAATATCAATACAAATTTCTTACATGCTGAAGGTGGAGGAGCTAGGCGGCCATGTAAACATTTATTTATACATATTAAATAGTACACTAAACATTAAACAGAAACTATAAAATGTATGTTTCCTAATAGCAAAACCTATTGAACCATCCTATGCACCTTCTGCTCCACCAATAGGGGGAAAACCAAGAGTCATAACTGAAAGCAAACAAACTTCAGGTATTCAACCATCTGCACCTCAGGAACATATTACAAGAACTTCAACTGGCACACTTCAAAATCGTGGAACAGGTAATAAATAAAACCAGTCCGACGATGAAAAATGTTCCCTTATATTGTTAAAAATTATGTTCATACTAAATCATATTAAAAATACGGTTATTTATTAACAGGATCTTCTCCCCCCTGGAGCTATCCTAACTCAGGAACCAATAAACCAGCTGAATCATATCCTACATGGGCTAACCCTCACATGGGGATGAGTAGACCAAATACTCAACCAACTATACAAGGTTCTCACCCACCTCCAATTGGATTCAAAGATCATGTTTATCCACAAAACCAACCCATTTCTCCTGGTACTCAATTTAGTCCTTCTATGAGCGGACATCCACCGTACCCTGTACATCCTATGCCTTCGGGTAATCATTGGCCCGGTTCTGCTTCGGTACCTCCTCCATTTCACCAGACAAATTCCATGCCATTAGGAAATCCTTACTCTATGCATGCTCCTGGAGGTGCTTACATTGCTCCTACGCAGCACGGACAGCCTCATTATCCGCAGCAAGCACAAGTCTTTGCACAACCTGCAGTACAGCCGTATGTACCCGGTCAAACTATCTTAATGATGCCCGCGCAAGATTCGGGTCGAGGTGTTGGCCAAATGGTCAAGGAAGCACTCGTCTATTCAACCATTAACGCGGGAGTAAACAGATTGATAAATCCTCATCACCATTCCCATTATTACTCTGAAAGTAGATCCTCCGATACTACTCCAGTTCCTGCAACTCAAATTACATACAACAATCAATATTTTAATACTCCACCTGGAACTCCTGGTGCACTTAATGGTGCAAATGTACTACAAGAAACAGGAGCCTCTAGTAATCCGAATGGAACGTTTACATCGAACGTACCGCAAGCACTAGGGCCTGTTAACAATCAACCAAGTGGAGTTACGAATGCAGGAGGAAGTAACATATATTCATCAGGTAATGCAAATCCATATACTTCAGATACTCGTAGCAGCGGTGTACCAAGTTCATCGTCAGTTGGAAGAACAGAAGAAATTGGAACTCCTGCTGTTGGCACCCGCAATAATGCTCTTCCTGTAACTGGACTTAACGGAACAAATGACCAAAATAATATGTCAAACAACCTTCTGTATAGGATCTCCGATGACGAACTATATAAAATATCCGAAGAATTGTTTGCGAAAAATTCGCATAACATATCTAAATACATTAAATTGAATCTGCAGACTCGTGTTACATCTCCTAATGTGACGGACGAAGCTAAAGAACCGTATGTATTTAATGATACACAATCGTATCATGGGTGTATAAGGAATGTATTCCATATCTACAAAATTAAAAGCGAAAAGGAACAATTGCATCTTACAAGAAATGTAAAATTACTCACGTTAGATCTTTGGAGGAACGGATTTTCTTTAGACTCTTCTTGTACGCTCATGATATCACTTTTTTAGATGAATTAGGCGAATAGTTTTCATAAATTGCTTCTTTCAGATTGTTCGACGTAGATCTAGACCAATTCCAATATCCATCAATTTACTTAATCCGGTCCCTTTATGATAGTTACGAGTATGATTTCCGCAAGAAATTGAATCGCACCATCGAGACAAGGAAACAAGAAAATCTTCTCATCGATACCTTCTTGAACACAAACGAGTTAACAACAGCTATGCAATGGTTAGCTGATCGTGGATTCATCGATCCGGATGATTTTGAAAGGAAAGACGTGCTTCGTCGTATATGGTTCACCATATTTAGCGGAAGCACGTGCGGATTTGAACGTGTGTTCTCATCTGAAAATTACGGCACAGCTATTATTGGTGTGCAAGATTGGATGTATTTCGCGCATCAGGAATCTCTGAAACGTATAGATTACATGGGCTATGTGGATAAACTAAATCTCGGAACTGTAAGTCACTTGACGATCATATTTAAAAAGTGATATTGCAACATGCTGAATGTTGAAATATTTATTTTAGACCGCATCGCTGTTGAAACTAAATTTCCAAATGGACGGAATTGTTAGACCAAACGCTACGATATTTGTGGGTACACTACCTGAATTGGAGATATCTCTGTACACGATATGCTTCTACGCAAGGCCGAATAATCTCTGTCCAGTTTCTCTTGGCGGTACCAAGTTCAACATCTTTACGCACGCGTTTACATATTTTGGAAGCGAAGTTATAGATCTCGCTCTTCCGATGTTCTAATGTACCATATTATATATTATACATAGTAACTATATGCCAATACAGTGTAGCGTATATTGTATTATTCTATCGACAGTAAAAAAAACGACAATAAGGGTCAACAAAGGGGGAAGAATCTTATATTACAATGACCAAAGACAATAAAAATGCTTAAAAAGTAGTATTTTACGGTAGTAACTTATTTAACGATATTAAATTAAATCAAAACAAGCTTATGGTTCATAAAAAAATTAATGATAACGTCTCTTTTTCTAGATCCTCCTCCATGAATGTCTTCAATTAATTTTTATATCCTCTCGTACGATATGACATTAACCTTTTGAAATTCAGTTTCTCCTGAAACACAGAACAAGAAGTTAATCATTGAACTTTAAAATAGCCTTCACAATTTTGACAATTTTGAAAAATTGAGTCCTTGGATATTTGTAAAAAGTATTAAAGTCCTAGCACGTAAAGTTCCCCATCAATTACTATGAACGCAAGATGGTATGTGGAGGAAAAGTTTGCAACGTATAACTGACATTGAAACCGGTTTAATGTGAACAGTGCGCGTCAGTTCACAAAAAGTCCTTCAGTAACGGTTCAACTACCAGGCAGTGCGCATCGATCGTTGTACGAAGAAATTCTTTATCGTTCAACGTTTTCGAGTTATTTACAAAACAAGTGGAATATACTAGAGAAAGGACATGAACGTCAAGCCAATCTGGATCTGCACGATTATTGTTCTGCTGGTGTTTGGTAAGCGATAGCTTATAGGAGATCTACTGCTATTTATCGCTATGTATCGCTACCAAGAGTTTCCTTATAGATCGTGCAACCGGTTTGGAACGATAAAATATAGCGCCTCCTTGACAGTATGCTTCAACTATGTTCTTAACATTAAAGAATTTTTGTTTTACAAAGCAAATTTACTAATGACAGAAGTGAGTCTTTTGAAAACGGAATTTGTATGCGTACGAGATTACCAGCTACCTACAGGTTTCAAGGCGATCTTTTTTCACGCTTCATGTGTATGGACTAAATTTCAAAGAAAATAAATAGAAGTTCACGTTCGTTCGAGAACGAAGCATTCTACGAATGATTTAATTGGCTTTAAATGCAGCTGCAAATTGCATGACGGAGTTGCAATCGAATAGATCGTAACAAGATCACAGAGAGAAAATTGCTGTTGCTTGATCGTATACCAACGCACGCGAACGCCGTATTATTCACTTGTTCGTATTTAACGGTATTGAAGGGAAGTCGCAAAAAAAAAAAAACGGCTTTTCTAGAAAGTCTTGAGCGTACTGGTTACTACATGAGTCATTCAATTTAATTGTACCAAGTTCCGTAAAACATTGAATTCTTTACTACTTACGGTGATGTAAACCTGTTTACTTCCGTGTATTTTCTAAGATGACGTGTTCCTGAATAAACGATGTCATTGCGATAACGAAATGTACAATGCTAACTTAAGATCCTTCATATACTCATAAATTCTACAATTGAAAAGTTTCGTTTTATCTTTGAAACTCTTACTTATTTTATTAAATGAGAAATGCGGTTTTGCTTTCGACTACCTCCTCGCATCTACCATAGACTAATGACAGCGTTATACGTGCGTTTCAGGTTTATCAGCTATTGAGGACACAGGAAGAGAAATTTTTTAAAGTCATTGTCCTTAAATTGTTAATAGTTTGCCTGCGATGCACGAAACAGTTTAATCTAAAAAACAGCCTTGCCTGGACGCTTTGCTTTGCACATTTATGACATATCACATCAGCATAAATTTCCATAAACCGGTTACTAATTGCAGAAATTGATGCCAATCAAAAACAATTGTTATCTTAATCATGTTACTGTGGAATTAATTCACAAAGTTTGAATATGTTTTTTAACACTCTTATATAAATAATAACGGTGGCATGTTAACGATATACCATTACTTTATTTAGCAAATTGTTAAATTGTTAGGGACCGAATAGAACGATCATGCAGTGATAGAGAGGCTCAACAAGTAGTGGGTGGATTATTATGAAGCGTATAGTACGCTAGAACACGAAGCGCTCGTTATTAAGAAAATTGAAATATTATCACTCTGGAATATCTCTCTCGTTCGACGTATTCTATTCAACCAATGACAATTTCTTCGTGAAACGTTTTAGTTTCGACGAACGCATCATATTCAGCTAACATGTAGTAATTATTCCCACACGTAATTCTTACAAAGATTCTATTCAGCGATTTCATTCACTTCACGCTTCGTTAATTTGGTAGCTGGTAGTTGTACAGTCTCTGTAATCTGTGCGCGACTTGCCAAGAACTGAAAATATTTTACGTCGTACTAAAATCGTGATAACTTCGTTCCAGCTGACACAGGAGATGGAAAGTCGACTAGAAGGCGACCTGGAAGTAGCAGTGGATGGGGATTCGCGTCTCGTTCGAGGACGACGCCTCGTCCTCGTACCTCTTATACGTCCCATGATACACACCAACAAAATCAAGGTAATTTCGTGCTTAAATTTTAGCAGCGTGTTCGAGAACGCGTTGTCTTTATAGTCTTCTACCATGAAATTATTTATGTCCCAGCAGATATATGATCGTTTATCGATTATTCGCTTGGGTGTTGGATTTTGTTCTGTCTGGCAATATAGTCGATTATTTTTTGTACAGGCGGTTCTAATCCGGGAAAGATAGGATGGAATGTGCCATCGAGCAACAAACCAACTGCTACTAATACGGCACCTAAACCATCTGCCCCTGTCTCTGAACAGGCTGCTAAAACCAGCGCTACGAATGTGCAATCCGGATATAGTCCCTCAGGTAATTAATACTTCTTTTTCAACAGGATGTATGTAAAACCTTATGCTAATGTCAGTGTACATGGCTGTAAATTATAAAGTATTTAAAAGATAACGATTTGTAGGTGGATACCCGCGTCAACCAGCCAACAATCCTTATCATACCAATACCAATCCTGGTCAACCGTACAATCCTTCAGTTGGACAAGGCTACAATCCTTCAGTTGGACAAGGCTACAATCCTCCAATTGGACAGGGGTACAACCCTTCATTGGGCCACGGTTACAATCCTCCACCCGGTTCTGGTTACAACCCTGGCTTAGGAGCACATGCACCTTACGGAGGACAACCATCTTATGGTGGATACAATCCAGGTTTCGGACAACCATCGTATAGCCCATCTATGGGACAGGTGCCGCAACAAACTATTCTTCTACAGCAATCACAGAAGCCTGGTATTGGGCAATTAGCAAAAGAGGCATTCGTCTTCGCTGGTGTGAGCGCTGGTGTGAATGCAGCTGTGAATAGATTAATACCAGGAGGAATCTACGGCACCAGAGGCACTAGTAGCGGTGGTAGTAGTAGTGACGTACCCCACACGCAAATTACTTATAACAATTATTACAATAACGGAACTGCCCCAGCCCCAGCTCCAAATTCAGAACAACCTGCGGCTGGTGCAGCTCCAGCGGCTGGTGTAGCTCCAGCGGCTGGTGCAGCTTCAGCGGCTGGTGTAGCTCCAGCGGCTGGTGCAGCTTCAGCGGCTCAACCAGCACAAGATACGGTCCCAGGGGTCATACCATTAGCTACTGATGCGGCCCCAGGGGTCCAACCATTGGCTGCTGCAGCACCACAAGCTTCGCAGACTAACGCGGGTACTAATAGTGCACCGCAGAGTAATTCGAATGCTCAGGAATCGACGCAGAACAATCCTAATCCACTTGGATTCATTACCTCTAACGAAGATATAAAGAAATTAACAGAAAGTCTATACGAGAAAGAGCAGAGCACTCTCAAGTACATAACAGTGAATCTGCAAGGCCAGAAGAAAGATGACAGCACCAGTGACGACGCTCCCGAGCCGTGAGTACACTTTGGATTTGTTGGCATTAAAATAATGTGCTATAAGTACGAATCGCTTTTCACTTTGTATGTATATATCATTCAGCTTACTAAAAGTGACGGACGAGGCCTACGAGATTCCAACAGTGAAAGCCGTAATAGCTTTGCACGATAACTACGAATTCGATGTTAAAACAAAGGAGACTATTACGCCTGAAAAACGCAAGGAGGAATCAGAACTTATTGATAAAATTCTCGAAAAAGATGTGATGAAAGCGGTTTTAAAGTTCTTAGCTGATAAGGGATACATTGAAAACGACGAGTACGAGTTTAAGGATACTTTGAGACGCATATGGTTCTCGCTGTTCAAAAGAATCGACGGAGACGCGTCTAGTTCTGGTTTTGAGACTGTGTTCCTAGCTGAACAGTTTGATTCGGATATAATTGGACTGCACAATTGGATCTATTATGCGAAGCAAGAAACCGAGAAGAAACTCAACTATCTTGGATACATTAAAGAGCTTAAGCTGGGTGATGTAAGTAATAGAGTGGTGAGATATTTAAAGGGATACCAATTAAAATTGTCTATGTTTATAATATCTGTTGCTTCATATTTCTTTACAGAAAGCATCAGTCCTAAAAGTGCGTTCGTCATTAAATGGTGTAGTACAACCTGTTACAACTATTTTCGTCGGTACATCACCGGAACTGGAATTTGCCTTATACACGATGTGTTTCTTTACACGGCCTAACAACCTCTGCCCGATTTCTCTAGGAGGAAGCGAATTTATGATCATTGTAAGCAGAATTAATTACTTTGGAAAAGATATTTTAGTTTCTGGATATCCGGATATATAACTTTAAGCGAATTATATGGAATTAATCTAACAGTTTTTTAGAGTTAAGTTAACTTACTTGCGAGAACACTACTTGCGTAGGTTTATACGTATTAATGCGTTAGTTAATAAGCTCTTAAATTTAACATAACATATGAAAAAAAGTATTACATACCGGGACGGTATTCTTGTGTCGTGCTTCCAAATCTGTTAATTCCATCAAAGGTACTATGGATGGTCGTCCATGAGCACATCGATTAGGGCACTTTGTTTTGTATAATAATTTTAAAAGCGACTTGCATTCTTTTAATGTTAGTGGAACTCCAAATCTGATGCACCCTGAAATACTCTATCTTAGTTAGTAGAACGAATGTTACATTATTATGAACAAATAAATGAGATTGTTATTTTACTCACATTTACTTCTAAAATATATAATATAATCATTTATATTTTGCGTATACTTTTTATTTGTTTATTTGTTTATGAAATAGTAATTTAAGAAAAAACGAAAAACGTACCGTGACAGGCTTCCATAGCGATGGCATTGTGAATGGTAAGCGGTAAACTATCGAGTCGATAACAACCATAAGTTGTGAAACGTTGTAACAGTTCATTCAAAAGACTTTCTGCATTTAACTTTAACTTTAATTCATTAGAGTAGTATTTGTTCTTTCGTAAACATTCTGGTACAGCATATACCATTATGGTGTCATTACTCATCATACTGAAACTTATGCCAAATTTTTTCACCATCTTTTGATTTGATAAAAGTAGATTACAGCTATCTGCAGGTAGTTTTATAATGATAGGATTTTTCAATTTAGCAGGAAACAACTGACTCTTCAGCTGTATCTTGTACTCTACAAATTAATTTTACAATTATAATGTCAATTTATTACTGTAACTTATTGTTAACTTACTGCTAAGCAACTCTTCATATCTTATCCTTTCATGAATGGCATGTTGATCCATCAATAAAAGAATCTTCATATTATTTTGACTTGCTATTCCTACTATCAGTTCGTTGTTCATCTGTCCTAATACCTTAGAAAATAAGAATTGCTGTAATTTACTATATAGTTGAAGTGCCTCTGAAGTATACTATTATTTTATAGTTTTAACTATACTTACTTTTATTGTTTTCAAGAGTTCTCTGTTTAACTTGAACTCGCGATATCGTTGAATAATTTTACATCGACGTACATTGATATCTTGATGAGGTAATACATCTGGAACTAAAAATGAAATATATTATGAATTAAATTTTACTAATTAATCGATAATTTTATTTTCTGAGCAATATAATTACTTTGCAATCCAGACTTTAGTTTGGCTGAACACATACTTCCATTGCAGTAATTTAAAATATTTGTTTTTACCAACTTTGTCTTACCACGCAATAATTTATGTAAGTTTTCTGGTAAAAAATCAAAATGCTTATAAAATTTCAGAGAACTGTTTTCTAGTTGTTTCAAACTCTCGGCATAGGACCAGGTAGACCACTCGGAAAAAGTTAATTGAATGTTTCCATTCATAATATTGTCTTTTTGTGAAATAGGTGTAATCAACTTAGATAAATCTGTATTTACAACCATTTTGTTGCTTTTAAATTGTTCAGCGGGTCTCCTATTATATCTTAAATCTTTAACGGATAATGGTGTAATGTCTTTGGTACAAATTTTTAATAGCATATCTCTAATGCTTTGCAGTAAATCATGAACATTGGAGAAAATTAATGTTTTTTTTCCATTTTCTATCGTAAATATATACCCTGCACATATAACGAATAATAAAATAAAGACCTCCTCCTTCCTTGGTATCTTTCCACCCTGTTCTGTTTCAGTGAACTTCAACGAATTGATAAAAATAGTTGCAATTATTTGCAAAATCAAAGGGCAATGTACTAATTTATTATTTAAGAAAATATACTGAGTGGCGATAGATTTAACATTAGTCAGTCCAATGAAAGCACAAAATTTGACATCAGATTTCTCCATAGATTTTATATACCACATCTTGTTAAGTAACACCTCTCTGTTATATAGTAATTTGAAGATATCTATTGGATTGTGTGGCTTAGTGATTGCCATAGTAACCTTTCCTTCTTGATCATCTCTAACGGTAAATGAAGTCTGAAGATATTTAAATAATTAAATATGTAGAATATAAATTCACAAATATGAAGAGCCAAGTACAAATTATTTAAACGTGTATTCACATATGGGTTGGCTATGGCAATGTTTCCAATCAAATAATACATGAAAGATGTATCCCATTTACTTAAACATAATTCATGGAATCCATAAATGCATATCGTAGTGCCCTGGCTAGGCCTTCTATTAATTCTAACAATCTCTGGCTCGTGGTAGGCTTTGAAAATCTATGAAAACCAATAACTAGTAAATTGACGTGTAATAGCATTCAAATCGAATACTTTTCTATACAAAAATTACCCACTTTCATATATGTTCTAAATGAGTTGTAATATCTGGAAGCAACAATCACAGCATTGGATAATCTACGAATATTAATTAGCGTTTGCTTTCTTCTGTTACAAATATTATATATGTTCGAACGATGCAAATTTTCACTATTGTACTCTCCAATCGTTTTTAATTGTATTTTTGGTATCCCTATACCATTATCTATTACTTGAATCTTACGCTCTTTGCTGTGAATTCGTATCGCAATTGAAGTAGCATTGGCGTTCAGAGAGTTGGATACCTATTGCACAGGGTATCATAAAAGTTTCGAAAAGATTGTGCAATAACATAAGAAAAAAATACGAGTAAAACATTGTACTCATTTTAATAGGAAAAGGTATACCAATTCTGATATGCAATCAGCAATGTTCGTTACATTAGTTTTGCCGATAATTGACGCCTCCATTTTAGCATTTAAGATAGAACATGTAACAACGGAGTTTACGGTGCGCGCTATTATCTCCATCTACTAGCTCTCATTAAAAGAATATGATCTATGCCGGGGGTTCTTAAACTTACGTAATCCGTGCACCCCCTCTTGAACAATACATCTTTTGGGGATCACATAAATAATTGTTTAATACTAAACAATAGTTAATTACTTTTGAAGAGTAATATTATTTTCTGCTTGATTATCAGAGAAAATTACATACCAAGGTACCAAAAGAAGAAACCTGCGAAGGAGATCAAGTTTCATTAATATCGAAGGAAAGTATGGTAACTATCCCCTTTGTTTTTCTTTTTTTAATATATTTATAAAAATTTCTTTATTTTATTGCAACTACTAAAAAATGTTCACATGTCGCTGTTGTAATTTCACATAATCGTCGGGAACGATGATCGAATACCTTACACACGCAGATTATGTGCTAGAGCTTTACACAATTTTTGTTCTCTTCTATGTTCGACTGCAAGAGTATTCAAATACGATTTACGAACGTCCAGTCGTGTGCAGAGAAGAAAGGATTTACGAAACGAGTGTTATACGTATTTTTCTATTGATGCTTGCATGTATTCGAAAGGTATACACTTAAGACGATTCCGTTACAATTTTACTCGGCTTCTCGTTAATCTTCACTTGTAATTAGTACACTGTTCACTACACGTTGTTAATCTGTAAACGTGTCTAAATCGTACCATCGCATATAGAAAACTTAACAATCGCGGCAGATATGTCAAGTGTTCTAATCTTGTGGTCAAAAGAATTTCAAGTTATAGCTAGCTCTTTCTCGAAATATAATTCACCATCGATCCACGAGTCTCTTTTATAATTAATTCGTTATCAAATATTGTTATCTATCATAGTCTTTCCTCATAATGATCGTCTCTGTTTCTCCCTATCACGCGAATAATTAACAAACACAATCAAAAGAAACTTAATTTATATAAAATATGTAGTTACATCCGTACATATTTAGATACGTGACGCGTCTAAGAAATTTCGTCGTTCCTTCATTTGCCGTTAACATAATATATGTATATCAATATAACCGACATTATTACAATCATCACGGCCAACAGAACAACATGTTTTTTTTTTTACAATAGTAAAAAAATGCTCGACCAGACACGGTGAAAGAATTACACAAAACTAATCGTAACATTACTATTAAATTTGATCTACGTACGTGAACCGAGTGCTTCAGATGTGTACATATTATATACAATGAAGATCGTAAAGTATCCCTCAAGAATGTCTATATAAAGACATATAAAGAAATTATTGCTATGCTTTTGCAAAACGATAATGTTCCATACGTTTCTGAACAATTTGGAAGAATGAACGGAAAACTCATTCCAGAAAGTAGACTCTATACTCTTCATACGTACAACGTATTATTAGTCCGAGTGAAACAGTATTTGAACTAGGAAAAGTAATACAAGCAGAATCTCACATTTTTAAGCTAAAGGAAATTATATAGAATTTAAATAACATTTCGCAGTACCTTGAGAATAAGTACATAATTATTCGAGGCGATTTCCATTTATTATTTATAGAATTATTTCCCATAAATATCTAATTTATATTTATTTATACGGTGAAATCATCATACGTCTGTCTATTCAAGTTTTAGAAACGTTGATCTTGCAATGAAACCACCGCTGTGAGGCGTGATGTAAAGGAAAATAGAAACGATTAATTGAAAAGGTAACAAGCTATTGATTTGTCACTCAGAAGCGTGAGAAGAATACTTTATTAGATTCCCAGTTTTTAAGGGTCCAAAGAGTGATGAACCAAAGGTTCAACTACCGAGAATACTGTTAACTCCTATTACAAATACTGTTCTACGCGTCCCCGATCTTGAACAATGGTTGCACGTGGCCCTTTCCTTAGAAAAAGTATTTCCTTTTTAAATATTAGAAAAATACAGAGATCAACCAGACGATATAATTTCGTCGGAAACAAATAAGAGAAAAGGGAAACGCATCCGAACATACAATTTCCAACGAAATTAACAGCATACTTTCTTCGCACCTGAAACGCTCTCAATTTAAAATTAGTTATCCAACATGTCATTCACCTGGAATTGATCGCACATCAAACATCGAGGAAGCGATTAGGAAGAAAAAAGAAAAAAAAAAAAAATAAAAGAAAAATCGATAATAGTATAAAACGAAGTTTGTTTTACAATTTGTTGCACCCAAGCGAGCTCGGAGAGACACAGTATTTTGTAATACTAGAACTTACATAGTTATAATCTACACGTAGAAAAGCATTTAAACGTCGAATTGAAAGCTCGCCCGTCTATAATAATGGTATACATATAATGGCTTTATTGTAGTAAAATTATAGTAATAACAATCACATATGGTGTTATCTATCAACGAGACTATAACACGCATGTTTCTTTTTAAAATGATGGGGCATAAATAATTTAGACGCATCGTGTGCTCGACGTAGTGCTTAGAAATCATGTAACATTAAAAATATATATATATATATATATATACTCATATGTATAATATATATATAATATGTATAAATTGTTGAGTTATCTCCTATAAATATCTTCTAAAATCTGGCTTGGCAAATTAATCACTTAGAAACAAATTCACAATTTTCTTTTTAGTCATTAACTTTAGGCACCAATGGTATGCAGACCCTGTCTTTGGTACATACGACCGATTCGATTTTATCATATATATATATGTATATATATGTTATATATATCTGAACATCTGAAGACATCAATTGGTTTTGTCTTCCATCCGTTAGAAGAATTCTTTCATTTAACAATACACCAGTTACTTGTTCCTTCGTCTATGATTTGTTCGTTTCACATTGTTCGTTAGTTATTATCCAGTATTTAACTTTGTTCCAGTGCAACAACAAAGGAATTACTTGTGTCCCTTCTCATTTTCCTCTCTTTCTCTTTTAGCAAAACGACACAGTCCTCAAACACGAGCGTTAACAAAAACTCAGTCTTCTTCCTTCTTCTCTGGTTTCAAATCTACCATTGCGTGGAGTTCTTCCGGACTGTATCTGCAATCGAACAGCTATATTGTAGGTATGTTAGGCTGAAGGTATTGGATTTAAACCAAAATTCATCACGACTATGTATACAATTGACAGAATTTCCACCTCGACTTTGAATTCACAAAAGAAGACTTTTGTCACTCCCACAATATCATAATGAAACAAGGAAATCTCGTCAGCTGATTATCGTTGGCTATGCTCGGGGCAAAACCGAACGACCAGAAAATATAACACGCTTACCCTAAGAGACTCTGTAAGTCACAGACAAAACGGTAAACGTATCGTTTCCCGGCTGTTTTATGTATAATATTCTTGTCGTAGTAATAGCGGAGACCACGGCTGAGCTTCTCGTAATTCATTTTCGGCTTGTTCTTACGGATGCCCCAGCGGCGTGCCACCTCGTCTGGGTCCGTCAACTTGAACTCCCAGCCGTCGCCGGTCCACGAGATAAAGCCCTGACATGATTTGTCTGTTAACAATTCTAACAGAAACTGCCAGAGTTGAATGGGACCGGAACCAGTAAAACAGGGTCCACTGCCTGCGAATGGTAGAAAATTAAAATTTACAGTTATCTTCTGAGAAGTATTCAGAGAATAATGTTATACTGAGTTGGCCAAAAATGGTAAAAGCTTATTAGTTAACCCTATAATTTGAAATGATTAATTACTTGTATAACCGGGGATCATCGCGCTCTGCAAAAGAGGTTTTTGATCAGGATTATTCCCAATAGAGGAGGGATGATGCGGGTTAGAGGAGTCCCGCGGTCCAAGACCAGTCAGGAATGCCGGATGATGGGAGAGGTGCTCCAGAGGACCGACACCCCATTGATCACCGGCAACGCCGCCAGCTCCACCTCCGCTTCCGCTTCCTGGAACCGTTTGGAATGGCGTCGCATCGTACTGTCCGTATCCGCTGCTCTCGCTGTATGCCTCGTGGTAGCGGCCTGATTGTAAACCGCATTATTAACTATTTATTGATCCCATTTGGCACGACGTTGCAGTACGGAAAACAGTAGGTTCCTGGAATCGCTCACCTCGGGGATAATTTTTAAACGGCGATGGTTGATATTTTGTCTCGAGATGAATTCCGCTGGTGCTATAAAATTCGGGCGAGCCGTCCAGGTTGTAAGGATGCGGGGGCTGGTGATCCTGCGGCAGACTATGATACTCTGACGCTTCGTCGTACCCGGAATAGTGCGCTGGGGTCATGTAGCTCTCTGTCGCAGTCTGGCTAACCCTCAGGTCGCTTTCGTTGGTCCCTGTACCCGCGAGATCGTTACCGCTCGTTAACCCTCCGCCACCCCCTTGAAGGTGCTCCGTTATATGGTGGTTATTGTAGTTGGCTAAAAGCACAACGAACTATAAACGAATCAATCTTTTTTTTTTACGAGATGGGGGCAATGGTGTAAAGAAATACTTACACTCCGTTTTGAGTTGATTTAAGTTCCGTAAATTTATATACGCGTTGTTCGCGTTACTATTGTTGTTATTATTATTGTTGCTGTTCGGAGTGTTGGAATGAGAGTTGGGTGCTTGAGTGTTATGGCTATGGGGTGGTGGTGAGGTTTCATCCCTCTGATTTTCGTCTTGGCACACGGGACTGCGTAAGTGATTGTAGCCTCCTGAAAAATGCGAAAGGCGGGCGTCTTTAACGATTTGGTAAACAAGATTCCTACAATTTCGAATCTAATAGTCGGAAATATTGTTATTACATGTCCTTCTGTTTTCAACATCATCGTGTACGAAACTGCGATGCGGTATAAGTAAAGGATCATATAGTGGGAATTCTTGTGCTCCAAAGGGAGTTCATATCGATACGTGAGATGTAAGAAATTCTGTTAATGATCTACACGTTGCGCATCTTAATTTTTTAAATTGATTACTAGTCGGAGATTTTGAAACCTCAAAGCTCGAAACATTCCATCTAATTCTGCCTATCTGTCCTTTCAAAGTTCCAGATTCCTCAACGACGAATCACCGGGTTTAGCAGCACTTCCGTCGTTTCGACGAACTTAGCCCCCCTGGACGCATCTACGCGTAACATCTCCAAGGGTAAAGTCGCTCGGATGAACCTGAGGAAGTGCACGGTGTCGTGAGAGGCACGGAGTCTGCAGGGAGGAACCGCTGACACGTGGGCGGCGCGCATCTCGACGATTGGTCCGAGCCAACTCCGCCTATCCTCGACTTCCTTTCCTCGACCACGAGAAACCAGTCGTGCGTGCGTCCATTACGGAGGCTGCGATCGGGCTTCGTCTTCGTTCGATCGATGCCGAACCCGGTATCGTTTGGAAATTTTTCCGTACCAACCATCTGATCTGATGAAAACGCGGGAAAAGATTGGAAAATCTGAAGATGAACCACTTGGAAGAACCTGAAGAGCGATTCGGTAGCCGACAACTACTTGTTCCTGTACAGCTAGCAATGTAGTTTATTTGCACAGGTTGCTGGTTATCGCATCATAGTCCTACAGCTTCGTTATTCCACGCTATCTTCCTCTTTCTGTGGTAATCCTTTACCGTGCCCAGAATGGCTACTATTTAATTAGGTAAAACGATTCAAGCAGCGCCGATAACACCGTGCTCTACTCGCATAGCCGATAAGGCTGCGGGGATAACGTGGTTTCCGAATCCGCGGTGAAGATATGCGCGTCCGGTTTCGATTAGCCGTAACAGATCTCTCCTCTCTTTTATAACACGTATT
Source organism: Xylocopa sonorina (assembly GCF_050948175.1). Lineage (NCBI taxonomy): Eukaryota > Metazoa > Arthropoda > Insecta > Hymenoptera > Apidae > Xylocopa > Xylocopa sonorina. The sequence goes on from NC_135198.1 coordinate 12,155,067, forward strand.
GTTGGAACAGAAAACGCTGGCAATCAAAGTTACCAGTTGAATCGCGAGGTCGTTGGTAATTACGAATAACTTGTGCGTAATACACAATTCGACAAAACGCCTCACTGTTACGCAGGACAATGGCTTCTCGCGGATTATCATAATCCACTGGCTAAACGTCGCGTTGCGTGAACAGCCGGAATTACAACGTGCACGATATGTGTGACCAGGCAACGTTCCCACACTTATCCTTTTTTTTTTAACGGCGAGGAAAACAGGTGGCCCGACAGCTCGATCCATAACGAACGTGGCCTATCGTTTCGCGACACGGTTAATGGGTCCCCCCATTCGCGTTAACGAACTTCCACGATGATCGAAACGGTTGACCAATAATGGATCGATCGGAGATTGCGCCTTTCAGATTGATCGTTTCCAGATAATGTCGCGCGATTAGCCACGATTTATGTGGTGTTGGACGAGTGTACCTCGGAGGTGAAAAATCGTTCGAAGCGAATATCTAGAACCAATCTCTACCTCCATTTTTGCTTCACATCAAATTATGGTAGGGATCGAAAGATTACAAAAGATAAGAAAACCGGGTTCTGTTACAGATTCGGCGTTAAAATACCCATAAACTGTTCTCAGCTCGATAGAAGCACCTCCTTTGGTAGGAGAGCACCTTCCCTCCTGAGCAGACACCACCATAAAGGGTCAAAGAGTGTAATGACACGCGGAATTATCATAAGTCCACGCGGGTTCTCATACGTTTGCGGGCAAGTCGGGCCAGTGGAACGGCGACGTTAATAGGGCCCGAGGGACGGACCCTTGCGCACACCACCTACACCTGCACAGGCTGCCATGTAGCTGCACCTCGCACCCCATTTCATGGACGGTGAGCGTGGGAGTGCAGCTTCGAGCCGGCCCTCACGGCGTGGCGCACAGACACGCGCATATATATACAGGGAGAGCCAGGTAAAACCGTGAACACATCGGCCGTGTGTTTCTCCGCGAGGTACATGTTTTCATGCTACCTAAATGCACCCTCTCCTCGCGTTCCTTCCTCCACGGCTTTCTTTCCCCGCCTCTTCGTCTACTTCTTCTTCTGCTGCTTCGTCGTCGTCGTCATCGCGCGACTCCAAAAGGGGGCAGAGCAACGAAACTATTCCGAAATTCCTGAGCATTCAAGCCGCGCGTTTGTTCACACGGATGAACAATCGGAGCCGGGAGCAAGCAGCGATTCTTTTCTCTTATTTCGCGTTTGTCTCGATCATCCGTCTCTTTTCTTCTTACTCTTTCTTCTTTTCTTTATATATTTTTTCTTTCTTTCTTTTTCATCGCGGTTCTTTAAATTGACCAGAGCTGGCATACTTTTGGGCGGTTCTGGAATTTCGCGGCCGGGGTCTTTAAACTTTTCAATCGTGGACTTTTTCTACACTCTTAACCGTCCGTCCGCCACTTGGAGCGGAATATTCCTGGCGCCTCGTATTTCTAATGTTATGTCCCTGGTATCGTTCGGTTTTCATGCGGGCGTATAATATTTCTGGCAGGCTCCAGCCGTGTACACGACAATTGTTATCCATTTTAACCATTTTTTGTCTTTGCTTCTTGTTCCGAGGTGTGCAGATGCAATCTGTGAACGGGTTAACTTTCTCTTCGCTTAGTCCTTGTTATCCGGTACAATTTAGAGCACGCAATCGCACGGGCATTGTGGTCTCTATCTAAACAACCGGTCACATCTAACTGCACTTAACCATTTTAACAAAATGTCCGATTAAAACTCTCGACTAGTAATCGTTCGAGTGTATTCAAACTCTGCGCAACGTCGACAGGGATTGGAGTCCATTCTGGAATAGAAACCGACAAAAAGGAAGGGCGCAGCGTCTAAAAGAGCGGATGGGCGAGGAGGGAAAGAAGAAGAAGAAGAAGAAGAATGTTTCGAGGGAGCAAAAGTAGCCACCAGCCAGCCGCGTATCAGCTGTGGAACAGGTGCCGAGGGTCGGTCAGCGAGCAACCGAGTAACGGCGAAGCAACGAAAGCCAGCCAGCAAACACAACGTGGCAAGCAACGCCAGGCCACGAGGCACGCGCCAAACCGAATGAAACGCCAGTAGGCCTGCACAGCTGCTGCGTGTATATAAGCTGGAGAAGAGAAGGAAGACGGCGACGAGGACGAAGAGGAAGAAGATGAAGAAGCAGACCGGCGACCACTTGAAAATTAAAACCTGCCCCGCGAACGCTTTCAACGCCGGAAGCCCATTATATGTATATATATCACTCTCCGTTTCTCTGTGGCTCACCGATCTATACTCTCCACCTTCGTTTCCTCTTTTCTTGGCCCGTACCGGAATCTTTTAAACGCGACGGATGGAGGAGGATTCTTAGATGCGCCAGCCAACAATAAAACGTCACACGATTGTTCTGGTTCGAAGTTAAAGAAGAACACAAAGACATTCATGGCACTTCTCAAGTGAAAATGTAAATTTGCATATATTTGTAGTTTCGGCATGGATACGCTTTGTAGCATAGCAATGTGTAATAGGTAGTATTTTATCATAAAAATGTTCCGTAGTCAAGGAATTAAAGAACAACCTTGAACGCTATATTAAGATAATCTAATAGCGTACGGTTTGGTATTAATATCGTGGATCTATTAGACAGTTTGTGGTATTTGAGCGAATATTCAGCGAGTTTTCTAACGCGAGGGAACTTCGGTTCCGCGAGAGGCCGAAGGGGAGCACTCGGAGGAAATAATAAATTCGCTTTCGCGTTAGTCGCCACGCTCTGAGCTGCTTTGTGTGCGAATAAGCGACGTTCGAGCTTCATTGTGAATTCAATGACGGCTCGGGGCTTTGGTCTTCCTTCGCCATCGCCGTTGACTTTCCCTCTTCTCTGCCTTTTTCTCTCTTTCGTTGCGACCATTCGGTTCCGTACGCGAAGAGACTGCGCAGGACATGGCGTGGCTGATCTATTTTAACGAATTCCACCGGAGACACTTGCGGATCGCTGAACAAGAGAGGGTGTCGACCGATCTGGCTGAGATTTTCCGATTTTTATCAGCACCCGCGATTTGTACGCTCAGATACGACAGGCGTTTAAGATACAGCAGAAACCAATTCCAGAATCGACTTATCGATGATCTTAATCAACAGTGTGCTCGCGTGGGGCAAGGGGGAAGAGAAGTGTCGCGAATAAATGATGACGCAGAGGAAATTGTACGAGACAACGTGGCTCGTAAAAGAAAAGAAAAAAAAAAAAAAAAAACAGAAATAGTCGCCCTCGACGGCAACAAAATCGCGCATTGTTCGGTAGACCGGTGACCTGCGAACTCTCCCACACTCCGCGTAGTCTGCCACAGCGACGACGCGCCGGTGAGCGCGCGTGTGTTTTCAACCAAAACGATGCACGGTCGCGCGCAGAAATGCGTGGAAAATTTATACACGCGTTGCTTACGAACGTGAACACTTAAATGCATTCGTTGGTCGCGTTTGAAATTCGATTAGCCAAGATTTTGTTGTCCGATTGAAAAGAAGTGTGTACTACTTATTTCCTTCGGATCGCTGTTTGTTACATAGTAGCGTCCTTTTAAGCCTAGCGATAAATCGAAGCCGGGAGAGGCAGGGACAAAAAAAATTATACATTAATAAACTTTTTGCGCACACTACCAGTCCAGTAAATCAGAATAAAGTCGCTTTTAATAACCCACGAAGATAGCTGATTACGATATGGTCATTCTCGCGCGACGATTGCCAATGCATATTCACCATTTTTTCAACGCCTCTACATATTCATTCAATTGTATACATTTCTCGCATATTCAAAAAGCATCGACCATTTCAAGTATGTAACCCCATTCATACTTATTGAATATTCCAATCGATATACGAGGCATCTTGGCTCTACCGTTTCTCGAGAACGTGAACAGCTGAAAACAGAACTGAACCGTTCGTCCAAGGGATCCTAACAATCGCCGCGAACCCCGAAATCATCGTTGATCGCGGCGAGCCTTCGAAACGAGACCAGTTTTCACCGTCGAAAACGATCGACAGCTCGTTTGTATCCGAGGGCGATAACCACGCGTGATAATTATACAGTCGCAGAGGGAATTTCACACCCGTGCATCGGCTGCTCGTTTCAGGGAAACCTCTCCTCGTTCCCGTGACTGGTGGCTGTATCGCGTTCGCGATCGCTTCTTCAAATCCGATCGCGGGGCTGACGAAGCGTGCAATTCCGACCTTGCACGGAACAGCCGACACACACCAGGTTTATTGGCAATTTAACGTCAGGCCACACCTAGCTTGCGAGGCGACGTGCATCGCGAACAAAAGAAGACCCCGCGCGTTAAAAATAACGATATAGTTACTAGGATCATTATGCGGCCAGGGCAGAACGATTATTATCGAGCGCTGCCGTTGCTTCCTCTTCACCTCTGCCCGTTTGGCCACAGCGAAATCTCCAAGTCCCATTCTCGATGATCACAACTATGGGGCTTGTTAGTACGGAGGTGGACACGCGTAAATTCAATCGTGCGTGATCGTCGCTCGGTTTACATCGAACCGAAACGTTTTCGTCTCGTCACACCGGTAATGCACTTTAATGCAATCGTAGACGATTGACCTTGGTCAAATGGCCAATTAGCCGGACACCGTGGCGGCACGAGCGGCACGAGTGGCTGAACGAGACGCGTCAGACTCCGTCCAGGCGAAAACTTTGATCCCCCGGATAAAGATCGGATCTTGTTGACAGTGAGTGATAGTGGAGCTCGATTGAGCATAGTAATGGGCGTATCGAATGAATATTTCATCGAGCTACAATTGACACCGTGGTAGCTGTAACATCGCTCCTGCAAATGCATAGAAACAGAAGTATTTACTTATCAATTAGACATCGATAGAGATTAATCGATTGTAACGCGTTAGAACGAATGGAATCGCGATTGCGGGAGATACCTGTTGCCGACCTCGGAGGATCCTCGAGATAGCGTCCTTCGAACAGCCCGAGGAATTTCAAATGAGCTCTGTGAAGGAGCGCGAATTTCCGAGAAGGAATGCTCGAACCTCGGTGAAGACGATCAGATGTCCGATTCAGTCGCAAACGACTATATATAGACACCGATATCTTCGACCAGATAAAGTCAAGGCTCCGGGGAAATTTTAATTTCAAAATCTGAAGCGAACATCCGAAAGGACATCTGAAACGTGTCTTCCACGGCGAAACTTAACTTCCCTGGGAACGACGCTGTCTTCTTATCAATATTTACTGCAATATCGGCGACCTGCGAATAATAATCTCGCAGAATGCAATCGTGCCTCGAAACAACACGACTTCCCCATTAATTGATATTACTTGCGCGATCAAGAAACAGCATTTAACTACAGTGTACAGAACGAGACTGCTTTATCGACGCTGATTGATTATCACCTGAATGCAAGTCCACCATTCAATCTAATCTTTAAGAAACATTCGTGGAACTTATTCGAGGCGCAATACTTCCTTTATAAATAACAACTGCGTTATCAATCCAAACGACATTAGAGATATCCGAAACTGTACAGCATCCAACTCAACCCCCGCGAAACGTCTTCAATAGTTCTAATTCGATCCTATTAATAGCCTCGGATAGTTAACAAACTAATCTAATCTAATTCCAACAATATTATCTACGGTAACTCTTTGAAGAAGTTCTCTGAACAATTGCTTTAAAGCACAAATGTCTCTAATTACTACCATTAGCCCCGACGACATTATCAACCACTCAGTCCAACAATTTCAACAATCAGCTCACCCCTCGAGAAACGTCCCGAAAATCGCCCTTTAAGATACCATCATCCCTCGCTGAGAACAGTCCAAAGTAATGAAACGGGGACCACGAAGTGTACCACTTATCACTGTCGAACGATCCAAGTGCGTGGCCACGTTCTCATGGAAGAATTATCCCAACGTGACGTTATCGGTGCGTTGCACGTCCTACTCCTCGTCGAGCCCAACTGCAAACGCTTCAGTTGGGATAATTCTCCCGTAAGAGGGCCGGGCATACTCGAAAGCTCCTAGAACGATAAGCTCGTAGAGCGGGAACGGCGATTCTCCCGCGAAAGGCGGGCTGACGAATTCTCTGGTGTACCTGGCGTGTGGGTGGTCGCGTCCAAGGAGACCGGCGGCATGCCGGTGTTCCTCGCGATCGCGTGCTGATGCGGATGCTGGTGGTGCGGATGGGTGAGAGGCTCCGCCTCCTGGTACGAGGGGTAATCGGCGTAGAACGGTTCGTGGCCTGTCATCAGCGTGTCCAGCATGTGGAGCACCATCTCCGAAGACGCAGCGGCGCCGCTACTCGTCGTCTGGCCTAGCGCCGGATCCGTGTGGTGGTTCCCGTGGTACGCGCCGACGATTATGGCCGGCGCCTGCCCCGAAGGCCGCGACGTCTCGACGCCCGCGACGCCCGCCGTGACGTCCCCCTGATGGATCCCTCGGCCTTTTCTTCTCTACGGTGCTGCTCGCTGCTCGACGCGCACCTACTCGCGGCGATGCACGCGCGCATTCGTGCACCCGCTTCTTCTCGCCGTCGCGGTCGTATCTGGTGATGGAGTGGAGCGATGGGGTGATCGCCGGTTCCAGTCCTCACGACGAGACGATCCAACGTACGGTGGACCTCGATGAGCTTCTCGAAGGCGACGATAGGTTTTGCTCGTTCGAGATTCGCATAGCTAGTCTCCCGAGGGCTTCGAGGATAGCCTTGGTTATCCTTTCGATGAAATCCCTTTTAAGAAACACTTTCTACAGAGAGATAGAACTGTCGATTGTCCGGCGATTCACAACTAGTTTCCGTCCACTGAGAAGCACAGTATCACAGAACCGCGATCGACTCCCCGGTCATTCCGCGCGATAAACACACTCGTGCAGTCTGCATCGAACAACGTTGCGGCAGTTCTTCTCGCACCTTTTATCAGGGATCGCTATCGATCGGTAAACCCAACGACGCCTGTGCACACAGAAACGATCCTACCTAGTTCCCCAGACCCGGTATCCCCGGTGACATCCACAAGCAATATCGCGGTGTCCCCGTGCAACAGGTGTCACCCTCGAGGGCCGAACCCTCGATTTTCCTCCAAACAGAGCAATGCTCGACCGCTCCGAAATTGGTCACTGCGACGCGTCAGAAACACCGATTATAGTCTTCGCACTGTATCCATTAAGGGAACACGAGAGTTACGGTAGCCAGGGGGGAGGAACCCCGAAGAGAATCCCGGCACAACAACAAAATTACTAATCCAAAGAAACAACGATGGACGAAAGTACGACGTGGACGTGTAACGTACACACCAGCGAAGAACGAAATACACCGAGCGAGAGGCGCGAATCGTGCGCAGAAGAGAGCTTCCTCTCGCGTGCACTCTCCACTTGACGTGAGCGCGCGTGTCACTGTGACGAAGCGCCGCGCCGTTTCCGCTCTCCGGTCCTCTCCAACGCCCTCCCCTCTGTCCCTCCTCCCTACCGCCGATACCATCCCCACTGCACGGACGCAAAACATTTCCCCTTCCTCACCCCTCCGCTGAGGACGATTCAACCAGCTGCAGACCGCGTTTCGTTCGCCGCCACATTGCTGGTGTCGTTGTTGGTGGTGGAAGGGTCCGTTGGTAGGAGAAATGGCCGGTTGGTAGGGATGATAAGTAGCCACAGTGGGGGGAATAAGACGCTGGAGGGGGGAGTGGGGGGGCGCACGAACGCCCCCTCGAGGCTTCAACCACCTGCTGCCACCGAGGCGATATTTTCTGCGCGATTGGAAATGTGCCATGCACGGGTTTTCGCGGGAATCGAGAGCCGAGAAACGTTTGGCGGAGGTGCTCGAGAAGGGGTCCTCCGGGGTTTGCGAAGAGAGGAGCGGGACACGATCCTCCTGCCTTTCGAAGATGCTTTTCTGGTGCTCGTTCGGCTACTCGGGAAGTGGAAGTGTCTTAATTTATAGCGTTGACTCATTTCTGATTATGGATAGCTAGAATTGTGTTTACCGAATCCCAGAATGGGACGTTTATGTTCAATGCTGCTGCTGCTGCTGCTGCTGCTGCTCTGTGGTCGGATCACAGTGGCGTCAACTTACGAGCAACCATAAATTTAAGGATTAAGACTGTAGAGTAAATTGGATAAAATTGGGGCCAGTTTTGAGGGGCGCCTCGAGGAACCTCCCCTAGTCTAGTTTAGTTGACGAACGGGTACAGCTGCCGTGGAATTATTGTAACTGTACGCTGGGGGGCTGCCGGAGGTGAACGCGAATATAATTACCAGGGAGCAACGGTAGACAATTAAGCGCAGCGCGAAGAGCGCATCAGCGAAGATGTCGCGTATTTGTTGCTTTTATGGGGAACCCGCTAATGACACGAGGATCCGGTGATCTTCTTTCTGTTCGAGATCTATCGTTCAGACGAGAAATCCCGTTCCGTGTTAGGCGCTTGAACTCCGCCTCTAATTACGTCCCGCGGCTAATTGAATTTTAATTCCACGGTTACTGCTTATTAGTCGATCTTGCCGGAAGAGTCACCTGGAAAAACCGAATTTTAGTGTTTCTCGGCTTGCGAGTAGCATACAGAAAATATGGTAGTCGAGATACTTGGACAGAGAACTAACCGATAAGTCGAATCCTTTATCTACTCCTTGACCACCCCTCTCTTGTACAGCAGGCAAATGACAAGCAAAGTGGAAATAAAGTAAATGAGATTTTCCAAAAACCCCGAGGGAACTGAATCGATGAAACGTCATAGATAATGGACGTGGCGCTCGTGAGTTGGTATACGCTTATAATACGAGGTCGCAACTCGAAGGGCCTAGCCTATTTTTGAGAGGGGGCTGGCTGGGGAGGCGCAGAGAGACCGGATGCTAAGAGAGGCGAGGTAAACGGGGGTTTTCTCTGTTCGGCAGGCTCGCACGTGATGCAGAGGGGACCGGAAGCGCTCACTCCCCTACGCCTCGTGCCTCTCGCTTCTCGTATAGTCCGCCGGCAATAGTAATGGGACTTACGAGCATCGCACAATAAGGACACGAGAGTTCGATGCGCCTTGTGCCTTCGTTTCTCCGCACGCTTTCGTTGCATGCTCGCTCGCTGCTGTCGCTTTTGCCTTCGTTTCTGCCTACCCCCTCGATTGCGCCTCCCACTTTATCCTGTCCCCCGGTTTCCTTTCGTCGACACGCCGCCCTTTGTCCTTCTACCCGGTTCGTACCAAGGGGGTTGATGCGTGAATCGATCGAGCGATGGTTCCTTACGGAGTGTCAAAGGTTTCTTTTACAGTGTGTCGATGGAGAGGCCAAGGAACGTTCGTTTCAGGAAAGTTCGTTCGAGACTTGGGATTGGTAGTCGGGAGTTCGTCTGAAAGAAAAGATCTAGAAATAACACGAGGTTATCAAAGGTATCGGTATGGTCCAACCCAGGAGAAGAACAACATTACGTTATCTTATACTTGCAGCCAAGGTATGGAAAGATATTTGAACCCCCCAGAGAGATCCGGGGAACCAAGCGAACGAGGACTAAGAAAACTGGAAACCCATCAAAGGAGGGATGAAAATCTAAAGATCGTCAGAATTGAAAAACCTCGCGAGGATCCTCGATGATACCCACTTATAATGAGGGTTCGTATCGTAACGTACGCGCTTCAAAAGCGGTCGTACAAGATTTTACAAGCTCCTCGTTCTCCCTCCTTGCATCTGTTCGATTCCGAACGCTCTCGAAGTGAGCAACAATGCCCGTGTCGCGCACGTACACAGCACAGACAGAAGCACAGCCAGTCCTAGGAGGCTACATTTAGGGGTGCATTAAGGGAGGAGCACTCGAGGACATTATAAAACTATCTCGCTCCCCGGAATATTGGGGTAGGACTCCTCCCTCCCTTTCAACCGTGCTTGCCTCGGTTTCCGGTTGTAACGTGACCCTCCACACGTTTCGTCCCTCTCTCTCTCTCTCTCTCTCCCCCTCTTTCTCCCTACCTGTCTATCCCTTTCTATCCACGTTTCTGTTCTACTCTGAAACGAGCCACCAATCAACGATCAGGAGGAGGACGAAAACGACTACTAGACGATCACGACCACGACCACGACGTCGACGACGGCGACGACGAGGAGCGACGTCGTCTCTAGAGGGTGAACGTACACGGACAGGAAGAAGGGACGAAGAAAAAAAAAAACATACACACATACACACACACCGCGGTCGTGTCGAGAGTTCTGAATGAGCCAGAGGCTTTGTAGGCCCCCGAAGCGGTGTACGAACTATGAATGAACGAGTGAATGAATACAACCTGCGCCAACAACCATCACCCCCTAGCGTTATTGCACGCCTCTTTCTCCCTTCGCCGATCGTTTCATCCCTCTACGACCCTACTCGTCGTCGATCCTTCATCCCTCTTTACCGAACCGTTTGTTCCGCGGCCTTGCACAATTGTCCGCGCTGCTCCTCGATCGGCATATGCTACGCATCACCTCGCGACACCCCTACAAACGATATTTCGATGGCCTGTTCTCTCTATCGTGTCACTTGCGGGGGTTCCTCCGAGGGAATTAACTTTACGTCCATCGAGAGCCAATCGTGGTTCGTTCGGATTCCATTCGTGTTGTTCAGGGGTTGATTCTGGATAAATCGCACAGTTAGGGGTGAATGTAGATTTTCCCGTGGATGGTCGATCGCTCGTACTCGCCTCTCTGGAGGACCTTACGAAACATACGTTAATTACGTATTCGATGCAGAGGGAAAGGAGCTGGAAGGTGATTGTTAGTTAATTACATACAATGTATTAATTGTTATGCTGTCAGTCTGCCTGTCGGTCTACTATTTTCGTCCGACGCTATTCAGTCACTAGAATCATAAATTCATCAACGAGCCAAGCATTTTTCCACGAACGCTAGGACAGCCACTCGACAAATGCCGCGTATCGCTAGATTCCCTCCAACGCTTCGATCGAGAGCCTCGACGAAGTCCTTGATCACTCCCCTGCATTCCACTCAACTCGTTCGAACGACATTCAATACCTAAAAATATCCAGCATCCCCTTCGATCCAACCCCCGATGAATCCCTTTTCCAATCCCCCGTTGGATCGATCTTTTTCCTTGGCATTTCCAAGGTACACACGTGCGGTTCGGGTCCGACGCGAGGAAAAGGAAGAAAGGAGTATCGACGAGGACGGCGACGAAGGCTCGTGTGGCCGCTAAAAACCGCTCGCGCAAAGGCCAGCCAAGAGGCCACAGGGGCAATCAAAATGCCGCGTGGCCAGCCACGGTTAGTTATCACGCGGTGGTTGCTTAACAAATAATCATTGTGCTCGTCGGCACGATTGACTAACCTTTCCATAAACGTAGCGAATGGCGTCACACGATGGCCATGCCTTTTTTGGCCCGGGTGCCAGTAAACCGTAGGGAATCGCTTTTGCGCGCACGGGATTCGACACCGGCTGTTTAATTTATGCACAAGCGAGGAGCGTTAGCGTTTGTGTACGTGCACGTGCGGCTAACATACGTGACCAACGGAAACGAGCCGGACGATCGTCGTCGTCGAGCTACCTATCCTCGAAATGTTATCGACGTCCGATTGAACTATTATTCAACGTTGACCTGCCGTAGGGACTTTTTATGGGGTTGATCCGATCTTCGTTGGTTATTCTAGCAGCGTTCGCATTTTGAAAAGGCGGAACCTTGGCTGATGGATCGTCGAGGTATTCGTAGAGCTCAAGATGTGCCTCTTAGCGAAATTAAAAGATAAGCTAGACCCTTCGAAAAATAACAAGAATTTCTTTCAACCTGCTGATTCTAGTAATGAAACGAAGACGCAAATTAATTTGAAAATAGCGGTAGCGAACGAAGATAGGCGTCTGTTCGGTGGGGTTTGGAATAATTCCAACAGCGTTTACCAAGTAAAATTGTCGAAATAGTTTGCGGATTTTTCATCGGGCTTGGCGAACTGTATCGTGTGCAGGTACAGAACGTGTCGTTGCAAGACGAGCAACACAGGCGACCGTATAATAGACTCATTATTTCTGCTTGCCGGAGCACTGTTACGTTATGTATCGTGGCTCTTCGAGGTCTCTGGTTCGACTCTCGCTTATCCTCGCTTTCGACCTCCTCCTCTTGGAACCGACGCGTTACGTTACTCCTGCACGCGTGTTCGCCAACTTTTCCAGCCCGCGGATCCTCGCATAATTCATCAGACGCTCTTCATTCAGTCGCTTTGATTCATTAAAAGTAAACAGCGAGCTCCCACGTTATCAAGAAATCACACGTTGCTACGCTGCTGCTTAAACTGCGATTTTAAAGCAGTACACGGAAGACCTGTCGCTATTTTCATGGATTGCAAGGACGAAATCGATACGCTGATGATACTCCTTTGAGAAGGAGGCAGTGAAATCAAAGCGAGTCGCTCGATGGCAGTCGACGAGTCAGACGGGAGCGACTGGGAGGCGGCGAGGAAGATCGTGCATTTTTTATTGGACTAAACGCGAGGATGTCGAGAGAGGCAGCGGAGCCCGGCGTCGTCTCCATTGTCCGCGGCGAAGCGTGCAGAGGGCCGACTTTCCCTCGTTCACCCACGGTCACTGCTGCAATGACGTAAGGCCCCCGGCTAGGTAATTGTTACCTACGCTACGAACGCTCGCCTCATAATGTTCTCCTCTGTTCCGTTCTATTCGAGCCCCGGCTACGATCCGCTAGCGTGCGCCAAACGCGTGTAGTACTCCTGATGGACGTGCCGCTGATTCGGCTAGTTCCAACGACACCAAGTAGCCTGACTCTTAGCGTCGCAGATTCGACTTTGATCGAGTCGAACAGAGTACGCTGCTACACTTGAGGATTTTGTAAGAAAATTCTATCGCATGGACTACATCTTCCGTGGAAAACAGAGTATAAGATTATTTGATAGATGAGATACGAGTGAACTTGTGGGCTCGAAATCAATTAAATCGCAACTTGAATCGAACACTCCTGCGTGAAAACCTAGATCAGCATCGAGATCTGGAAATTCCCCGGACGAGCCCCCCTTCCATCGCGAAGGAAACGCGTTCGAAACTAAACGAACCAATTAGAATCGGACTGGAGTCCCCACGTTCCAACAGGCTATCGCTACGGTCAGTTAACCGAGGAACGAGGGAAAAATCGGAACAACAACAACAAATTGCTCGGCCAGATGAATGGGACGACGATCCACTCCCAGGCGAGCGGTTCGAGTTTTCCATTGTTCGTCTCTGGAACGACGAGTCCTTCGGCTGAATGAGATTGCGTCAGAGTTCAGCCGATGAAAACGCGGAGAATAAGGTGAATCACGTCGGCGCGAATTGCGCATCGTGAACGGGGCCGCGAGATATTGCAATCCGGCGAACCCTTTGCCCCGTGTGTCAGGTGGAAGCCACGGTTAATGAAGTCGATTTCTAACCCGACAACGGGAAAACCCTCGCCGGTGAAATCGCCGTGGATTGTCGCTGACGATCCGTGGGCACCTCCGTCACTCCCCGCCGCCCTGTGCTCGCGTCTTCTCTTTTTAGGGAGCACGACCATCGGACGACGAAACGAACAGTTATAAACGAGAGGCGAACGCAGCGACGATAATGAGAGACTTGTGGCAACACGTGCAAACGCGCCGTTGCCACGAAAGATGGTATCAGCCACCCTGACGTAACAATGAGAAACTCCTCCGTGCGGCCCGCCACTCGCAACGCTTTCCTTCGTTCGTCGCTTTGCAATCGGGGAAATAAATAAACCCGGCTTGTCGCGCGCTGGACTTGCGCGAGCTCTTGCGTCTTCTTCCTCGGGGTTCTCTGCTCAGGGTTTCCCAACCTACAGCGCGGAGGAGGAATCCTCCTGTGCGAGGGTGGGAACTGGATTTTCTAGGTCTACGACGCAGAGAACAGTGTCAATTGGGAGGAGAGCTGTACTCGGTGGTCTTCGATTAGCGAGATTAATTTTGGTTTAGATGGAAAGTGGTTTTGGTACCTGTAGTTGGCGTTGGAGAAGGTGCTTGGGTAGGTTTAAGGGTTGAGAAGCTCTGGATGGAAGACACTGTTGCCAGGAAAACAGATTCACTTGTCGTTCTTGGCCTTTTAGAAACGCCAGACGCGAGGACCGAAGGAATTCGATGTCCGATCGAGTTCATATTGTCACCGGTACTTTTACAGCGATCGTGGGACGAGTACTGACTCCGGGACGTGGCTAGTCCCGGTGCATCTGTTTCGCTACCCCTTCTAATTCATCACTCCGCGTCGAGGAGGAAACCTAGGTGTGTCTCTTTACCTACCTCCAGTCTATCTAGAAATCGATCTACGTTAACAACCGATACTCTGTTCAATCTCGGAGATACTACTCGTTTGGCAGTGACAGTATCGAAGCTCTAAATTGTGGCATCATTGACCTTTATCGATGCTGGGCTATACTTCGTTTCAGGATATTCTATCTATTGAATCGTCCGTTTCAGGAGACTGGAGCAGAGGAGAGATGAAAAGAGAGAAAGAAAGAAAGAGAGAGAGAGTGAGAGTGAGAGAGTGAGATACACACTTACCATCGTTATGGTACTGTCTCGAGGGCAGAGAGACCGCAGCGGAAGGTGGTTGCAACGGTGTCGCCGGTTGGTTCCCGGTGTTTTGCGCGATCGAGGGGTTCGTCGCGGCTGAACTCGCTGGCGTCGCTGGACTCTTGTGCTCCGGCGTCGCTACCTGATGCACCGTGCCCTGGTACCCCAAGAAATCGCCTAAATCTGGCACGCATACGCTTTCGTACATGTTGGCCGGCACGTTCTCCAGAGAGGTCTTCGCCGCGTCGACATCTGGATGGAAAATCGAACAAATTCCTCAGTTCTGCCGCGTTCTTGCCACGCTCTTTCCCCGCCGACCTTAGTCGCCGGTGATCCCTCCTTCCTCGCGTATTATACTTCCGTCTCATCTTTCGAGAGGAATTTTAGATCGATCGAGAAACGGATAACAGAGGATGGAGTTGAATATCTAAGTTTGGGATAGCAGTGCTGTTCGTTCTTGCGTTCTGTACGACACTGAAAGCGTCTTATCGAGAATACAGCTGGAGAGACAGTCACGATTTGCGTGCCTACGTCGTATCATTAACATTGAATTTGGGATTCGAACGCGGGAACCTCGAGTCCTACCGTTTGATCAAAGGATGGAGAGAGCATTGGACAGCCACACCGGTTCAGAAGCGTCGGGAAGGAACCCCTAAAACAGCCTTTGAACAGCTAATTCATTGTTCGCGTTCAGACTCCGATTCGTAAATTTATTCCATCGTACAGTTACGTTGTTTACGCTAATGCGGTGTTTACACACGGGAGCCGGAGCAACGGCGGCCTGAGTAATTAATGTTTGTGGCCGCAGTTACGCGATTATAGAATTCCATGTCATTAAGCCAATTACGTTCGCAGAACGGTGCGCGCGGCGGCATGGCGTGCAAACTCGGGTCCCCCGGTTTTTACTATTGCGGGGCAAGAGCCACAGCGAGCGTAATCGTGATGAACGATCAAGCCGTGCTCCATTATTACGGCCATTATTGCGAAGGAGACGATTGCCATTGGCGTGATTCATCGTCGAATCAACGATTCTGCGTTTCCGACCGGTCAGAGCTCGCGCGATTAACAATCGATTCCTCGACGCCCTCTCGCCAGCCCCTTTTTCCGTCTTCTATCGACGGTCCTCGGTTACCAACGACCGTGGACGATCACGCGTCCGCGTAATATGGAACAGACACCGCGTTTTCTTACGGAAAGAAGAAACCTGAAAACTGGAGAACGAAGGACGAAATCCAGGGGTTGCGCAAATGGCAAGACGAAACGACAGAAACTCGCTCGAACCCAAGGCGAAAGGACCGGATCACTGGTTTCACCCGTGATTCAATCGTGTATCTGCACCAGGAGGATGCAGCTTTTTAGTTTCTACTTTTTTTTTTTTTTTTTTTACGGCGCACAAGAGAGTTTCCTAATATCCGTTCTCGTTCGCGGAATCAAAGCGATTACCCACGCTATGTCGCGTCTACGCGCGTGCACCAGCGCACGTTGAATTACGATTGGCAACGGATCACGAGTATTCTTCCATTGTTCCGCCGCTATGTAAAAGAACCGAATGAGTGTAACGAAAACGTTCCCTGTTGCGGCTAGAAATTACTTTTATGAATTCGCACTTTGGATATTCATTTGTTCAATTAACTTATCAACCGTTATGTTACTCGTAATCAAACTGTTACAGAAGAACGTTTAATTTCTCTTTTTTTTTTTTTATCTAAAACATACACGATTTTAGTCGACATTTATTACGTATGCCACTTTGTTGTTTCTCTTATCTAGCATAATATCAGCTCTACTATGATGCACAGATTTATCTGAAACGAGTGTCCTCGCGCGTCTCGTTATAAAGCTCTCTCTACTCGTTGTTCTCTGTTAAACGCAGATAGCCGGTATCTGCCGCAGATTGTTATTTCTATATTTAGATACCCAACAGCAGCCTGTTTATAAACAAAGAAATAAAACATTTACGCCGCTCAATTTCCACGGATGTTATTATGTACACACCGCTATAAAATCAGCCCCGCGAGTTGGTTCATTAAAATCCGAATTAATTGGTCACACGACGAACGTCGCGCGACGATGATAAGAAGACGGACGGGTCTGCCAGGCCTCGGATAAAAATCGCGGCTCCGTGTCTAATCGTGCCACTCGATTGAATCGCGGTTTCACCGGCGATCAGACGACACGAATAAATCGATAAGGAAGTACGGGCTTTTACTTAACGGGAATTAAATCATGGGTGAACCTCCGCTTCCTGTCCGGATCATTTCATACCTTGTCCTGCCCTCTCTCTCCCTCTCTCTCTCTCTTTCTCTCTCTCTCTCATCCTTTTCGCTCACGGCCTTCCTGTCCAGCCTGTGGAAGATATAAAAGTTCCAGGGAAACTTCCTCCGGCGGATGATATACGATACGAACCAATGAACGATTCT
Source organism: Xylocopa sonorina (assembly GCF_050948175.1). Lineage (NCBI taxonomy): Eukaryota > Metazoa > Arthropoda > Insecta > Hymenoptera > Apidae > Xylocopa > Xylocopa sonorina. The sequence goes on from NC_135198.1 coordinate 12,171,987, forward strand.
CGATCGAAAGATCCTACTTTGGCGAAAGGAAGAAGCCGAAGAAAGTTGCTGGCAGTGTCTCGTATCTGATGCCATAAATCTAGAATCTAAACATCAAGCTGACAAGCTACACGTTGGCAATCTTATATATTGGTTCGTGAACCGACGAATCGTCCTGTATCGCGCCAGAGCCCTCGATATCGTGTTCGTGGTAGTAGATCGAGAACGACGAGCGACTGCGGAGATAATTACGAAATTTCATTGGTATCACCGCGATCGATATCTTCTTTCAAGGAGGAACCATTGTCGAATGTTTGCTCGAGAAGAAGAAGAACAATCCTGCTTGGATGAAGCGTCATCCCTGTGCTTCGATTTCCACCCTCTTCCCGTGGAAATCGTCCGAGCCATTGTAAAGGATCCAGGTCTCTATCTCGTAATCGAAACACGAGTGGTTGCATGCGCACTTTTAACAGAAAGAGAGAGAGAGAGAGTAGTAGAGTGGTCCGAAAACCACCTAAGTGGCCGAGGCAATGGCACGGGAGCATTCTGGTGGCACAGGATATCCGGAGTGGGAGTTTCTATGGCGCGCGGCTCTTTTTTTTTCTCCCCATTCTCTCCTTGGTTCCGAATAAAAAGTACCGATTCAACGCTTCGAAACGCTGAAAACACGATGCTCGCGTACACACACACATAGCCAGAAAGAGAGAGAGAGAGAGAGGATACGCGTCTCGCCTCCGCGATCTCGTCATTGTTCACCCGGTCTCTCCCTTTTTCCGTGTATCTGTGTGCCGCACACTCGTGACATTGCGATTTTACGGAAATTCGATCGGTGTTTTTGTCCAGCGAACCTCTGCGCTGGATGTGTCCCTCGCGTTAGCCCAAGGAAAACGACTCTTCCGCTCCAACCTGCTTTCCCCTTCTCGCGAATCTCCCGTTCGGACAGTGGCCCCTCCATTCTTATTTTGGAGAACAGGAGGAAAATCGGGGCTCTTCTTCTTCTTCTTCTTCTCCTTCTTCTTTTCAAAGGAGGTTCGAGGTGCAGGTCTCGACGAATTGGACGACGGTTCGATTTTTTTAATGTCTCCACGTGGGAGTTCTCGTAAGTGGTTCTACAGGTAACACTTGCGTAACATGGAGGGTTGTGGGAATCCTCGTGTGGCACGAAAGTGCTCGACAACGACGAAAATAAAGTTCGTTTAATGAAGTACGAAATAGAGAGAAGGGTTACCTGTGGCGCGTCACGATGAAAGGAGGAAAAGTCACGTACCTTTCTGGAGGATCTCGAGGTGTTCCCAGAGGATATCGCCCATGAAGGCCGGAGCACGTGCCAAAAAGGATTCCTTCCCCATGGCACAAATCTGTTTCCCGGTCATGTGCTGCCAGGGTTGCATCGCCACACCCTCAAGGGAGAACTCTCCGATTGCCCAGTGCAACCAGTGAGCAACAGCTGCTTCCGACCATTGCCTCGGGTCTGAAAAATATTATCACCAGACTGCATTAACAAAAAAAAAAGGAAGAAATATGGTCGTATAATCCCTCTACCTACTGTAGAGATTCGACTGCGGCTTCTTTCTTAATTTAACCGAACGAAACGCGTAACACTCTGAGGATTGCGATGCAGATTCTTGTCGAAGGGATTCTAGAATCTTGTTACACTAAAAGACGCGCCGCGCGATCCGATAACAGTATCCAACGATCGGTGAACAGTATCTGTTTTTCGATAATCGACGGATAATTGACTGGTGACTGAGTCACGCGTTCGCGATAAACCCGCGGAACGGTTTAACGTTAAGTCCTATCGAGTAAAAGGTGCATAACTGTCCGGGAGTGATTATTCAAATCGAACCGGTGACTAATGACGTTCTAGATGCTTTCGAACAGGAAACGATAGATATCTATTCTAATGTCCCGACCAGTTCTAAGGTTCCCACCTCTCGCGACGGTTCCTTTTTTTCCTTTTCACTTAATTGTTCCCTTCTGACATTAAAACGGTCGCCATTGCCGCGGTCGGTGGGTTCGTTCGCGTTGTCGAAGGATACTTTGTTGCCTGAATGGAATTAGAATCAGATAAGTTGGCCAGTTATCACGTAATAATAATCGTTTACGTAAGGCTACGCGCGAACTTAACGCCTAAAGTTTCAGACTACACCTCGAATTAACTTCTGTTACGGTTCGAACGTGCGTTCACTTTTACGTTAGACGTTTTTAAGCACTCGTCCATCGAAGAAAGGGAAACAGTATCGAGGAACGATCCTCGAGGCTGGTTTGAAAGCGCCATCGATCGAGAGGTAAAAATCGTCGAGAGGTTCGAGTCGAAGGATTTACGAAGCGACACAAAGGCTTTTCGAAGTCGTAAGAGATATCGCGTCGGGTTGACGACATGATCGGTGCCCAGGCCCAGCCATCTTTGGGTAGAAGCAATACCGAGAAACATTGGAATGTCCCATTTGAGGTGCGCGCCCATATTTGCACGCGTGTCTTGCATTGTTTCGCGGTATCTTCCCGCGTAAAAGTACAGTTCGGCTCATAATGCAAACAGAAATTACGACGAGCCGCGTCCACCCCTCTTTTCGTTCCCTCTGTCCCCATACCTAAGTGGAATTCGTCGAAACGCGCGCGAACGAGTCGCCACGAAAAATTTTACTCTCCAACAATCGCGGAATTTTAAACACTTTCACCCTCCAGCGGCCTCGTCGAGCCAGTTTCAACGTTTTCAAACGTCCCGTCGATCATTTCGCTTTTCGAAAAGAGAAGAATACCTTAGGTAATACCCGGGAGGAGTAATTAATAAATATTCATGCGACGGAAGAAGAACGGTGGAAGGAAAGAAAAAGAGAGAAAAAGAAAAAACGACCAGCGGTTTCTTCTAGGACGTTTTTACGAATACAAAGTTTCTAAACGAGAGAGAAGACCGGCAGAAGCGGTTTCTTGTTGGATGTTTTCTCGTTTCACCGATAATTTCTAACCGGCGGAGTCGCGATCTGCATATTCCTCTCGAGGCGATGATAATGCATGGAAGAGTAATCTAATGTAATACAGGACTTTTAACTCCCACCCGCCGTTTCACCTTATCTCGCCGGTTGATTACGTCGTAAGGAACTAATTGCCTAGATTAAGCCTATTGCGGTACGGTTGATTAAAAGCTGTAACAGCGAATGAACGCGTCTCGGGTATGGCGATAGCACGCCTTGTAATCGCTGTTCCTACCCTCGCGCGCGCTCCTCTATCTCGCGGAGCCGTGCTCGTTCCTTTTTTTGTCCCCGCATTCTTCTCATACAATCGCTACCATATTAGTTCAATATGCAAATTACATCGATACATTCCATCGATTCTACCGCGAAGGAGAAACGACCCTCGTCGTCTGCGCTCGGGAACGCAGAGCTGCTTTTCCCCGACAAAAGGTCCACGAATTCCCTCCGTAAACCTCTCGAGCTGGCCGCGGAGAGCAAAGGCTCTCCGAGCGTTTTTAAGAGCTAGTTAAAAGCGAAATAAACGGAGTAATCGGGAAAGAACGAGCGTCACCTCCGCGGGGAGCGAGAGGGAGAGAGGTGCGAGTGTCTGTTAACAGTGCTGACAAGGAATAAGTTCGGCAAACATCGGCGCGATCCTCAAATATCGGCGGCCGCTTTGATCGTGCCGTGCCGTTAGACACTCGCGCGACCGTCGTCTTCTTTGCTCTCTCTCTCTCTCTTCTCGCCTTCCCTTCTATTTAAGCATTATCGCCGCGGGTACCGATCCCGCGGCTACGATCCACCTCGTCGCCCTGTCGTTTCCACGAACGGGACCGCGCGCTATGGTGGCCCATCCATTCATAAAAACGGCCTTACTCTCGCGAGTCACGTAGCGCCGCGCGGCGGGCATCGGGAGATCGGAGGACTGCCGCGGCTTCGTCTTTTCGATATGGCCATCCAAGGGCTCCGCTCCGATCCTCTTCCTGTTCTTCTTCGGGCAACCGTCTGGCTGTTACGCCACTTTAGTCGGGGACACCTTCGATTTCTGACAGTGACTCCCCGGACAGGACGGAGCTGGATGGACGCTGATGGATTGTGGTTGGGTTTTAGCGGGGAGGATCTGGGGGAGAGAACCAGAGAAATTATTCAACGGCCGTCTCTCCGTTTACAGCGGTGGAATTAAGGACGAGGTGGTATCTTTGTTCCATTCGCGATTATTAAACAGCGAATTCCCGAGGGTGTCTGAAAAAAAAAGGCGGCGATCGAGGCAACCGGGCTCGTCCAGAAATCCTCAAACAGAGATAGCCGTCTGCAGGTGCCACGCGCAAGCTTTCACGACAATAATCGAGAGAAACACCGACCGTGATTTCGGTCGGTTGGTTTAGGAACCGTCTGGCTTGTGCGAGGGGCGCGCAGTTTACCTACGATACGATGTACCTGCCCTCCAGTGATAAATTTCACCGGCCCCTCACGGACAGGTGGACGCCAATTTCTTTCTTCTTTTTTCTCGCCTCTCCTTTTTTCCCTTTTTTTTCTTCTTTTTACCCTCCGATTCCCTATACTCTATGGTAGACCGACCAGAGAGAGAGAGAGAGAGAAAGAGAGAGAGAAGCCATGGTTCGATGCCAGATTACGGTCGCACGCGTCCTGCGTGAAGATTTTAATTAGCCAACCGACGCGATACTTTGTGCTTTCGCGTTTTATCTTCCGCCCTGATCGTTGATCGATGCTTCTCTTGTTCGTACAAACGTTGAACACGACGTGTACCGCGTCGGATCGATCCGTGTTTTAATTTCACGCGGGCACCTCTTTCTCCCCCTGCCACGTTTTCGAGTCCATCCACGAGGAGGCCGTCGAACGATTGCCTCGCGAGTTGGAGATGCTAGTTAGAGGAATTCCACGGAGTCGATGTGAAATGTACAACGCGAATCGAAGGGAATAGAATCCGAACGAGGCGTCGGTCCCGCCGCGAGGATCGCGCGGATTCGTGGACGTTAAGTTTCGCTGGCCGAGGAACGTTCCGTCAGTACGTCGATGGTCGGTTGAGACGGTACGTGACGTGCCGTGTCTCGATTCGACAAAGGGGATACACATCCTTGGCGGCGCTTATTATTCATAAGAAAGGCAGATTCTGAATAAATCATAATAACGAATGCGTCAGAGAGGGTTCTGACGTCCTGCAACGCAATCGCGAATGCACGCCGTGTCCTCCGTGCAGCAGGTGCTCCCGTCGACGGTTGTAGCACGCGCGTTACCAACGCTGAGAAATGGATCGTGCGTTTACCGCCGGGCCATTTAGATAAACCTCGCTAATTCCCTTTTCAATTAATCGAGATGGAAATCGGCCGACCGCCGGGCAGATACGTCGTTTATCGAACGTTAGGAATGATTTCCCGAGAAACGCGAAGATAACCATCGCGAGCCACCTTCTAAATTCACGATTCCTATCGGTCGTTCCCCGACAGACGCCGCGTACTCGGTTCCCTTATCGATCCTCTATCGTACGATATCGTCGTTCCGTGAACGTAGAGACCAATCGTCGCTCCAAAAGACCGCTTCCCACGAGAGTTCCTCCGAGTCTCGTTCTCCGGCTGGATCCGAAGCGTGACAATCGCGAAGGTGAAGACAATGGCCGCCGAAAAGGTGTCCAGAACTCGGGCACGGAGAGGAGGCAGTCGAACGGCGCGGAAGAGAAATAGGAAGGCGGGAATAAAAAGAAGGAGAGGAATGGAATCAGCGCGACTACGGTCCGCTCCAAAGTGGAACGGCCACGGCGCGAGGTTGCTCGTTAGGTTCACGGAGGTCAGACTGGTAGGTGATCTGGCCGGAGGGTACGAACCCGGGGCATGTAGACCGGAAGTAACGTCACACCCGCGTGGCTCTGAATGCGCATACCGGATGTGTGGCATCGGCTCCCCATCAGAACCATCAACATCACATTCACAATTCCTGCACATCGCCGCCTCGTCGCACATCACATCACATCGCGTATATACCCGGCCGTCTCTCCACGCACGCACGCACGCACCTATCGCGCGCGCGATGCACGCACGCCACGGACCGAAGGATTTTCACCAGTTTCGAGACGGGGGCCACCCGCTCGAGTTGCCCGATTTTTCGACAAATTTCACCCGCCCGCGGTCGACCGTGACACCCCGGTTGTGCAACGAGACGAGTCGTCCTTTTCAACTCGACCGTTGCGTTGAGTCGAGGTTCGTTTAGCGTTGCGTTTATTAGGAGCAGAGGGTGGCTTTGGGGTGCGTCGTGTTTGGCCATCGATTCGAATCAATTTAGGCGATTGTAACATTCGCCTGCCTTGCATTAGAGAGTTAAATTTCGTACGATATGGAACAGGATACGGTTCCTGGGCGAGCGAAGGATAATAATCGATTAAGAAATATCATGTCTCAATTGAAACAGAAGTACATAGTATGTAACGAGCGATATTGCCTCCATTAAAAACTCGTACGATTACATTACGGACAGGAATAGCATTTAGGTGGAAAAACGTGAATGCCGTAAAGCGTCGCAAAAAACGCGTCAGCTTGATTAATCAGCGTTAGCAACGCTTCTGACTCTCGGTTGTTAATAAACGCGCTTTCCGCGGATATCTTAAAAACACGATCAATAAATACCATCCGATCGCTATTAACATCCTGATCAACGTTCTCGCTGTTTTACGACTAGCGACACGTTCAAGGCGGCTTCCTATAGTCTCCAAGCGTACAAAAAATCAGACCTTCGCTCCGTAAACATTCTGAATATTCCACCTCCGATGTTAATTAGTAATCCTCGAATCATCGCGCGTCTACCGTTTCGAGCAAAAAATGAAATTTTTGCGAGAAGAGAAAAAAATGAAGAAAGAGGGAGAGAAAAAAATAATCAGATATTCTAGCCCGGAAATTATCGCGCAGCAGTATAGTTGGTGCGTTACGTTCTAACGTTATCACAATGTGCAGAAGGTAACCGCGTAAATGCCTACGGGGTTCGGATGGAAACGTTAAGGCCCGCGAATGGGATCGCGGTATCGCGGCAATGATCCTGTAATTAGAAGTCGTTGAGAAACCTGTACGCCGTGGAACGCGAACGAGGCGGGAGTAGGGACAGAAGGCAAAGACGGAGGAACGTTTTCCGCGAGGCAGGAACACGCGTAGACGGCTTGTGTGCGCCCGGTCTGAGACGGGAGGTGGAAAAAACGCGGCGACTCACCTTTGGTTATGTTGAGGCGGACTCGTTCCTTCTCCCAGGAGGCGAAAGAGGCCTCCAGGGCCTCGGTCATCTTCTTGTTGGTCCCAGGTGTCAACGGCGGCACTTGTGCCGGTATATCTGCAACGCGAAGATACGTTCACGTTAAATCCCTCGATCTGTGACTGTGTGGGCTTAATTAAGGGTTGTTCAAGGGGTTACGATTTCTCGAGTCGTAGCTAAGAATTTTCTAAACGTTCCTAACCGTCTCTCATTATGCACCCTTAACGTCTACATCCTTCAAGCTTCGCATATTCCAACGTACGAATCTCCACTTGTCACCAGTGGAATGCGAAGAATTTCTCAGTGTCGCGAGAGGAATGCTGGAAATGTCGTCGAATGGCAACAGTCAACGATCTCGCGCAACTACCCTGGTCCTCGATCGTCCGAGAGCTCTCATCTCAGAGGCGCATCTCCTTCGAGTCCACGGAGTTCTCTATCGGACCGGTCGGTAGGTGGTAAGTCCGATGTTCCCCGAGGAACGCGACAAGGGAGAGACGGTCGTCCAACGGGGCTCGGATCAGTCGGGACCAGGTGAATGTGTGAGAAGCCAGGTTAATGGTACTTCTCACAAAGCGGCGTGCACGCACGCTCGCGCGCCACGGCTCGCGAAGAGCGAGCGAGAGAGGAGAGAGAAAGAGAGAGAAGGAGGGAGAGCCGCGTGTACACGGCGCGGCGATGAGCGTCAGGTGTCGCGGCGGCAGGAGCAGCGAAAGCGAGCGAACAGAGGCGAGGAGGGCATGGCGCACCATCCTAGATAGCATCGTCGTAAAGAGGGGTGCAACTGGCGGGCAGGTGCAGGTGCATCGTCGTTGTAGGTACGCTTGCTCTATGCCGTGCGCAACGCCGCGCGTACGCCTTATGGCGCGCCCGCCGAATACTCTTCCTCGCCCTTCGCGATACCGCTCTTCCTGCGTGACCAATTCGTCACCTCTGACGCTTCGATAGTTCCGAACATCTAAATATCGGGTAACAGGTAGCTGAGGAATGGGCTACGCTCGCAACGACTGACGTATCGGTAAGATCGATGGGTTCCAGGGAAAGAGGAAAGACGCAAGATCGAATTTTTCCGTATCGCGCGCGCACTCGCTATGGCGACTGCGTACTTTTATTTAAAAAAAAAGCCCGAGATATGCGGTCACCGTTAAGTTACCATTACCACTGATTCTTTGTTTTCACACCAGCCACTGTTGTATCTTATCAAACTCGCTGCCTTACGTCTCTTCCGCTTTCGATAAACAGAAATTGCCTTCGACCGAGTCCGACTCTATTTCCCTCGCGTACGTAAACTGCATTTCGAGAGCCTGGCTGTCTGATTCGATTCACCATTTTTTGTCCGCGACGTTTAGAATGCACGCGCGATACATAAGGGAAGAGCGTACGCGACGAGGTACCCCGAGACGTCGAAAGCGAAGCGAGCCGCGGCGTCGGGGAACGCTGGGACGATAAAAATCGTGTTTCCTCGGCAAACGCGGGGATATCTGCACAGCTGGATTTGCATGGGTATAAGCTCCTCGAGCGCGGCGTACCGCCGAAAGTCCATTAAGTATGTATAGCGTGCACGCACGGTAAGCCTCCCGTAACCCATAAGCACCTTTGTCTCTACGCGCACAGCCAAGAGGAGGCCGCGTGCGTGTGCGTACAGCCGCGCACGGACACGCGCGTGTCGCCGGAATTTGCATACCGCCGCGCGGCTACAAACGTACAAAGTATCGACGGGTCGCTCTCCGCCGCGCTTCGAGCCTCGCCACGAACGGCCATTCGCTAGAGGAACAGGCTCTGCCCCGTCTCGACGCCACCTTAAATGGCTCTCGTGAATTTGACACGCGATAGAAATAATTAATTAAGGAATACCCTAGACCCGCCGCCGCGAAACGGGTTTACCAACGTTACGACGGCCAGCCCCGCGATCCCTATGAACACCCTGTCGCGGTATCGAAAGTGGAACGAACCGATTTTACGACTACGACGACGACGACGACGCGAGTCTATTCCTTCGGTGGCTTACGCTTTAGCGGATCGATCGTGGGGACATTTGACGATCGAACGAGAAATCGGATCGAGGCGATTGAGATCGGAAGCATTTCGAGGTGTTTTAAATGATTCCCCCCTAAAAAATGAACGTGGCGAACGGTCGAGTGAGAATGATCCTCGTGTATAATTCAGCCGACGCGTTCGTCGGATTCCTTAAAAAATCTGGATAATACCCTTCGTTGGTTGCGTCCTCCCGCGAAATTCCCTCTCGCTGTGGCACGGGTGCAAAGTGTAGCAGCAACAATGCGGAATTATTCATCGTGACGCGTAGTACGCGCCGGGGAATGTGTAATCGACGGGGAATAAGAGGAGGAATCGTCCGGTTCGACGGATCGAAACCGGCGGCGACCGGCTCCCGGAGGAGTCGAATTGAAAATCCACGTGCCACGGCGCAACGCTTGCCCCGTGAACGGAATCACAATCGGGCCACATTTGCAGGAACGACGCCTGTGGCTGGCTCGTTGCGAATGCCGTGTATGATCGAGCACCGACGAGCCCTGCCCGTAAATGCCCGATGGATTCCGTGGATCGTGATGGAAGTCGATCCAGCCCCCGGCCACAGATTTATCTCCTGTCAGACGGCGACCACGGTTCGGGGACCTCCGTGATCGAGGAATTTTCGGCTGAACTCGAGCTTCCGTGAAATTTCCGATTAATCTCCGGTGCGCAGGGAGAACTAGCTCGAATCGAAGGATCAGAGGATAGCCTCGGTAGCCTCGAGGTACTCGGGAGTAAGTCAGCGCGACTTATTTTCGTTTTTCCATCGATTAATCCCAAGCAACCGGCTACCACATTGCGTAGATCGCATTCATAACCGGTACTTTCTCGCACGAAACCTTTCGGTACCGCGGGTTTGCGGTTCTAACTTGTACGCAAGAGGGCCGCGGGCCATAATTACGCGACACGTGGAACATGTGGACATTACGTATCCTTTCGTGCGACTAATCGTATCTGATGTAATGGTCTGCGAGCTCGTGAGCCGCTACGAACAGGTCCCCGTGGATCTTGTCCGCCGTTCGCGGCGATCGCGATCGGTGGATCCGCTGCTGGGACACACGGCGTTTCCAATGACAGCCTATCGAGACGTGCTACCTCTTTGACGGGACGATTAATCTTCGAATAATCCATCTCAGCCGTCTCTGAACGAAATCGAACGCGGGGAACGTTGGTTCGCTAATTGATCAGGTTTATGAATCAACCTCGTCTGGATGCAGACTTTGCCAGCCGTTGCATACCAATCGCTAACTTCTCGCATCGATAGGGACCGTCGAGGCTCCCGAGGATACTTTTACAATCGTTTAATTGCTACAACTTTCTAAGCGCGTCTGCGACAAAGTACCGACGAGTGAGAGTCGCGGTATTTGCCACTGGAATAAGAAACGTCATCGTGGAAAGGCATAAAAGGAACCTCTTCGCGAGATTCAAGTTTCCAGCTCTCTACTAATAAAAATGTCCTTTTATTTAATAATTTCCAAGCCCAACGATCGCGAATGCGCAGGTGCGACGGAACGGTTCCTTTATTTCCCTCATCTTTCCCTTTATTTCTTCTGGTCTCGTGGTTAACAAAATTCGATATCCAGACCGATATCGAAGCCAAGCTATCCGCGATGGGCATTGCTTAATCGAATGGAAATGCAAATGGCTAATGACCCACGACCCGGGTGACACTTGACCCGGCTCCGTTCAACATAAATTTCCATTTCCAAGTTATTTGCGGCTAGAACCTCTGCGTCGGCCCGCCGATCCTGCATCGTCAACAGGCCGTTATTTCTTTCGTGCGATAATCTTAATTGGCCCGAACGAGCGCATTTCTATTCGAAGGAACCACCCGGCTTGGTCAGAAACCCCCAGTCATCTGGTCCCGGGGCACTGAAACGAATTTATTGCCGCGTTTCAGTTTACCTCCTGAATTTTCTCCGGAATTAAGAACGATTAAACGCTGTTAACAAGGGAGATTAGCTCCTTTAATTATTCATGAAAATGTTGTCTCGTCTGGTCATCGAGGTTCGTGAATACATTAGCGGAAGAATCCGTTCTATTCTAATTCACCGCGACACGCTCGGATTTTTATTAATCGCTTCGATTCAACGACGAGCCGACGAACATTACAATTTAATAATCGGCTCTAGGCACTTGCTATTCCGCGGCGATCTGCATTTTCGTTTGGCGGCCGACGAATCGCAGTCATCATGAGAAATCCATTGTTTTCAATTGCAAAGTAATCAATGTTCGTCATCGCGATCGTCGAGGTCCCGATCGGCAACATTTGAAACTTGTTTGTCTCTCTCGATCGAAAGACCTTCGCAGTTATCGATACTTAGATTCGAATAAAGAAGTCCGCCATGTTTCTTCTTACGTTGCAGCACGCCTGGTTGCACGCTTGGTTGAACGAGGAAAAAATATTGGAGCGACCGAGTCTCGGCGAGCACGAAATTTTCCCGGAAACGCGGGTTTTTAATTCTCCTCGTTCTTCCTCGAGCGAGAGAATGAAAAAACCATCCTATTCCTCTACTAGCCGCTTACGGGGTCGTAACATTTCTTTCCCTTCTTCCACTCCACGTGGAACGCGACGAGGTAAGTTTGTAGACGAGCTCCAACGGACACGGGGCACGTGCTGGCAACGTCTTCTGGCTTATCCCTCTTTCCAAGGCGACTCTGGAATATACTCAGCAGCCAAACAACTGCGGCAGCTGCCCTGAACAAACTACTAGCCCGTGTATACCGGCGTGCTTCCAAAATCTTCCGCTCTCTCCCGTCCCGTCGCGTGTACGCGACCCGCCCAGCCACTTTCCAAACTTTCCTTCGTCTATGACCGCGAGCAAATTTCATTATCCACACTTCTTGCCCCTACTCGTCCCGCGTAAGGTGTCCTCAAAGGCGTCTTAAGGTTCCATAAAAGAGATCGGCAGTTTTTCAGCCGCGGCTCCACGCGGGACTTACGACCGGCGGTATCGCATGGACAAAACAAAGAAAGGTGTAGCGATCGCTCGAAGAAAACGTCCAGTCATGTGCCCGCACGCAAGAAAGCGGCTAGAGACCATTTCGACGTCTCTTTCCTTCCTCTTTCTCTTCTAACCAACAGTTTTTCATGCCAGAGGCGGCTCCAATCACGTTCGTGCTTCTAATTGACACTTCCCTCTGTCCCGACCCCGCTAATTAAGACATTAAAACACAACACGGGTGTCGTAACCGTGACTTTTTGCGTTTCGAAAGTTGGACGGGATCCATTTTTCCCTCGGATCGAACCGGAATATCGGCAAACGTGTTTGGTCGCGTTGAAATTACACCGCGACGATTCTTCTTCTCCATTATCGGATGATGATACTTCTATGGGAAACGATTAAACGTCCCGTTAGAGATCGTTTCGTTCTCGTGGTTCGCGGAAGAGGATTAAAATTTGATCGAATCACCCACCCAACTCGATCGTCCACCGAATCATTCGAACGAAGAACCGTGGTCACGGTCGATCGATCTGCAAACTGTCGATCGAGCTAATTAATGAAAACACATGGTGCACCGTTTCGGTACGCATTTAGCCAGCACGTGATCCCCGTACACCTGTTGCACGAAAGCCTCGTGGAAACGTGGAACGCGTCGAACCAGGGGGAAAACGCGCACCCCAACCGTTCGAGCCACCCCTGGAACGCCTCCGGATTCCAGACGCGCGCACCAGGGTTGCTGCGTGGTAAAAATACACTTGGACGGAATCGTTCTTACAAATTCCTCGAAACAGAGAGCGAGAGACACGAAGGGGAGGCCCGCTGTGGGACCGTCGAATCGAGGACGACTTCGAGCGAGGAAAAAGGAGAGTGCCGTGGATGGAAAAGTTTATCGCACCCGTTCCTTTCCATGTACACATCCTGTCCCGTTAAGAACGAAGGACGTAAACCGTGGAGTCTGCGGTTTTTCCCCAAAGGACTGACCAGAGCTATCCGGTAGCCCGATAAAGCTTATCTATCTCGACGACGGTTTGTTCGCGCTCGGCGTGTCGTCACTCTGATGGTCTTCCCAGCCACGCCTCTCTGGCGTTCTGTTCAACGTGGCCACCATGGCGAACGATCGCCGTGGTTTGGGGAAAGAGGAGATCCCAGCCGAGATTACTGGGAATAATTTCGCGGGTTGCTGGTTTGGGAATCCGCCGTTGGGGCCTGCGATTCCCAGGGACATTTTCGGACTCCATTGTCTCGCTTTCTTCGCGTCCGAAGAGCCATCCAGTTCCGTGACCTCTTCGTCGCTCGCGCTACTTAGTCGCACGTAAACGGCCGCGTTGTGCAACACGGTTCAGAGTCGCAACGATCGACGAGCGTAACGGTTTCGTAGAGAGCCGAAAACCTGACTGTCGTTCGTACGATTTTAAATAATAATTAGAATAATACAAGCCGAAGGAAATGGAGCTGGATCGTTACGATTCGACGTGGATAATTAGGGGTTAACCCAGCCGCGGAAGTCGGGGAATCTCGGATACCGTAACCGCGTAGATTACACGGTGGTCTATGTCGAATGTAAGGAACGACTTCAGGGCCACGAGGGTCCTGTCGGTGACGCAATTGATACAAGTATCGCGGCGCGCGAGAGCAGATCTTGGTTGCAAACGGCAACTCGATAATCGACGGCCATATTAACGAGCTCCCCGGCGACGATGTCGATTATCGCTTAACCGCGTGTCTCGACACGATAACAACGGCCGACAAGTGCGTTGCAGTTAACAATTAGCGTCTAATCGCGACGAAAGTACGAATCCCTTTGGTGCGTGTTGTTAATTCCACAGAGCCATGGTCAGTGGCGAAAAACGCAGGAAACCGCAGTGATTAGCAAGCTGGAGTAATATTACCGTGAGAGGAAATCTGTGAGAAATAAAACGTAGAAGATTCTCCATTCATCTAGTTTTCATTCGCGAGAGGATCGCGTGAACGAAGAGAAAACAAAAAATAGTATTCAAAGAAGGAGAATCGCAGTTGCTGCAGTTTGGAGTGCCAGAACTACCCTCGAGGCGCAGACCTCGAGCAGCCACCGTGGTATCGTTCTTCCGCGTCGACGCGAGGGGACACGCCCGTCTGGAAAGATTCCCAAGGGAGGCAGGCAAAGCGTCAGCAACAAGTGGCAGCGGCATTGTTAGCAGTGGCGATTATCATGAAACCGCGTGTTTCACCGAGATACGGTGGCTCGCCGGCGTGCGTCCCGTTGATAACGTCGACGCATGCCCAGCCGACTTCCTGAGCCGCTCCGAACACATTGCACCGCGCGACGAATCCAGTCCGCGCGGTTTGCGCGTCCGTGTGGAGAACAACCGATGGACACGCAGACAGCAAAGGACGCGTGCGTACGACCATTTGTACGACGACGACGACGACGACGACGACGACGACGACGACGACGAGGACTGCGATCCACGGTCCAATTATCGTGGGCACAGCTGATTAGCCGCCCGTTTCGTTCTTTTCTCTGCGTAGTGGCAGATAAAACGGTCGATTACGGTGAAATTGGTTATCGTCCCGCTGCGCGCGGTGCTTCGTTATCGCGACTTTTCCATGAGAAAAGTCACCAGGCTATCGAATATTAATAGGCTCGCTAATTAACGGATGCGGAGGGGGATAATACGTGGAACGAGCGGGAACACGTGGACGATTATGAGCTTAATTACTTGCGCTCGACTCTGTGGGAGGGTTACGATATTTCGTTTTTTTTTTTTTTTTAATTCTCGGTTCTTTCGTTAATCTCAACGGGAAACGATCACGGTTTGCATAGGGAATATTTAGGCAGCGTGCTAAATTGGACCGCGATCGATGCCAGAGGAGGTGACGGCGCGATCGATCCAGAATTGGTCCGAACGATCGATTTTATTGACCGACTTCGACGCAGTTGAACGAGGATTATTAATAGAAATCCGTCAGCCGAACGATGGAATCAAATACATTGTTCTATGATCTCACGCGTAGCCAGGTAGAAGTGCGACCGATAAAAATCCGCGCTCGCTCCGATCGGAAATTCTGCTCCGACCTTTTACACCTTGCCTTGCTCGATGGGGATCGGAAAGTACGGGACGGGAGATATGTAATACTAAACGAAGAAACTGCAGGCATCACTCGTGAAAGGTAACGCCGGCAAAAATGGTAAATTAAGCAAGGGCTACCGGTTTCTCGGTGCGGATTATCGAGCGAATACGTGGATTGGTATCGCGGGCAACGGGCCGACACAGGCCATTACTTTTTCCCATTTCGCGGCGTTATTAATTCACGAGGTCGCTGCTGGTTTTCGTTCCGAGCGGTTGTAATCGAGGGAAGGGAAATTACACGCGGGAACGTTTCTCGTAGCCCCGTGAATCGCGATAAAACGCTGCGACGCACGTACACGAGCGGGCCCCGGTTTTCTTTCAGCCCGTTTCTTCTCTTTTTTCCTCTCCCCACGGGCTCTCGTTATCCGCGGCCGATCGCACGCGTTCGTGATCGAAACGAGATCGCGACCAATCGGAACGTTCGCCCGGACGCAAATTGCCCTGGTCGAAACCGCAATTAGCGCAGAATGTTTCGTGTACTGTTAAACGTGCAACCGACTGTGTCGAGCCGGGGAACAACTCTTTAACAACTGTTCTACACAGTCGGGCTCGTCGAAAAACCGTGGTAATATGTCTATTCGAGGCACGAAATGGGCCATGGTAACCTCGGAAGTTCGTATCCAGAAAGTATGACACGTACATCCGCGAAGAAAAAATTAGAATCGCTAAGTTATCCCGTTCTGCGTTAGCGTAACGTGGATACTCTCGATTCGATTCGATTTCCGTGGGCAGAGGATTAATAGGGAAGAACAGCGAGTTCCACTCGAATCCGTCTTCGAGTCGCGGTGATATCTACATGAACAAAACGGATCAAGCCATTCGCTGGAACCGGTTGCCAGGAAGCAACAGCACCATCGGATAGCTTCTCTGCTCGAGATATCCCCTACCTACATGTAGGTTTCGCGCGCGCGCGCGCGCGCTCGCGCGAAAGCGCCTGGAATGGGTGTAATTCACCCGTGAGATTCATCATTAACCCATGGGTTTCAGCGGACGCGTATCGAGTAAACGTTTCGAGGATAAAATAACCGTGAGCGCACGAGAGGCGATTCGACCGTGGCTGGATAATCTTTTATCGATGAATTTAAGAAGAAGACCTTACTGGCACCGCATCCTCAATAACGTCGGATAAAAATTACATTCCGCCAGGACCGTTTTCGTGGATGGGCCTGAGAAGATCGTTGGTTACACGACTCGCCGATAATTTCGTAATTTCAGTTCCTGCCTACTCCAGATATCGGGGCTAAATATTGTATATTAAGTCATAACTTTAAATCTCTACGACTGTAAAACGAAATGAAGTTCTCGATAACCGAAGTACGCGCGAGCAAAATATCGCTGGTAACGATGAAGTATGAAATGAAACACGTAATCGAAATAGAAGAAGATAGAGAAAGAGAGAGAGAGAGAGACTTCCCTATCAGGGAATTCATCCGGAAGCCACCATTCCCCAAACGTCTGGTCACCGAAAAGAAACGATTCGTGAGTTCGAGGGCAAGAGGGAGCGTGTCAGGGTCGGTAGGTCGGCCACTTCTGGAACAGCGCTCGTTTCTACGGCGAAAGAGAGAGCCCGTCCAACTGCAGGAAGCGCATATGCGTCGGGGTGATGCAGGTCGCACTCCTGCGGCGTCCTCCGCATCTGTCACGATCCGTCCGAGTCAAAGTCACGTTCGCGCCTCTGATCGCACGCGTCGCGTTAAAATCCGTCGCGAGCGACTCGGTCTTGGGCGGAGAAGAGCCTGCTGGCAAGTGCCGTCATTTGCTACCTCCTCTTATTCGAGATGCCTTCGTTTACAAATGAAACAATCGATCGATTCTCCATTGTTGAAACGGATCGCCGCAGATGCAGCGTAATCCGATCCTCTTGGTATCGACAGACGAGGATACTCGCACGGCACTTCGCACGCGATCCTAAATGTCACTCACCGTCGATCGGTACCGCTGCATTTAAGGGGGTTATTTACGCGTGACGAGTCGTGATACGAAATAATTTTGTATCGGTGGACGAAAAGGAGCAAGCGAACTCGCGGAACCGCAAGCGTCGAACAGAAGCCATAAACGCGAGGACTTCTATGAAAAAGAAAAGGGAGGGGGACGAGCGGTAGCGCTCGCTCGGTTCCATACCTCTGGGCCTGGCGAAGGACTTCATGGCCTTGATTCCCATTCCGGCATAAGCGTCGCCGCTGTAGTCAACGTACATGAGTGCTGTCCTCGCGTGCTCACTGTACATACACGAATTCCCGGACCACTGTCATTCGTTGGGCCTGGCGTGGTTTCCTCCGGCGCGTGTCGCGCCACTGTTACATCTCTCTTTAGCGAGAACGCGCACGAATCGGGACGCGCACTGATTTACTTTCGACCGTCGAACAGTCCCCGGTTACGTCCGAGTATCGCTCGCGCGACATAGCGTCGAGGAAGTCCTCTTCTATCCCATGCTAGAGCGGCCCGAATGTCGTCGATCCGCGACCTTGACCACGCGCCACCGTCAATGATGCGTCGACGAACGTTCGCCAGTAGTCGGACCAGCCATTAAAGATATCGAAAGTGAAAGGTCCGATCGATTCGTCCGTTTCTACCGAATCCTCCGCGAGTCCAAGAGGGACCGTAAAACTATCGTCACTGAGCGAGCCCCGATCGACGACCGCCTCCTCTCTGTCGGAAGTGTCGCAATCCTCTAAGACTTCCTCGTTCCTCTTCCTGTTCCCTTCCGATGGTTCGACGACGAGAGCGTCACTCGCGATCCCGCGGAGAGTTCCCGTTGCACGATAACGCTTAATTGGCAGGCGGCGGTGCGCCGCGGCAGGTGAGAACCTCGAAACGCGGAGGAATCGGGGCGAACTCCTCCGTGCGAGTAAGTCGCGAGTAGAGTCTTGGAAGCCAGTCCGCGCGGCGTGTCCAGCATGTGTTTGCTATCAATTCATAACCGCGACCCACGGGGCTATTTCCGAATACCTTGCGCAACCGTGACCGGCCACGGCGGTGGGGGAGGTGCCGCGGCGGGACGTGGTCTCGAGCGGAAACAGGGAGGCTCGGTGGCGCGCGTATACGCGCGGCGTTACGCGCGCGGTAGCTGGGACTCCGAAAATACGCGCAGGGAGCCTCCAGTGTTCGCGAGAGCACGCCGCGAACTTGCGCCGCTTTTCGGATTTTCGTTTCCCGGAATCACACACACACGCGCGCGCGCGCGTCGCAGATCGACGGAGGCACCACTGGATACGATCGACGGCCACCGGACGATTACGAATTTCGGATTGATCTAGATGGAAGATCGAGCGCGATCTTGGTTAGAGAGAAGAGCGGCGGCGGCAGCGGCAGCGGCGGCGGCGGCGGTGGCGGCGGCGTTCGTTGGTTCGTCAGGCCGAAGCGCCACCGTCGAGCACGTACGACCGCGTTCCGCAGGTAAGTGCGTACGCAAGGAGAGAGAGACGCAGGGCAGGAACCGAGAAGAAGAAGAGGTAATGCTGAAGAGAGAGAGAGAGAGTGAGAGAGAGTTAGAGCGAGCGAGCGAGCGAGCGAGCCAGCTGGCCACGAAGAGGACGCGGAATATGAGGTGACGGAGGAGGAGGAGGAGGATATGTATCGCGTGGTGGAGGGAAGAACAGAAGAGAGGAAGAGACGGGAAGAGACGGTCGTTTGAGGGCAGGGAAGGGGCCTCGAGAGAGTTTATTCGAGGCAACGGGCTGAGGGGGACGCGGTGGCGGAGGTGGACGCGCACCGTGGGTTATTCCTTGTCCTTCGGCCCGCTGAATCGCGCAGATTCGCCTGTTGGTCGACTAGCGAGATAACGGGGACTGCTAGGGATCGTCACCGACCGCGGCACCAAGCGATACCTCGTGGATGTGCTCGCTCGACGTGCTCTATTTTACATTCTGCCGAAGAGATTGCTCGAAATTATCCCTCCACCGGTACCGGTGATACGCGCCGATGAGAAATCGGAGCGTAAGACGATGAGGAACGACCAATTGCTGGTCGTAACGCGAGAAACTAACGCGAATCTACGTTGAAAATTCTGATTTTAGCATAGTTGGTGAAAAACAATTCGTATCCACTTACAATTGGTATATTTTGTGAGTAAACCCAGGATGTTACCTCGAGGTAGAAGAGAGAAGGGGCACTTCTCGGAATACGATCGCTCCAATTGTTTATAGGGATGGTAGGGTGATTCCAGGTATCGGCAATCAAGACTCGGACGTCGAAACCGACCGATCGAATCTGGAATAGCTTTCGCAGTTCACGGTAAGAGCCTCGTGATTCGTCGAGAAATTACGATCGGCTTGACTAGAAAATGGCAAAACTTACGAACAGTATCAGAGGCTGATCGAAGAAGCTGAACCGTTCGTTTCACGATCGATAAGGAAGAGCGGGACGCGCGAAAAATCGGTCGCGAGACGAGGGAAAAAAAAGGCGCATCACCGAGCGAACACTATCGGAAGGGACAAAGGAGAGACGATCGACCGATAGGCGAGAACGAGCGCGTGAAAGAGAGAAAAGGAGAGAGGAGAGAGACTCGAGCGTCTCTCCCTGTGTCGGATCCCCACCAATCCCGGCGCACGCTGGCCTAGCCTCACTCCTCGGTTAGTTTTATGAATGAATACTCTCCCGTCGACGCGGCAAACTCACACTGGCGTCGACGCACACGACCACCCGCTTCCCGTCTCGCTCCTACCACCCCAGATTTCCTCCCACTCCACGCCCTTTTCTTTCCTTCTTCCTACTACCTTCGCCGTCCTTATCAATTACACGCTCCTCTATCTTTATCTCCCCACGGGTAACCCCTTTTCCTCTCGCCAGCTTCCATCCTGCTTCGTCCCGCGTCGTCCTCCGTCCGTCCTCCAACCAGCTCGGCTTTTCCTCCTCTCGCTCGTCCCATCTCTGTTGGACGCGCGCGTCGCGGCGTACGGTCATCCTCGGTGCTCTCGCGAGCGAGAGTGTTGCATACGAGAGGCCTCTCGCACACGCGCGCACCTCCTTCATTCGGTCGGCTCGCGCGTTCATTCATGCCTCGGCCGTGTTGTGTAGTCCTCTGCCCGGCCGAAGCCAACCCCCACCAAACCGGCGACGCTTTTCCTTCTGCCTCTCGCTGCCGCTGACGTCGCGACGGACGCGAGAAAGAAATAGAGAGAAGAAAAAAAAGGGGGGGGGGGGGAAAAAAGATACTATTCACGGACCGACGCTCTTCGCTCGCGCCAACATTTTCTGGCGTGTACGTCGTCGACCGGGGGCGGTTTTCCCTGTCCCCACGCGACGGGGAGCCACGGTTAATGAATGAATTTCTTGAACGGCACCGCTCCGTTTTGTGAATGGAATCGGTCGCGTTAAATGCGCTCTTTCCTTCTCCATTTTGCACGGTATTCGTCGGAGATCTGTTTCATTTTCACTCGATACCCGATACCTGCCTCCTTAAATGTGACGCGAGATTTTTACGAATCAACCGGTTCCTCGATTTCGATCGTCCAATTAGCCTTGGTACCATTTTTCATTTTCCCAACCATGCCCCGAGATATCGAGGCTCTATTTACCTCTGAAACGATGACTCATTGTGGTTCGAAAATTGTTAGATCACCGCGGCGATCTTTTCCCAAGATCATTACTAACAAAATCGCCGTTTCCTTCTCAACCGAAAGACGAAGAAGAAGAAGAAGAAGAAGAAGAAGGAGAGAAAAAAAAGGGTAAAACGGTTTCATTCAAGATCTACTCACGGCGGGGCACGGAAGTCGCCTCGTAATACCAGCCGGGCCCGGTTTTCAACGGAATAATCGACTAGGAATACGTAGCATTCGGTGGAAGGCGAGACGTAATTACGCCGTGTACGCTCGAACGCAAACACTATTTAACAACGTCGGTAATTTCTGCCTTCTGTCCCCTCCGCGCAACACGCTCTACACGCCTCGAGGATGTTGCCTCGCGGTGATTAATGTGAAACTTCTTGCTCGCGGGCAAGGCTAAAAATTTCTTACGGGACGCATTTCCGGTAGCGAGGGACCATTCATAAACTCGCCTCTCGATACACAGCCGGACACGACGACGGACTTTTACTCCTAGATCGATCGCGGTGGTCACTCGAGCCGCGAACATTACGGTTTCTTCTTGATATTAGCGAGTCGTTAAAAATCGAATCGAACGAAACAAGCCTCTCGCACTTCCTCGAGAGACTGTGTCCCGTAATAACCAACCAATTATTTTAAAGCAATTGACAAGACGACGGAGCAGAGATAAATTCGATCTGAACACTAGTTATCCAGAAGAAGTAGAGCGTGGATTATTGCAAACCGGGCGATCAGGGGTGGCACGGAATAATTAGAAAGTAATTAGGATTGGAACGACTCGAACCGTGTTGCGATTGCAATGATTTATGAGAATCCGTCGGAAAAAAGAGTTCTCGGGGTGGTGGCCAGGGACCAGCTGACACACGCTGGAATATAAATCTATGCCAATCACGTTCGAAATCCGGGCGAACGTCGCGAGTTACAAAAATTGTCGGGGTACCAAAAGAAACGGTACTTTTTTTCAAGCGTACGCGCGCGAGAAAAGGAGGCGCGCAGGTTGCGCGGAGACGCGCCAAGGATTCTAGTCTTTTTACGGTAGCTTTAACTGCTCGAAGGATGTCGAGCGTTCCGTCATAGAATTATAAAAGGATTTCCACAAGTTTTATTCGTTACAGTGGATTTTGCCCGGTTTCGCGTGGAGTACGCAGACGAGAGGCTCCGTTCCAGCGGTCAACCTTCTTTGCCAACCGGTTGCGCGGCATTCGTTTCGATAAATTAGCTGGGAAACGTTTCGCCGACTTTGGCGAGTCCGGATCTTGTCTCTAATCACGGGCAACAGGTGCGGCGACCGATAAATAAGCGGGACCGCGGGCGAGTATGTTCGTCACAGAGCGGTGAGACGGTGAATGAAACCGAGAAACCAGATTCGGCCGCTCTTTCCCTCTTCCTTTTTCTTCCTCGGCTAAAGAATCGGCTGTCGATCTTTAGCCTCGTTGGAGGTGGTTCTCGAGTCTAGACTCGCGTCACGTTCCGCGAGTTGAATGGCAACGAATTTTTTCAGGAGGAAATCTAGGTAATAGCGGGCATGCTATTAAACGGTAGATAAGATCGGGCGACAGCAACCCGCGATTTCTTTTATTTCCCGAATGAACTGGTTTCGTGTTTGCTAAACCGTGGGAAAGTATTTACCTGTACTGTTTCAAAGTGTCCCCGGAATATCCCGTTCGACGCCGATCGGTTCATTCATTAAAACGAATCTTTAATTACACAGTCGCCAGTTCGCGATCCTGTTCCACCCCGGAAACAGGAGCAACAGAAATTGTTATCGAAAAGTGATCGTCGAGGTAGCGATTTTCGTGTGAACCGTGTTCCCGGATAACTTTGCAATCCCGCGACCGGACCCAACACCGTTTACTCTGTCCACCTCTTAATATCGCTGGTATAAAGATATATCGTAGAAAAATACCAGAGCGCCGTTCATTCGCGTGTCGCTACGACCCTCCAGGGC
Source organism: Xylocopa sonorina (assembly GCF_050948175.1). Taxonomy (NCBI): domain Eukaryota; kingdom Metazoa; phylum Arthropoda; class Insecta; order Hymenoptera; family Apidae; genus Xylocopa; species Xylocopa sonorina. Next base: position 12,194,739 of record NC_135198.1, read on the forward strand.
GAAAGGAGGGGAAAGAAAAAAAGAAGGAAAGAAACGAGAACCGTAGAAGAACCACGGTCCGACATAGCTCGTTAACCAACGGCTAGGTCCGGTAGTATCCCAGGAAAAGGCCGGCCTCGTTCGTCCCATTCACAAATCCGTTCGGGTCGCGGGTCTATAATCCGCGCGGCGCGGCGGCTGGATGGCCGAGAACCCGGAAGGCAGCGCGAGAAAATCGTAACCGTCGATCAGCCAGCGGTGGATATTAATAAAGCGTAAGGTAAAGCGGGACGGAAATAGAACGGGGTTAGATGGAGAGAGAGAGAGAGAGAGAGAGAGAGAGAGAGAGATGGAGAGGGAGAAGAGCGGCAGCGACGGCAGCCTCCGCACCAGCCGGGAATAATAATAAGATGAACGCGAGGATGGTTCGCCGCGTATACGCGAGCAGGGAAGAAATCGTACGGCAAGATGATAAAGAAGGACCAAGGCAGCCGAGGTAGGTGAGATTCGCGAGCGATCGTGGAGGAGGGAACGGAGATCGTGGACGGGATGACCGCGGGAGGAAGGAAGTAGCCTGTCTGGCGGCGGTAGCAGCAGCAACAACAACAACACCTACGATGGTCCATCGGTAGAGAAAGAAGCAGAGAAAGGGGAATACGTTCTAATACGTGGAAGCTCGAGGAGGGGTAAGAAACGTCGGAGAGGATGGACGCGGTGATAGAGAGCAGAAGCTGCTCCGTTGGTGTACACTCGCCGAAGGCTGGGCAGGTTTTTGCTCGCGTTTTTTACACCGTTTATTATAACTAGGAAGAGATGATGCGCGTTGCGGAGCGAGCCGTGATATACAATGAGCGCGTGGAGGCGCGTTTCGATCGCGATCGGTAGGCGTCCTCCTGCGCCTCCCGTACAGTTACTCTAGCCGATTTTTTCGGGTTATTAACCCGTTCGACTGCGCGTCGTTCCCTATCGACGGTTCGCGGTTCGTTTCAAAGGATAAAGGACAACAGACGAACGATAGTTAACCGCGGGCAAAACTTCCATTACTCGTCAGAATTACGCGAAACTCATTAAGCGCGGTACGATTCCGGAGCGGCGAACAGGGAAAAAAAAGAAAAGAAAAAAAGAAAAAAGGAAAAGGGGAGGAAAGGAGAAAAAGAGGAGAGCAGAGCGTTTCAAAGAGGCGCGCGACCGCTCGCAGAAGGTATAGTTAAGCGCAGAGGTGGGATGGAGAGCGTGAGAACGCATAAACTTATAAGGCACGAAAGAGAGGCCGAGGAAGGGAGATATACTTACACACGCAGCAGGCCGTGCTCCTTTCCTCGCCGCTGGAAACTGCTCCTTAGGAGAACCGTAGGATAGCCTATCCGTAACACGTCACTTCCTCCGTGGAGCCTTTATCCCTATCTTTTTCGCTCGTTTACCCCCGCATTTTTCATCCGTTTCCTCCACCGCCTCATTTCTTACCCGTTTCTTAAGGGTCATCCGTTTAGACGCGTACAGAATTCTTACGGAGAGTGGCATCGATTAGAATTCGTTCTAATCACGCTCGCGAGATTTTGGCAGATATAAAAGAATCCCCCGTAACGATCTTCGATACAGTGGAAAGTTGCATCGCGCATGCAACAACCGCCCTATTCTTCGAAGACGGGGTATTTTTCACCTCGGCTTATTACCTCGGATCTAATCGAGTTTCTTGCTGTGCGCAAGAAAATTTCCACTTCATCCTCGATATAAATGGACCGGCGTCTATCGTTTCACGGTCTGCGCGATAAATAATTGAAAAGCTCGGGGCAAGAAGAGGCGAGTCGGATCAAGCGCACGACAGTCCTCGATCGGGACGTTTGCACGGATCGTAGGAGCAATATCGCGGGGCGCAGGTGTGAACATCGAGGAGATCGAAAGCGAACACCTCGACGACGCGCGCCTCCAGTTTCGTATATTAATTAATGGAGGGAGGGGGGGGGGAGGGGGTGAGGAATCTTAACGACCGTTCGAAAGCACTAAACTCTGGGTAGAATGCGCTGGAACGATCGTGTAACGAGGATCTGCTCGTAAAAAGTCGAGGGTCCGGCGAAAGGCAGCGCGTCGTTTTCGGACGGTCCGCGGTTTCCCGTGCTAATTAGCATAGAAATTTAACGAGCTGTGGAGACGGCCAAGCTCCACAGCTAGCGCATCGCGCAACCGTTGCATAATTTTCCATTCGACGGGATTCGATCGGTCTTTTCGGGTACGATCGGATCGAATCTCTGTCCGCATTTTCCATGCACAACGTATCGAAGCATTAAAGACTCGAGGTGCTGTTACTTTGGTATCGTAAAGTTGATACGAATCCAACGAGCTCGCCACGAAATCGTCGAGAGAAGGCGGGGAACGGAAGCGTTAACGAGAAGAAGACGAAAAGAAGAAGAAGAAGAAGAAGAGGAGAAGGAGGAGGAGGAGAAGTCACGGTTACGTGGCCGCTTGGGGTTACCGGAAGTCGAGTGACCGTAGCGGGGCAGGTGAGCCCGATCCCTCCCGGCGGCGGTCAGAGAGGGAGAACGAGAGAGAGAACCCGTAAAGGAAGTGACGTCGCACCGCGGGGCTCGTTCACGTGGACTGCAACAGGAGAAGGTGGTGCGCGCTCCACCTTCTATCACCTAAGAAAACGGCCCATAACTCTTTCCCTCCGTTGGCTGCCGTCGTTTCTCGCGTCTGACAATGGAGATTGCGCGCAAATGGATGGGATCGTGATAGAGTGCCGCTCTAACCGGCCAACCAGATGCGTCTCTCCCGAGATCCGGTGCCATTCGCTTCGATCGGAGCGGATACGCGCGTCTTCTGCTTGAAAACGTCGGACGGATCGTCCTCGAATATCGCGAAAGGGAAACGCCGGTTTTTCTTAACGAACCAGGCTTAGACGTACCAGCGTAAGACCGTACAGCGACTCGAACGAAGGAACTCGATTGCGTAACGCCATTAAGATCGTAGACTTCGGAGGAGGCGTGTTGTAGCAACGCGTTAAATAACCAACTGCTTTCTCGCCGAAACTTCCATCGTTGATTACGCGAGGCCACCGCCGCGAAACGATTGTCCCGGCGACACGAGTTTACTCTCGCAACGGCCGATTATTGCGGCACATCGGAACGCAGAGATCGTTGCGTGAAAGTCCATCGTCCGTACGGGTCGTGCAAACGAGACAGAACAAGAGGAAAGGGAGGACGGACGTTGGACACCAGCGAAACGAACGAGAGACCGAGTGAAAGAGAGAGAAGAAACGGGGAGGAAGGGAGGATAGAGGCGACAGTTTCCGGTCTCCCTGAACCGCGCGCGCGCGCGCGCGCGCGCGCTCGTTCCCTCGGCCTCCTCCTCCTCCTCTTCTACGTCCGCGTCTACGACTCGATGCAAGTACGTTCGACAAAGTCGATTTTCCCAAACGACCACTTCGAATCGACTGAAATTTTCACGACGATCGTTCGACTATTGTCCCAACTCCATCGAGCTTGAATCACGTTTCGAAAAGGGGACGGGGAAATAATTGAACAGCGACAAATTCTAGTCGCAGCTTGGACTTCTTGAACGCGTGTCAAGAATGTCTCATCTGTATCGTGGGATAGGATTAAAACGGAAATAGTTGTCACTTATGTAGGTCTCCCCCCCCCCCCCCCCCCCCCCGGTGGACTCTCTTGGACGATCTACGAGCGTTCAATTACCAGAGGTGCGCTGGTTCATTCAAGAATTTGGCATTGACGTTCGGTCTATTTCAAACGGATCTCTCGAGTGTTTCCGAGAAGTACGTTGTATCGAGACTGATAAGAATAGCGGTGGAGGATGTGTAGGTTCGGTAGAAATTTGTCAATGACCCGGTTGGAATTGATACACGGTCCTCGAGCACGTACGCTGTTGCACAAAGGTATGAGATCATTCGCCGTTCTAAATTCATAAGTTTCGTCGGCCACTGACTCATCGTGGTTCAGTAACGGTTTAGAATCCCGAAAAAATTCGTTCCTCCTCGATCCCACGCTGTTACGAGTCTTCGAGGAATATCGGGCGCGAGTCGAAGGATTAACGTTCGAAAAATCCAATCGCGTTGGGGTTAACAACGGGACGCTAGAAGCCAGTCGGGGTATAATGAAGCGGTCTTAGACCCGCGCGGCGTAATGTCGTCTTCGAGCAGATATAGCCACGATGAATAATGTACAGAAGCAGATTATCCTCGAAACGAGTTTTCAGCTTACACTCCCACACAAGCGGGAGGCTCTGGTTTGAGACAGGTGCGCTCTGACCGCGTACGCTAACTGATAAGCTTGTATCTTTGAAAAGTTGCGCAATCGTTACTGCGAAACGTTGCTCGATCGATATCGAACGTGTCTTCCTCTAGTACAGGCTGAAGATAATCCAGACGCGAATAAGGGCGTAGAGACGTCGCGGAGATTTCGTAAGGCAAAATCGCGAATACGGAAATAAACAGTGGAGGATGATTTCGCGCGTTTCGAAAGAGACGCTCGCAAGTAAAAGAGGAAAAAAAAAGGGAAAAAAGTTGGGGCGAGGGATGAGGCAGAGGCGGACAGAAATGCCACGACCAATTAAACGTCTCTATCGATTAATTACGGCCGATTGGATTCGACAAACCGGCATGATTGATCGACTTTATCGGCGCGCATTCGTTGAGACAAATGATTAAACGTTTTGTGCGCGACGCAGGATGCTCGAAGATTTCTGTCCCCGTCTCCGTTGCTCCCTCGAAAGAAGCCCCTTTCTTCGTCTACCTCTTGTAGCTCTTATCGAAACCGAGATCTCACGATCGAACAATCGCGCCGCGCGAACCGTCCCCTACCCTCCCCTCTTTATTATTCGACAATTTCTTTCTCCTCTTTGCGATCGGCCAAACGTCGCCGCGGCGACAATTTCCTAATCGACTTCGTGCGACTTTCGTGCAATTAACAGTTTGCGCAACCCCTTGCTTAACGATCGTATCGACGGAAAGGGGAGAAACGATCGTTGTCGGCTGCTACCATCGAGCAGCGAATTTTCCGCTAGATTTGTGTAACTCTGCCCAGAGATTGCAATGGCAATTGGCAATTTCAAAAAAAAAAAAAAAAAAAAAAATCACCGCATATTTTTGGCAGAGAGATCAGCAGTGGAACGAAAAGAAAGCAGCCTCCGAAGCGCCACGATGTCTCGTTTTAATTTCAGCAGCAAAGTCGAGCAAAGAGGAAGAGACGTCGGCGAAGAAAAAGAAGAACGCGAGCCACAGGAACCGCAAAGGGGACAGAGGGATAGGAGGGACGTGTGTGCGTGTGGGAGGCAAGGGGGGGAGGCACGTAGTAAGCGTAGTAAGACACGAGCGGAAGTTCGAAAGGGGAAGCCCCTGGTGGAGGCCGGGGAACCGGAAACGGCCGAATGCCCGTCACGAGGCACCGGCCAGGCCGAAGAAAAGCAGCAGCCAGAAAGAAAGAGCGTACAGCCGGGGAGAGGATACACGTTAAAAGGCCGGCGTGCACGTTCGCAGAGAGAAAGAGCAATTTGGAGCAGAGGTCGAGACGCGAAACGGCGAGGAAAAGGGAGAACGAGGAAAGAAGAGAGCCGCACGACGGGCTGCGGATCAAAGGTTCCCGTATTAATTGATATTAATTTCTCCGTGCGCCCTTGTATTTCTCTCCTCCTCTTACTTTTTTTTTATCCCCTGAAACGCTCACGATACCACCAGAGGTACCCATTAACCCTTAACCACTGTGCTGCCGCAATAAATCTATAACAATGTAATTATATCATTTAATCTCGCGGTGAGCAAGAAAGGAAGATTAATTCCCAGCGAAACGATATTCGTTCGATTCCTCTCGTTTTACCTTCGCGGTACCGAAATGTCGTGCAACGTGCGACGAATATTAAGTTCCATCGTCGACGTTTCGAAAATCGTTCTCCACCGTCCGGTCGTCCCAAAAATTTCCGACGGACACTTTAAGAAAAAAGGTGTTCCTCGGTGAATAGTAGAAAATGAACGTCGGCTCCGATAAATCTCCGGGCGAGCACGTACACGCTCGTTACACGAATTACGAGCGTGTACGACACGACCAATTAACAATCCCCGGACGATCACGCTTCCCATCGAGAGAAAGAGGTACAAGCGAGCAGATAAAAAGGATGAAAGGGAGGAATAAAAATAAAGAGAAATCCCGCACGCCTCCGAAATATAATGTAACCGAGACTCGCGAGTGAGGACGTTTGTTCACGGCTCGACAACGGCGACCGACACACGAACGAGAGGATCGAACAAAAGGCTGACCGTGCGCGCGGTGGTGCAACGAGGACGGCACCGCGATTCCACTCGAAGACGGTGGGAGTATGTCCAAGAATGAGTAATACAGCGGCGAAGCAGCCGCGGTAGGGGCAGAGGACGGGCGACAAAGGGGTGAAGGATAGAACGAGACGGGGCACTAATGAATGACTACAAAAGGAACAGGTATAGAGGGAGGAGGATGGCACCGGTTGGTCCAACGGAGAGAGGAACACGGACGTAGAGGAGGATGGACAGAGTGAATGAACGGTGAACAGAGGGAGAGAGAGAGTAAGAGGCATAATGACGGTGGGTATGGAGGGAAAGAGGGGAACGGGTTGACGGTAGCACGCACGCCAAGGGGATAAGGGACGACCAGAGGGGTGAGACCCGACACGGGGAAGAGTTATTTTGGTTCGTGTATCGAAATCAGAATGCAACAAGTGACACATGCGTGTCTCTACTGTCGTGGTCGGAAACATTGCTTAAAATCTCGCCTCCGTGGTACCCTTTTTCTCTCCTCCCTCCTCATCCCTCTACTGCCCGTCCCCTACGGCTCGTGCAGCGAACATACACTTCTAACTTTAGATTGTTTGCTATCGGTCTTCAAACATATGACGGACCTCTGGGGTCTGGCCTGGTCTGCGCGAGAACCGGCGACAGCCCCGGCGCTGTTGCTGCTTTCGGGGAGATTTGTGGAATACACGGCTCGCGCGATATCTTGCAGTTAATTCATCGTACGTGAACTTTGAGAAAGGGACGTTGGTTACTGGGGATTTTTAACGATCGCGAAACGGCGGTAAGTTCGATGCTGGACGAACTCTATCGAGCGATGTAGATCGGTCGAGGCTTCCGGTGTCGCCGATGCGAAATAATCGCGGTGGAAAAGGGAATAGACACGTTCTATAATTACCGGTTGAAACGCGAAGAAGTAACTGTGAGAAAGATGAGGCGAAAGAGGATGCGAGACGGCGCCAGCTCGGCAGAATTAATTCCCGCGGAGGTGTTTCTCCGTCCCGAAATGATGTTCCGAGAAGAGGAGGCTCGGTTAGCGAGAACGAAGCATTCGTATGCAGCGTGCCGGCCGTGTAGACGATAGACGATCGTGCCTCGCCTGGCCGGTCCGTTCCGTTCATTCACTAACTCGCTTCGTACTCCAGTACATTATTGTTAGACAACTACCCGTTTCCGGCGCTATCGCTTCTACGTGTTTGTCATATTTTCGTGTCGCCCATTATGCCGGACGATGCTCGACGGTCTCCCGCTTTCAAACAGCCCCCGGCCTTGGAAAAACGAACGATCCTCGCCAATCTCTCGACGCGATATTAAATACACGGTGCGCTTAAAAATAACCCTTGCTCGTCGACGGGGGTTGCGTCGGAGTAACGAAATGGACGATTAAATGGAAGCTGTTCCTCGCGAATCCACCGAGCTCGACATTACGATCTCACACCTGAGCAGGAAAGCGTGCCTTTCGTGTCGCGCGGTAACAGATCGTTTCCGGTCCCGCGTAGAGCCTCCTCTCTCGGCGCACCGCCACGCCGGAAGAATTATTCAATGGCGTACTCGCTAACTGCGACTACTCGATAGATCGCTTTGTGCCGATCTAACGCCGGCCGAATCAAGCCTGCGGCTGTACGCTACTTGTCGAGATCACGTGGCTCGCCGGATTTCGAAGATCGACGCCTACGACTCGAGCGGGACGCGGATCGACTGAGAAACGTCGCATCGCGGTCTTATTCACGGGGAGGCGCAGCCTGGAAAACCAGCTATCCTTTCTAGCGCACCGTGCATTGCTCGTGAATAGAAATGAAACGACCGTTAAACCTGTCGCGAATTCTTAACCGAGGAAACCCAGAAAATTGAGCTTCCGGGCGGGTTTCGCGATAAGATTTACCGCGGCTACTTTACTTTAGCCGCGCGTACACCCCGTGTGCGCGCGGTATATAATAAGACTTTTGAAATAAACGACGACTTTCTAATCCGCCAGGCAATTACTTTGTCCTGACCCATTTCTGGGAGGCATTTCTGGACACCTACAAGAATAAATGAACCGTCCCGCGAGCCTAAATGAATCCGAAATCAAGGGAAGCGAATAGTGGTGGTGTATTTGTAGGAGAAGGAAACGGGCAGAGCCGCTCAGAGAAGTAACGCAGGTTTATTTCCATGGAACAGGGGGCAGAAGGCGGGAGTTCACGGGTGCGGGGGCCGCTGGTCGAAGCGGCGTGCACGAAGGTGACACGTGTGTCCCCCATCGTGGTAAGTGTACCGAAGGACTACGGGGTAGGACGAAATGGACGAAGAAGAAACGTGGCCGCGGAGAGCGCAACAAGGTAGAGTAAAGAGAGCCGGAGGACGGAGGAGGTGGCGAAGGAGGAGGACGCACGGAGGGAGTTCGCAGAGTTCTGGCTGGGTGAGCACACGTCCGGTCATTATCGGAGCTTATCTACATGAGCACACCTCAAACGTACCCAACCAAACCTCGTACGTAGCGAGAGCCTCGCGGTACCATTGTGCTCTCGTGTTCATAGACCGCGTCTCTGTCTCTTTGGTCGAACGAAAAATTCTACACCGATTCCCCGACCGTTTCTCGTTCGCCGTACACTACTCTACGATCGGTCATCGAATCGTTCGAGGCAGCCAAGGGTTGTTCTCGAGTAGAATCCAACAGTTGCACTTACCTGAAACACAAAAAAAAGAAACCAAATTAGACGAAGTAACAAGTGTAACAAACGTTTATTTAATTTCTAATTCGCAGAAGAGCTCGTACGAACAACGTACTTCCAGCAGAAGTCGAGAGAAAAAGTGGGACCGCGTAGGTGAAGGAGAAGGTGGGTGAAGGGGAATGGCTGGAACCAGGACAGCGTCTAATTTCGGGTTTGTCGAGGCGCTCGGACGCGTTTCGTCATCGTGCGGAGTACGGAGTTACGTCGACGTAGAGCAAGTGGAACGACGTTGGATCGTTTTCGAGGCACAGAGGTCAGCCACGACCCGCGCGAAGAGGGCAGCAGCGAGAGGTGGAAGCACGCTTCGGTGCTCCCGGCGTAGCGACGAGTCGAGAGAGCCGAGCCACCGGAGACCAGCTAAAAAATTCGAGAACTCCACGTTCGAACGCGGATTATCGCCGAAGCGGATTGCAACGAGACGCGAACGTACAAATTTGGAAACGCTCGTACTAATTCATGGACTACTCGAGTCTGTGAAAGTCGAGGCATAGAGAGTCGTGGTACGGTTCTAAAAAGAAAAAAAGAAAAAAGAGAATTGCTACATGGACCTAAATACACGTATATTCCGGGGAAACGTAGCATCATCATTCATGATCACATGAATGAACCACATACCCGGCCTTTCTGAAACCAATCCACACAATGAGCGCGATATGGCCGCAACAAAAGATCTCGTTTTATCGCTCTCAAACGATTCTCATATAAGAAGAATGGTTATCCGTGGAACAATCAAACCTAAACCACTACCATCGTGCCCGAGGATCGCACGATCCCACCCAAAATCCCATACGTTCACCGTGCCGCTGTATAATGAATGCAAAAATGATCGCCTCTCACGGCCGTGTCGGTCAAGTCGTGGAATATAAATAATTGCAAGCAAAAAGCGTAATCGTGTCACGCAACACAGTCGCGATCCGCAAACAGCCCCGATTTCGTTGCAGAGGGGGAGGGAGGTTTTATGGCCGAGGGGACCGTGGAGGGACGGATTCGTATGCTCGGCATAAATGGGCTTTTTTATCTGGGATCGCGGTCGGAGTTCGTGAAAAATCACTGGTGGCCGTCGATGCGTGAACCTGAAACGGCCAGGGGAAACAACAGCGCACGGCACAAGCGAAAGAGGTCGCCCGTTGCGCGTTCCTGCGCAACCTCGACCAACGATGCCTTCGTAACACGCCGAAACGCGTGCACGACGCGATGGTACACGCCAGCTTTGTTATCTGGCATTGTCTTCCACCCTTTACACCACGCTAGACGCCATATTCTGTTCGCCCACTTTGAAATCAAGGGGGGAGAAAGAGAGAGAGAGGGAACTTTAGCTACGGTTTAATTAACGATCGAGCGTCGAGCTCGATCGACTGCACCTTGTTTGCATGCCCGTTCCTCTTCGCGCTTTGATCCTCCTTTCCATTCCCATGAGATACTTCGGACAGAGAAAGTATTGAATTCCACGCGACCTTTAACGATACCTATTTTCGCTCGCGTAATTAAAAAAAAGAAAAGAAAAGAAGAATGGAATAAAATAAAATTGAACGTGAAATGTACCGATATAGAATAAGATGTTCATAGGCTTAACAATTGTTGCGCAACTCGAGAAAGAAAAGAAACGCGCATTTCCCGCACCGTATTGGCCATTCACTCCGCGAGCAACTCCTTACCGGAACCAGCAGCAAACCGACAGGAAAATCGGCCTTAATCGTTTCCCCGGCGATCGAGCGGCGAACTTCCGGCGCCATCGATCATTCAGCGTCCCCGCGGCTCCTTCGCCGCTCGTTTTCTGAACGGAACGCAACGGTGCAAACCTGAATGGTCTGCGCCGCTTCCCGCTGGCCTGTTTTTTCTCCTCTTTTTTCCCTTCTTTTTCCGCGAGCGCGCGGGCGGAAGCGACAGCCGCGCGCACCGCGAATTAAAAAGCTAATTGAGCTCGCGCTTGCACCGCGCGCGAGTTGGATCGGCACCGTGAAAAGGGAAACGGGCCAGCCGCTCGTTGAATGAAATCACTCGTTTGCGAAACACGCGCTCGCTCGCTGGTGCTCCGACTCCGCCGCGAATAGAAAAACTGGAACTCGCGGACAGGAGTCGGATAAAACGGTATTGGAGAAACAGCCCGTCCGTGCGGCGGGTGAACAAACGCCGTGGTGCCGACACCGGAAAGACCGCCTCGATCGCGCCCTTTCTCCACGCGTCGTGGATATCCGCGAAACGGGGTGCTGCTGCTGCTGCTGGTGGTGGTGGTGGTGGTGGAAAGCGTGAGACAGTGCGTTGGCGGTGACGCACGAAAATCGAGCTACGATTCATTCGCGAAACCGTGTCACGATCGAGCAACCAGCTACGGGTATCATTAATGGAGCGTGAATATGAAAGGATCGACCTTAGGCTTTCATTGACGTTGCCGTGCCTGGCTACCACCGAGTGGATGCCGGTTCTTCGTGTTCGAGCTACTTCTCGCGAGCGCTGGTTTGTTGATTATTACGTGGAACGTTCAATGGAGATTGAGATATCGTTTCCTTTTCTCCTTTTAATTGTCGCGATTCAACGATCGGCATTCCTCCGCCTTTTTTTCTCAGAGCGTATCTCGTTCGGAAAATGCCTCGGTTACGTAGTCACCGTGAAACTCGTTAGACGCAGAGGTATGCACCTGCATCTCCTCGGTCGATGCTATCGAAACGGGTGAGGGTATAAGATTCGCACGAAACGGGGGATCGAAATTGAGCTGCGATAGTGCAGACGCAAAGGCACGTCCGGTATTTCACAGCAGACGCGCGAAGAAGGAACAGAAGAGTGTCTCTCCCGTATGCGAATAACGCCAATAAACGTGTCGAGTAGACGAGCAGGGGGTGAAAGCGGCGACTAATGATAGCTCCGGGCGACGATTACCGCCTCCGTCGATTCCAGGACCGACTGTCTTCGATGCCTGGCGGCGATCAACCTTCTAAAGGCTTATTTGCCACGATTTAATTAATTGCCCCTCGGCCTATCCTTTCTACGGACTGGCGCTTCGCAACAGAGGTCACAGAACGTACCGAAAATCGCTTCGATTCCCATCCACCCTGACGAGGAACGAGTTTCTCCTTCGCATCTGACAGAGATTAATCGAACCTCGAAAAGTATCGAAACGAGTGCGTAGAGGAAGTCTCGAGCGTTCCAATCTCTTCGACTTCCTCCGATTTCCAATTTAAACTACCGTAACTTGCGCAAACGTTGCTATTGGATTCGCTCAATCGACAGCGCTTTCGTAAACATCGCCGCGTTCCAACCCTCTCGCGTTCGATTCGAAAATGCTACTCTATTATCGTGAAAAGATTGTTCCGTTTCTCCTCGAATCCATTCAACGACCATATGGCTCGAAACATCCGCTGGAGACCGCCTAGATATCTAAAAAGATCGACGAAGGGGTTAAAAATCCAGAAAACTGTTGCGAGGGTGAGAGAGGCTGTCGACGGGCCCAGAGGACGAGAGGGGAAGGTCCGCGGAGTGGCGTAGAGGTAGGTAGGTAGGTAGTTAGGTAAATGACGTATAGATGCGTATCACGCACAATGCACGGCTGTGGGAGCCTGCGTGCATTCGCTCCCACGCCGGTTTTGTCTGGACGGCCGACAGAGACCAGCCCTCTGTCGCTGCTCAAACTGCTACAAAAGGGTTCTCATCGCTCACCTGCGGAGGCTCGTTTCGCCAGTCCAGTTTCCCGCGCTCAGGATCTATCAACGAAACGGGCCGCCGGGAGGACGAAGAAGCGGGCACACGGTTCGCTGAGAGGCGCCGATTTCGAGGCAGACGCGTTAAGAATGTTGTAGATATTCCGAGGTATCGACTGTGACGCGATGACGCGAACGCGTTCGTTGATGACTCTATTGTAGGCAAATTAGGAACGAACCAGCATTGTTTCACCGCGTGGAATAATTGCTCCCGGAGCGGTCTCGGTATTAGATTAAAAGAGCCAACAATGGCTAGAAACGAGCAGTCGGACTTGCGTTTTTCTTTTACCTTTCCCGGCGTTGATTTCGTTTCGCAGAGCTCGATTCGCTTATCGAAGGTTGGCCGCGAATGATTCGCTGAGACCGCGGGTCGATGGAACGAAATTAAAAGGAACACGTCCGTTTGGTTGGTCCGATCGCTTTGGAACCGAGGCGGAGCGTGCAGATTCGCATTTGGGAAAGGAGGATATCAAAATAAGCATGGACGATCGAAAAGTCGAAAAAAGAAGCATCGGTACCGCTTGTTCAAGGTTATTTTCGCGCGGCGAAACGACTCGAGGAGTAGCGTTAACGTCGTTGCAGAAGGCAGAAAGGGTTAAGCCGCCGCGGAGGACGAGCAACCGTGCGGGCCGGCGTTTACAGGAGGCATAAACGTCGGCGGGGTTAAAAATATAAAGGAGAGGCCCCGGGGAGCGCGTGCACACGGTAGCCGCGCGCAATAGTGCCGGCTCGCGAAAATTAAGTGTACCGACAATAAAACGGGATTCGCAACGCAATATTCGTTTCTTATTTCGCAGAGATTAATTATCTCTCTCTCGGTTGTTCCCTCGGCTGGTCCGCGTCCGACAGAGGCGGAACGCGTCTCGCCTTCTTGGCCGGTGAAAAAAATCGGGGCGAGGGAGAGCAGAGGGAGGAGTTTACACGCGAAACAGGAGAAGGCTGCCCGACTGAACTTCGCCTAATGGATTAATTAATGGCTTGCGTGTCGAGACGCCACGGACCATTTTATTGCAGCCAGCCTGTTCTTCTCCTCGATCGTGGAGACGTGGCTGACCTCCGAACGGCGAAGGCCGTCGAAAACCGGCGTCCTCGCCGCGTTCCCCATTTTTATCACCGACAGTTCGAAATCGGACTACTACTCGCCGTCTACTAAGCGATTACGGTTAGACGCAACGCGCGCAAGCGTTATTGCCCATTAAACGCAACCCTCTAGGGTAAGATAATAACCATTCGCGATACGTAACAATAATAAAGGGAACTGGCCAAGGGAACGCAAGGGCTGCGCACCTGTGACACATTCTCACGTGCGTCTGTCGAACACCTGTAACGTTGCCCCGTACCGGCAGCAGCCAACCCTGTTCTTTCCAATTTCCCACACGCCTCGACTGTTTAATAAGGGACGGTAGCCGTCGAGGGAAGGGTGTCGATTACGCCAACGGTTGCTCGTAAATTAAATTCGATCGATTTATCCCTGGCAGCTCTTTGATCTTTCGCCTCTACACCTTTGCGCGTATTGCTGCTTTACTTGCCATTCATTGGTACTCCATGTTTGGAGTTTGCAAATTGTAAAGTGGAAATGATCGATCGACGTCGCGCAGGGAATCTTGGCGTTCCGAATTTCGAAATTCGACCGCTCTCTGCCGTTTCGGTTGAAAGTTAAGGTATCCGCGAAATATTCACGGCAACCGAAGGAGAGGAGCCGACGTTATGGCCCAAGTGTTTCGCAGCGGCGGCGCGTAGTCGGCATGCACGAGGGGACCAATGACGTCACCGTGTCACGCCTCGCCGGCCACCTATACCGCCCGCCATTAACATTAACCCGGGCTCTGTTATCTGCGAGGAACAACAACCAAGGAATCCACATGCAGCGGCTCGTCCACGGGGTAGGAAAGAACGCACTTTCCAGTGAACACGGGAACGCAATTGTCTTCTGGCTCGCATTAACATCATGCCCGGCCATTCGAACGGCACATTTCGGCAGACGTTCGCCTGCCCCCGTATCCCCCTTTTTGGTCACGCTTCGTTGCACGGCCAACGTCGCTTTGTTCCGAACACGACCGGGATTAACTGTGCGCAATTTTACTCGGCCACGCGATGGCTTCTCCTTTGTCGACGTGTATTATTTCCAACGACGGAGTCGCGGTAATGATAAAAAGATGGAGATTACCCTTCAGCCAATCCTCTTTGTCTCCGAGGGTTCAATTAAAAAACGTTTAGACGTTCTGTAGTTTAGAGTTGATACTGTAGTTTTCAGCTCTGGGGAGTTGAACGTTTCCGAGCTCCAGGTTGTTGGTCTTGCGTATACGATGTACAGAGCGACTCAAAAGTAACGCGAGAACCTGGCACTTTATGGAGGATACAGGACGATGGAAAATCGATGCTTCTAATATCTTAAAAACGACACTATTCTTGTGTCACCCGGTAGTTGGAAATTCTTGAAACGAAGACGATTCAGTGGCATTTTCAGCAATGCCAGAAACGAGTTCTATCGCGCAGTTATCGCGTCGTTTTCTTACGGCGACTTCCTGTACTTGAAAATGTATCGCGTGGAAAGCGACAACGGGGCCGCCTCCGAGAGTGATACGACGGGCCCGTGTACCGAACCGGCCCGATGAGCACACAGCACACGGTCGAGGCTATCTTCTACTAATTGTTTTTCATAAATTTTCCTTTTACATGCTCCGGTGGACGCGACGAGCCGCGCCAGCGCATTCTGCGTTCCTAGCCGCGGAACAATTTACATTATTCAACCCTCATCCTCTGGACGACATCTCCAGGCATTTGAATAAAACATTTCTCGTTATTAACCGCGCCTGTAGATGCGCGAAGAAGACGTTTACCGTGCGTCCATCCTCGCCATTATCGCTTTTTACGGTAAAAACTGTTCAACAGAAATTTCGCGTCGAAAGTGCTCGCGATGCCCAAGTTACGAACTAATCCTTCGAACGCGACTATTTCGGAACCAGTGGGTTCCCGGTCTCGAGTCAGAAAAATGAAACGTCGCCCCTAATCCTTGAAACAAATGGACGAACGCAGCGATGTCCCCGTTTCCCTGACTCGCGGCTAGCTGTTTACATCTGCGACAGGTGCAATTTTTCGTGGTGTGCGTCGGCCGTTCGTAATCTCGAAGAGGGGCCCCATGCAACCTGCTGATTGTACAACCAAGTCTTTACAAGTGACAACGTGGCTCGTTACGTATCCCAGTGGTCGGCGAGATCGCCGGAGATACGGGGCCGCAAACGTCACGAGCAAACGCGGAGAGACGTCGATCGATGCCTGTTATCTGGATGTGCATGAGACGAGGCTGCTCATAAAAATATCCGAGATACGCCTCGGATGGTAATCGCGCGTGTTCTCTCGCTACGTTTTTCTCATTTTTCTCGGCCGAAACGACAGGCTCGACAGTATTTTCACTCGTAACTAGAACATAATTTTCGAGACGATGGTAGGCTGGGACGAAGATCGAAGTGTTACGAGCACGCTGCGTATCTGTTTCCAAGTTGTATCGCGTCTACTAGGAACTACGGCTCTTAGAACGCAGATATGTAAACGTAATTTCTACTGGCTACTACTCGGAACCAGAAACCTACGGTAATATCAACTCTAATGACTCTTAATAAAAGTCTAATATCCCTTCGCGGGGAACATCGATTTTACACTACAGTTGGCTGGCAAAAAAAGCGAACGGAACGAACGTTACCGCGGCGGAGACGAAAAAACCGAAGGTGGAGAAGAAGCGAGGAAGAAAACGAGAGGGAACGGAACGACGAGGAGAAAGAAAGAGGTGGGAGGACAGAGGAGATGAGAACGGAGACGGGAAAAGAGCGAAAGAGAGAAGAGAAGAGAAGAGAGCAGAGGAGAGGAGAGAGGAACACAGGATCATCGAGGATTGGACAAACGAAACTCCTCCCGCGTTATCTGCGTCCAACCTGCACCCACGCATCAATTCACCGCGGCGAGACCCGGCCAGAGGAGAGAAGGGAAAAGAGAGTGAGATAGAGACGGAGAGGAACGTACAACCGTGACGCGCACCAGAGAGGGAAAACCCGATCCTCCACCATGGCTCGCATCTTTGCAACGTTAACCACTGATGTCTACTGGCAGCCATGACCTCGTACGATCGTTCGTCTGACAGTGTGCGTCGTGCAAATTCGTTGCGCAGCCAGAGAAGAATGGCGTGCTTTAGATCTCTGCTCGATTAACCCGCTCCACAAGCGGGAATTTTCGTTGCTGAGCGTTCCTCTCTCTCTCTCTCTCTCTCTCTTTCTCGAAAAAATCCACCGATACGAATTACGATCAAGCGTAGGAAACATTCCAGAGGATTTCACGGTCGATATCGAAGAGACAATAAAGTGCTAGAGTGGCAGGGAACGCGAGGAATTTTATACATCCCCCCGCGTCGCTTCCCTACGTCGCGAAACGAATTTGCAGGATCGCTGGAAATCGAGGAAAAGGAGCGTAACGCTCGGAGGGGAAGAAGAGAAGGAGAGAGATCGTGTCGCATCGAGGACGCGAATCTCGTCGGAATAAAATCCAAGAGGCCTGGCAAGCGAGAGCTAACAAGGATGATTCGAGGTTGCCCACGTTAAAAGCCGGCTAATTGATTGAATTTATGTGCAGGCCGGATAGAGAGCAGCGGCCGGAGACGTAGCCGGTCGGCCAGCTTCCGTAAATTCAATAAATCCTACGTCGGGGCCGACTCTTGCCCGGACTCTTTATTTGCCTCCTCGCGAAACTGACGAACCTACCCGAGCCTTTTTCCTCCTCTTTTTTCCCTTTCGCCAAGGGCAATAACGCGATTTCTATCGTACGGAGAAACAATTTTCCCCGGGACCACCGACCTGCCAGGAATTGTTTTCGTTTCCAGCCAACGCTTTACTCTTGTTTCCCAGTCGCCTCGGATCGATTCTGTCTCTGGATCCGCTCGATGCAAACCTCAATGGCGCGTGTTGCTATCGAGCCACCGAACCAATTCAATCTCGGTGCCCCTGGAGGTGAAGCAATTGGATTACCCGGGGTTTCGAATCGAATCTCTTTTTAATTAACTTTACCGACCACGGGAAACTTTTATCTACGATTAATAATCTGAGAATCTGAGATCTCTACTAAAAGCTACTTTGCGAAGAGTAAATTGGAAAGTTCGACGAGGTTCTCATCTTTCGACTCGAGTCCCTGCAACCGTGCTCCGAGCGTCCACTGCGAATGCTCTCCTCGATGCGTTCAAGTTCGTCCTTGAGAGCGAGAAAAAATTGCGGAAGCTTCCCCGGGCAGGGTGTTCGTGCATCGCGACGCCATTGAATGCAGATGAACGGCGCATGGACACCGGAAGGAACGGTAGTGGGTGCCAGAAATGAAGCCTGAATTTATGGCTCATTGAACGCGAGTTTTCTAGGGTGGACGGGAGGAGCGAGTGGAAAAGTTGGATGTTCGGTTGATGGCAAACATCGCGGTGGTACCGTTATACCTGCCCCCGGGCAATCGGCTACAATCCGATTGTGCCTCTTGTTTTTCCTACTCGTTGCACGGCCAGTTCCTCGGCAACCTCGAACCTGTTCCACCAGTGGCTTCTGCTCGCGTACGACCGCCTCGCGCCTAGCTAAGCCACGCTCCGAGACCGGATTTCCAGCGAGAGCCCGAGAACTCGCCAGTTTTCAGCTTCCAACTATGTTTTTCTCCCCGATAGAAAACATCGCTAGGATAATGGTGTTCCAAGGAAATTGCATTTCAACGAGAACGAACGCCAGATCGATCCTTGTTCCTCTTAATTTTGATACGAGGATAATTCGTGTGTTCGAATCTGGCCGCTTCAGCCGGACGATCGAAGAGGAATCTTCGGGTTCAGACGAGAAAAGATTTCCAGTTCTGCCCGTTCCGTTCGACAATGTCGTTCCGTGGCAGCGAGTCTACGTCCCACCGGGATTATTGCACCACTAAATTACAGCGTAACTGTATCGAGCACGCCACCCAGATTATCCGCATTAAGATCCTCCATATTAGATTACCAAGAGCGTATCTCGAGAACAAGATCAAGGTTGCTGTTATTCGTATGAAAAACGTAATTGGCAGCCAGCTCGCGTAATTCATCGGTTGAATTTCATTTTTTCGCGCGTGGCTACCTATTTTTTACCCGAGGAACAAAACGATCGCCACCGCAGAACCGTCTAATTTTTCTAATTACAACATACTAAGTGTCCATCGTGCGAGGATCGAGGAATCCGACGCGGGGCCGAAGAAACTCGAGCGCATCGACTCATTGTTATTGCATTCACGACCGCCGCTGCCGATTCGATTGCTTTTATTCCCCTTATTCGGCCTGTTTTCTCGAGCCAGCGAGTCGTTTCTTGGCTAGAATTCCGAGAAGGAATCGTGGACATCTTCGAAGCGCCCTTTCGGCGAGGGCCGTAATTACTCGGCAGCCAGGTAAGAACGATTGGGGTAGCGAATCGTTGATGAGCACTGAAAGTACGCGAGAGCGCGAAACCTCGACTTTTAATTAGCTTTTCACGAAATCCAGTCGTCCTTAAGGAACGCCGGGACACGCGAGGCTGACCATCCGCGTTTGGCTGGACGGTGCATTGCCACCACCGTTGATATCTCAAAAACTTCTCTCTCGCCCCGTACATTTCTTATTTGACGTTAAACTAACCAATTTCCCACGACAGTTAACATTAGTATGATGTTGTTGCTCAATAGAGAGAAATTCCGAAAAGAGGGATTCCGAGTTCTGAAAGAATGCCAAGCGATAACTTCTAACGAGGCACACGAATATGACTCAATCGGCGGAGACCTTGAGGATTTAATTAATCGCACCCTTCACAGGCACCCAGAGCAAGCGGCCGTCATCGAACGGACCGTTTCAAGGTCCCTGGAACGCGTCATGCTCCCGGACAAGTAGCCACGGCAGGCTCCCGAGTCTAAGTGGCGAGGTGTGCAACACGGTTAGAGGCTGCCCGTGTACGTGCGCACGGTGCGATATCTCCCTCGTCGGATTTTTCGTGTTCCACGCGTTGCGCGCGAAATAACGCCGACACGAGGAGGTGGCCCCGCGGGGCACTGGTGAACGGCCTAGAACGCGCCGTGGTCCGCTGCTCTTACGATAAATTTCCACCCGTACCGATTTCCGGTTTCTACCTGGGGAAACGAACGACTCCGTGGGACCGCGAGCGCCTCGAACATCGAGCAACAGGTTGCACCGTGCACCACGCGCGTTCTCTCTCCGCTTCTGTTCCACTCGACACCCGTCGCCACCGATTCTACCGGTGTTCTCTGACGATCGAAACGATTCTACAAAATCTCCGCATTCTACAAATGAAATGATTATCGCGCGTGCTTCTATGCGAATAAAGGAGGAATTCCTGGTAGCTTTTTAAACGCTTCCTAACTGCATCGGAATGCTGTTATCGCAACGGAGCCATTTGTCGTTCCACCGGAGAACAATTACCCGGCTGGGAATTACTAATGCGGTAATTCCATCGGGAAGAGGAGCGTCCAACACTACCTATCCGCGTACCCGTTTCCGAACCCGTTTATCCAACAGAGGCAGAAACGTCTGGACCCAACACCGACACGATCCCAGCACCTATTTCCAGCCACTTCTGCGCCGATCAAACGAGTCGGGAGCATTTATTACGGAGGACAGAGGTTTGACAGAGCAGAGGTCCGCCCGGGATGGCGGGCGGGATCGCGACGAAATATTTATCGGGAAGTCTATTTCGGTGCGACGGTCGAACGGTGCTCGAATCCATCATCGTTGACGGGAGCGTGCGTTTGAACGACGTTAGGAGAATCGATGCATAAGACGCGGGTGCCGGTGCAGAGCGCGAGGGCACCGCGTTGACGAGAGAGGCTCCGTGGAACGCACGCGTGCGCGCACGCTAAGTCGATCGGAAACGAGCTCCGTGCGTCAGGTGCTAAAAATCGACCACATTCTTGACGAGTCCGAGCAACCTCCCCCTCCCAAGCCTTTATTCCGTCTCTCTTTCCCCGCTGACGCAAGAGAACCGAGCGACTTTTCGATATCCCGGTATCACCCTGGTATGCGAGCACGCCGCGTGCAACACGTTCGCGTTCGCGGCTGCTGCCCGGTCGACGACGATCGATCGGTTCGATAGACCCGCGGTACCGAGCTACCCGCCACGGCGAACCGTTCGCGGCTTTTTAATTATCGCTTCGGCTGCTGACGATGGAAGGAAATTCAGTTTTCTGTCCAATTTACCTGACGCAACGGATGTTTATGCGCTTATAATAAGCTCGGATATGCAAATAAATACAAAATGTGTACGATATGCAAAGATATGCTAAATACCTGACACGCCGCGAGTTTTACAATATTCAGCGGATGAAACAAATTTCTATAGATTCTATTAGTACTGAGTTATGTTCGGAAAAAGATGGACATTTGCATAAACATCCGCGGCCGCGTTAATTGCCTGCGAATACAAGAACGATATTTGCAAGCGTTTTCCAATTCTATTAAATTAGTACATATTTCTTCCTGTTTGTGCTACACGGTTCGACGGATAGTTTGCACGTGTTTCCTTCCAACTTGCTAATTGATTATCTTTGTCCAACTATCGCTGGTTGATTCACGATCACGGCGAGGCACGAGATAAATCGGCTGCGATAAATCGATGGTAATTAGACAAGAAGCAGATATAAAATAATCAACCGGCTGACAGTCCTCCGTTTTTATTTCCGTACTGCTCACCCGCGCAAATTAGTATAAACGCGTATTATAAATAGTCGCGTTTTAATAGATGCTCTTCTGTCGATCGAATAAATACCCGTGGCCCCTGACGCGCGATTATTTCGTCCGCGGCGCAGCCAGATGTCAATTTGGCAGCGGAGCCCGGCCAAACGGGGGCCACCGTTTCGTTGCCAGAACCTCGGAAATTTCATCGAAATTTGCGCAACCGTTCGTCCCCATGCCGCGAGTCAGGCAAGCAGTAACGCCGGTATTTCTGCGACGACTCGCTCGCCATTCGAGACCTTCCTTCTTGGTCGCGTTAAATTAAGACATGGCGATCGGGAAAAAAATCAGGCCTATCGCGTGTCGCGTCGACGCGCGCGCGCTTTCACTTCACCGTCGGCAGTTAATTGATCGTTCGCGGTTTGCCAGAAATTCCGAGGTCTCGCGGGTAACGAGTTTCTTCGTCGAGGGTAAGAAGGTGGGCCCCGCAGGTGCGCGCGAGCGCGCAACACGGGCCTCGTAAAGCAGAAAAACGAGGAGAAAACCGCGGTGCACGGGCAGAGAGGTCTCGTTAATTTTACGATCGAGTTTGCCTTTTGTTTCGTAACGAGAATACGCGACGACTGCCGGAACGATCGTAATTAACTTAACCGCCGTTTCATTCGCTCAATCAACGGGAAAACCCCTCCTCTAATTATTCGTTCGTTCGACCATCGTTGCGAGAAGAGCACGCTAACCCCCGGAGCCTGGTTTCCTAACTCACGCTCTAACCAAGTTGCGCGGAAAACTTCAACCCACCCTGTATGCATCTCAGCCATCGTTGCCACCGTGCACGCCGAGTCGGACATTAGGATCAGCTTAGCCAGAGTAAAACGTCCAGCGAAACGGAGCCACGAGAGAGGAAGCCGAAGAAGGGAGAGAAGGTGAAACGCGCGGCAGATGCAGCGTGCGCCGCGGAGGGCAGAAGACAGGGAGAAAGAGGGAACCGGTAGGAAGAGGTTCCCCCGGTAGGGAGGCGAGGAGGAACCTCGAGTGGGCCTAAGCTCGTCGACTTATAAATAAATCTCGATCGCGTGGCTCTCCCCACCAGGATCCTCTTCTTCGCGTCCGACCTCTCTCTTCATCTCCATCCTACATCTTCCTATCCATTTCCAACCCCTTCCCACCGCCCGTTTCGTTCTTCCCTCTGCTCCTTTTTCAGCCTCCTACCATTCTTTTTTTCTCTCTCTCCCTCTCTCAACCTTCTATTTACCCCTTTTTCACCTCCCGTGCATCCATCCTACGTCTCCTTTCCTCGAACGCGTTCCACGGTTATCTCTCCACCCCTTTCTGGCTCGCGCAACGCGTCCAGAGCGACTGTTTCTCCTCCACCGGCTACGTTCCTTGTCCTACCTTAAGGTCGGATGCCAACACCGCTTCTGAAGATCGGGATCGGTACGCGTGGACGCCTTATACCGCGGCAGCAGTGTCTCTCGCATTATTTTCCGTGTACCGTGCATACAAATGGGGGATAATGTCCACGAGGTGTTTCCGCGTCCACCTTCGCACCGGCTGATATCACCTTTTCAACGCGACCGCGATAACCACGGATTTATGGGGTCGTTCTAGACGCGCTCGACCCATCAAGTCGTACCCCCGCTGATTTAGAACCAAGTATTCTTGATCCGTGGCATGGTTTCGACGATTTATTGGACCGTGAGATAATTACCGAGCGCTCCTTTGATCCATCGCTTTGAACTATCGATTACAGACCCTGTCCGAGGCGAGCAGAAGTTTGCACAAGTTTGCGAACCAGCTCCGATTATTCCCGATGACGAGTCCGCCGCTTGTGTTGCGGGCGCGCGGTTTCACGCGTCGCGTGGATACCGCAAATATCGTATTTTCTTACGCGAACCGTGGACACACCGATGAACAGTTTAGAGTTAACTCGTCGGGTAATCGCCGCGAGATAATACCTGATTCGATTGTGGATAACGAGGCTATTATACCGTCGTATTAGCCAACGCTTGGCTCGAAACCTCGAACGATGTATATCCTTTCCCTATCTAAATAGAAGCCGTGAAGTGAAACAAGTAAGCCGTTCGATTAAATTACTTCCCATTTCTAACTACGCCAGAAGCCAGGGAAAAAGTGCTCTCGGTGTGTATCTCTGGTCATAATCACCGGCTATAACCAGCTATTGCTCGGGTGAACGGAACTGGCACCGCTAACGCGTACGTCCAAACAGATAAGCCGCGAGTACACGGGTCTAACTATCAGTCCGAGCTTGTTCTATGCTCTCGTGTGTAGTAACATTTTCAATTGGTGCGCTATCTTTTGATGCCGAGCGTAATCATCGACGCGTCCGTTCCGCGTCGAATTCCGCGTGTCAACGGCGAGGAAAGGGTCAGATGATGAAGATTCGGTGGCCAACGGGCCAGGCACCTGACTAAGCGTTACAAGCCGGCTGTCTAAATAAATTGAAAGCGGTCAGACGTACGTGGCTGGTACGATAATGGATTGTAAAACGGGTACCAGGGGATACAGGGTCGTGTACATCGTCGATGCTCTCGCGGACCGCTTGTGTTCGCTGCAACACCTTAAGCACAATCATTTGCATCCCGCCGTTATCGCAACAAATCGCCGCGAAAACCCGTTTCAGTTCGCGTACGCGCGCCAGGCCCCGATATACATATATATGTATAGATTGTATACATATACGTATGTACGCACGTATAAAAGCAACCCGATAGAAAGAGAGAAAAGGAGGCGAGGAGTCTAAGAGGAGGAACGGAAGCAGGCATGCGCGCGGTTCGGTCTCGCCTCTCTCTCGCACCGTCATGACCTTATACTTCTCAAGCAAAACCTGTTCGGCTTCCTCTGTGCTCGTTGCGCCCGTCCGCGACGCCTCCCGGCGGAATCAATTATTTATTTCGTTGTTTTATTTGCTCGTCGGTGGTTCGGCTAGCGCGCTAATCAACGCGCGCCTCCGACGACATCCGCGCGGACGGAATCGAGAGCGCGGCGCCTCTGCAGCCCGCGCGCTCCATTCGATGACAGTCCCTCCGCGGTTCGATCTCGCCGGTTTTCAAACAGAGAGAGACGAGAGCGAACGAACCGGGGGGTGAGGCTCGCCGCGGCGCGATTTATTTCCGGAACGCTCGCTCTGGTACCGGTCCCGCAAATTGCCTCCACCGACGTAACATCGACCCTGTCCCAAGGAGATTAATAACGGAGCGGTCCTTTACGGAACCTTCGTTTCTTTCATCCCTTCGCGACGCGAACGTTGACTTCTTATCGAGCTGGTACCCGTCGAAAATGACCGTCGGTAGACACCTACGAACGATCGTGAAAGCGAGCCGAGGATCGATTAAGATCACCCTAAAGAGGGCACACGACGGTCATTCAAGAATCCACTCGAGAGAAAGGGACGGGGAGAGGCGCACAGCTGGCTCGCGACCGACCAAGAGGAGGAAAGGACGAGCCGAGTCGCGGGCAGGCAAGGGAGAAGAGCGGAGAAAAAGGAAGCGACCGGTCCAGAGCGGCTACAAGAACGACCTGAGGCTAACTGGTGCGTGCCGGTCGTGTGGCGAGCCGGGCAAAACCTGGTGGCAGAGGGGAAACCCGAGAGAAGTGGACGGATGGGTACTTCAGCCGCTGTCAACTGGTTTACTCGGCCACTCCTACGCATCAGCTGTCCGGACGATCTCCTCTCGAAGCGGCCTCGCTTACATAAGAACTGTAACGTCCCCGCGATACCCTCCGACTGTCGGCCCCGGCTGACTTTACGGAGCATATTCGGAGAACCTAGGCGAAATTTATCATCGTGCACGCCGAGACGTTTCGAAAGCTCTCCGTCTCGTAAAGTTCGCGTGGACGTCGGTTCGAGGAGAATCTTGATTTTAATCTAGACTAACGCGGCACGGTCCGCGTCGCGCGAGACACTGATGGGCCATAACGTAATACCTGTAACGATAAAAGTCTCGTTGATTGATAAAAGAACGTCTACGATCAAAGGACGCTGACTCGTCTCGAAGCAGCCAAGTTAAACGCGAAAGGGGGCAAGAACGTCGGGTAAATGACTTTTTTTTTTCTTATCGAAGATGGATATGTCGTGAGATAACTGGTCCGGAGCAATGACCTCGGGAGTCTTCTGGTCCAACCTCGAATTGGCCGCGTTGGTTTTCGAAGGTAAACAGAGGAGTGAGTCAGAGAGGATGCTTGACACCCGTTACCGTACCAGACCGAAACATGTTCAGATTAACGCAAAAACCGGCGATTTATGAGGAACGTTCAAAAAATTCGATGTACGGAAAGAATCGCGACGCGAGGAGGGTTTTAACGAGCTTTTCTCGGAAAAGCAACGCGTCCGCGTTGGCATCAGCGGCAGATGAATCGCATAATCACACGGACGTGAATGTCTTGCAGGAATCCAGCGGAAACAAGCAAGCAAATTCATCATCCTGTTCGAGGCGAGGCCCATCGGGCCGCGAGTTTGTACTATTGGCAGGCGGATGCGGTTTCATACGAGCGAGATCCAGAAATCACCGTGATCGCCGCCAATCCAAGATGTCCTTCTTATCGGCTCGTGCCAGCGTTTGATAACGGCCATGCGAGCGAACCGCAGACGAGAGGAAACCCCATTTCGCAATTTGCAAATGGCTAACGTAACGCGAGGTTAACGCGAGGGACGAAAAGTAGGTAAATTCGAAGAAAGCGATCCTCCCGCGATGGAAGGAGAATCGTTGACCTGATTACGTGCTCGCGTATTCAAGGTTCAAAACGTTTTGAAAAACGAGAACCCAGTCGATACGGTGGGATGCGAAAAAGTAGAAGGAGAATCGTGGGATGAAAATTAACAGGTGATATTATGTGTGCAAATCGAATAATAATCCATGTTCTACATATTGGAATGTTCGATGCCCACGCGTACCTGACACTGGGAACTCGACACGCCACGTATCAATTTCTGGTAAATTAACTAAATGCTCACTTGAGACAGAGAAAGAAGGAGAATAAATTGAATTCACCTCGACATGATCGTTCTGATAAACTGGAGAATCCATATGATATAGAAAATCGAACCTAATTATCAGGATAATTCAAGGGTGGGTACGTAATTGCTAGGACAACTCGGAAATGGTCCTTTTGCTTCTCGAATTTCCGTCAATCCTAATTCGCGATCGATTACGTGTTCTGCACACGAGTGGGAACAAGAGTACCGAGCAATTATCGCTGGCTTCGTACGTACGGTTGCAATTTGCCCCTGCGATGAACGATTCTACTTATCTATCGCGTGAAATCGTGCAGAAAACAAACGGAAAGTCCGCCGTTAATCCCTCGACGGGAGAGACGGAAGGACCGTCTGAAATATAATTGCCAGAGCAGGGGATAAAGGTTCGCGAGTGCGGAATGGCTCGCAGGTGAGACAACGGGTTTCCAGGAACGCGGGGCGCGTCGACCTGCGTGAAAAAATAACAGGCTCCCCATAAGGTTCGACGAAAAATCGCGGCAAAAAGACCGACAAAGTAATTATCGTGATCACCCCTATGTATCTGAATCGCCGGGCGAAATTATCCGCGGCGTGTAATTTTCTGTGTCGAGGGGGCCAGGAGCAGCGTGCCGGACTAGCGGCCATTCGATTCTGCCTGTTGCAAATTTTCAAACAACTCCGCAAAACTTTTCTCCGATCGCGGAACGATTCATTTTCGAATCGAGAAAAATATTTTCATCAGCATAAGATTCCCTTTGTATCAATCGATGATAGGAGTGTAACGGGAAATAACTGTTCGGATGGGATATGATGGAAATGTGAAGATTGGTGGTTTCGAAGCCATCGCTGGCGAGCATCGATCGTGCACGTGAAATAAAACAGGCAGTCGGTTTCAGGAGCAGCTGAGAATTAATACGTAATTACAGCCGCAACTGCAAGGGAGCAGAGGGAAGCGTTATTGGGAAACAGTGTACGAATTCCAAAGAAATATAAGGCGCGTTGCTGGTACGGACGTTGCTGGCAAACTGGTTCACGCGGAGGTAAGAAAAATGATCTTGTAATCGGGCATTAGTCAGCGTCTGACGTGAAAATATCGTCTGTAATATGGTACGTGAATCATTTGCACGGTGGTTGACCCTTGATAATGTTCGTTTACTACGAAATCCGTGAAACGTGTACACGCTCGTTGTCGGAGCGCGCGACACTTGTGAATGGAACCTGTCGAGGAAAGAATTTTCCCACAACCGGTCGTGGGACGGAAATTCTGTTATCAAAATCATTAAAATACGTCGATTAGATCGCAATGCTCTACATCCAGCATTCGAACATTCGAAAAGCGAGCAGAATCGAATCTTAAAAACTCCAATATTTAAATTTCAAACACGACTATGAACATTAAAAAAGTCGCGAGATCAGAATCCATCATCGAACTGCAATCTTCAAAAATCTGAGGAACCTTACACGCTTCGTCGCTCGATCGAAAAGCTCGCGAGAGCGACTCGCTGACGAAATGGTAATTTTACTAGAGCAAAGATCGCGCGTGAAGACGGACACGCGAGGAAAGGCGAGTTACACGCGTATGGGAGACGGGAGGGGTTCGTGTCCTGATGAAAGAGCGAGAAAGAAAGGGAGAGAGAGAGAGAGAGAGAGAAAGTATGGAGCGAAGGGGCAAGGAAGCCGAAGAGCGGAGTGTATCCTGTGCGCGGCGGTACGCGAGGCGAGTAGCGCGGCTAGTTTTTCTCTCTATCGCGGAGGATGAATGAACCCCGTAATTTGTTGGGAGCGAGGACCGAGCAACGCTGCTATCCGGGCCCCATTATCTCTATAATCTCTCGCGAGACCAGAAGCTGCGCTCCAATAGAAGCCTCGACCGGCAACAACTTAACCATAATATACCGGCACCGTATCCCATAAGGCAGATATACACCATATAAAACCGAGCCGACCGCGGTGCATCCACTTCTGTCCTCCTTCGGAGGATTCATTGGTCCCAGCGTTGTCCGTCGCCCCGATTTCTCTCTTTTTCTCTCTTTTTCTTTCGTAACCTCCTCATAGAGGAACATCTGACGGGATACTGCTAGTTGGCGAATTAACTCTTTGCGTGCAGACTTCGCGCGAGAAGAAAGCTTTCAAGATGGGTCCAATTTTTTTGCTACCATTACGAGTAATAAGTTTGCGCCTATACTTGTCGAGTGCGAGGCAGAGAGTACGAGACAGAGGGTGGGGCAGGAAAATCGGGACCGTTGAATGTCTTCTAGCGAGGAGAATTTTCCATCGCGGACGTAACGTTTCGGTTCGATTTTTTTCCGTGGCTCCCGGTTAGGCTCGTCCGAGGGTTCGAGAGAGGGAAAAAAGAGGGCCGATTCCGCCGTATAATTTGCAGGTATAGAGAACGCAACGAGCCGCGTCTTAGATCGCGGAGGATGAATTTAAGAGGGTAGGGTGAGGTAGGCTCGTAACGTATAAAGGGCGCAAGATAATCAATTACCCCAGCTACCGACTTCCCGAGAGAGCAATAACATCGGCCTGCTGTTGCCGGTGCAGGTCGTGTACCTGTTGCAACAGCGTACATTTAATGGTTACCCCTAATCGTCTACGCCCGGTCGTTACGGTAGCCCCTCCTCATACTTTTCCACGAGATCGGCCTTCGTCTCGTGCGTTCAGATGGAAATATACCCTAATTCGGTTGGACAGCGAAAACTAGACTCGTTACGTTTACGATCCTCCCTCTAGAATGTTGCGGGTCACTTATACTGTCAAGTGTATCGTCTCTACTCCAAGTAGAACTTGCAGGGCAATAATAGCACCCCTTTTTATACGAAGATGAGAAATTCAAGGGGACCAGCAGAACGCCTGAGTCGATGGTTAATAGAAAAGGATATGACGCAGCTCGCCGAGAACAAATACAAAGTGAGTAGACAACCCTAACGAATACAAAGTGGGCGTCCCCCGTAAATTCAATCGAATCCAACGACCACGAGGATCCAGCGTAAAAGTCGCTGTCGTATCGAACCAATCAACGGATTAATAAAAGCTCGCTGGGCAAGGACGCGGGCATCGTTTCTCTCTTCGTTGCTGGCTCGCTGGATCTCCTTTTAAAACGAGCTACCTGTGTAGAGTACCCCGTAGGATAGTCGTAGTTTCGCGCGGAACAAGGAGAAACCGGGTAGCCGCTGGTATATACACGATGGCCGAGGAGAGTTTAGTGCTGGCACCCGTCTGGACGTATTAAAGCCTGATATTCCGCGGCGAACGTTAAGAGGCTCGAAATGGTGAATAAACGTTCGCTCGTAAAACGCGCGGCCAGCCGTATCTTCTAGGAGTAATGGCGCGTATGATACGCAACGGGTAGCTGTACGCCTCTCCTTACCCCTTCCGTTCGCCTAGCGCTTTCGTTTTTCTGTTTCTATGCTTTCTTCCCTTTCTGCGCCTCGCTTCGTGGCACCGTTCCCCTTCCTTCCCCTATGCTTCTCTCCCTAACTACTACTTCTTTCCTTCTCATCTTTTTCTTCTCCTCCTCGTTCGTCGTCGTCTTCTTCTTCATCATCCACCTTCGTCTTCTTTTTTCTATCCTTTTCCCAGCCTCTCCTTCGAGTCAATTTCTACGTCCTTCTTTTGGATTATCGATTTATCAATTACAAAGAGAACGCATGGCTCTTGAGGATTACTTTACATTTTGATTCGAGATCCAAGTAATTAATTACCGGTCGGTTCGAGTGGATACAATTTAATTATTCTTGCCCGTGCGATCATTCATCTTTTATCCGCGGCGAAGATTAAATATTTTCACGTGTCCCGATCGACGAGAGAGGATCGTATTGGGGGAAGAAAGAAGGGAAACAACGAGGATCCGTCGACGAAGGTTCCGGAGGAGAGAGGATGAGAGACACCCCGAGGGCCGGCAACACGATGACGAGCAGCAATTATGTCTCCGCTTGCTGCCGACCGTGTAGAGGTCGCCGGGTACAGCAGCCCGCGAAAGTTACAATTTCTTATCAATTTCATTAAAAATCCCCCGCCAGCTTTTACATATTTCACAATTCCTTATTCGTTCCACGGATAATTCATTAAACACCAACGATTTCCTGCTTTCACGATACCGAAAGTTATTCTCCATACTACCCCTCTTAATTAATTAAAGGTTAAATCGAAAGTATATCCAAGTACAATTTGGAATCTTTCGTCATTCATACTTGGAATTAAAGAATTCGAACCTTTCATTCGCATCGAGCCATTTAAATTTCGCGCTGCAAGCATTTTGGAGCAGACGGTACCACGAGCAATCGATAATTTACATACCTGTATGGTCCGTAAGATTGAAAGAGGTTCGCTCAATACCAAATACGATCACGACATCGTCCCTGACCTATAATGTTCCAATAACCCCTGGCAATTAATAAAAACCGGCCTCAAAAGGATAAGAGAATTCAATCGCTGTACCGCCGATTCATTCTTCAACCCCGAAACGATCTGGCCCGATATCTCCGCGACGGATCGGCCGAATCTTCTGCAACGATCTTTCTATTTGCATCGTTAATGCTTCTGTCGGGGCTAAATCATTTTTCTTCGACACAATACCGTACAGGCCGCGAGTTACGCCGAGTTGTAATGTAACACTTGGCCAGCGGTGTAAGATAGAAATCAGCTGCACCCCGGGCCCTTATAAACGAGCAGTTAACGTCGAACGCTGTTATTGCCCCGTAACGACCACGGTATGCTAACCGTCCATCGTTCCTCTAATTAATTTCCAAATAAGAGCACGATAACGACAATGATGCCGAACGGGTGGGAAATTTGTTGAGCATTCACCAAGAAATTGCTCGAGAGAAAATCAGAGTCCCTACCGAGAAACCAATCCCGAGTTTCGTAATCAGATTTTCCTTTCTAACAGGAAGGAACTGAAAAAGATGAACTCCGCTCTGCGAAAGCTACGATCCCTGTCACGCGGCGGCGCGAAAGACGCAGACATTGCGAAACACCCTGGGCACCGATCGAATCCATCTTTCACCATTTCCTTCCTCCATACACGCGTCATTAAGCGAGTCGCCCTTCTCCAAAAATTTCGCAACGATTCCAGAGGAAATCGCCGCTGAAAGGAGAGGATCGCCTCGCGGACAATCAATAACGTTTCACGAGAAATTAGTTCTGACGTTGATTAAGTGACGCGAGCCACTTTACCAGCCACTGTGCTTCGCACTCGGCTCCGAACCGGAGGAGAAGGGATCCAATAAGCAGGTAAAATGAACGATAAGTCGGCGGATGAACAGTGGAAGGACGAGGATGGGTGGAGTTGGATGTCTATCCGCGAAGGAAGATCGGACAGAAATGAAGTAAAATAAACGCGAATCCAAAGTAATAGCGGAAGAGAGAACAAGCTCCGCGAGGCAGGATAGGGAGGGACCAATACCAATTCCAGGTATCCAGAAGAAACCGCGAATTAATTAACCAAGGAAGCTTCAATATCTGCCAGATAAACCTCTTGACGATAACCGACACTCGTTACAACATGGAAAGAACACGCTCGTTAGTCATACGATGTACGTATAAGGTGGTTAAGAAAAAAAAAAGAACAAAATATTCGCACATACTCGTATTTTACAATCCTCGATCAAAGTGAACTGTGGATGTTTATGCATTTATGGAAGATCTAAGTACGAAAAAAATATCGAATGCATATAATATGCAAAACTATGCATGAAACATCTGTAATTAAGTGTATGTTACAATATCGAGAAGGCAAAACGAACCACTGTCTACTAGATAGCTTGTTCTTGTTGTACTAATAAAAAATATAAATTTGCATAAATAGGCGCCTGCAGTCTACCGATCGAGTTCTGTATCCCACTTCTATATTTCGCTACATCAAATTTTTCAATACTATACAGAATGATAAGAACATCCACAGACTTGGACCTAATTAACGGGTATGCAAGATGTGTAATAATTTTTGTAACCACTGTACGTCCAACAGGTGAGGGCTCGTCCACCTTTCAGCCTCTCGTTCCGTCGCAATTACCGAAAACAAAACGTCGCGCTTATAGAAGAAACCAGCGAAGAAAAGGGGCGACGAGGGTAGTAAAAAGAGCGGGTCGGTAGGGAGGCTGGAGCGGGGCAAGGATACCGTGGCCGGCCGCGGCGAAACGCGGCTAAAGGACGAGAACTTTGCTCCAGAAGGAGCAAAGACAAAAACGAGGCTACACCGGCCGCGGGACGACGAACGTATCAAAGAGAACCGAACGGAGAAAGACGGCCAGAGAGAACCAGCAGAGAAAGAGGAGAAAAATAGAGAAGACGAGGGGTGCGGGGGTCAGGGAAGGGGGTAATGAGAAAGAGAGGAAAGGAGATATTACGCGGACCAAGAGAAAGCAGAAGCGAGAGCGGGCGCGCGCGCGCGCGCGCATATCGTAAGGGAGAGATGGAAGGAGAAGCCGAAGAAGCCGGAGGATGGGGTAAAACGGACCCACCGTGAGCCACGTTCCCACGATCTCATGAATGAACTCGCGTGGCTACTCGCCACGTGGTGGGGAGGCTACTCTCCTTCCTTCCCCTTGGCCCCTTCACTCTAGACGTCCGTCCGCGGTATCTCGCTTGTCCTCTCCGTGGTTCTCTTTCTACAGGCAAAAGCGAGAGACCTGGACAAACACACACATACACACACATACTATGCTAGGGACATATAACATCTTGGAGGATCTACGTGGCCGGGGGTAAGGAACTCGGGGTCATCCTCGGGAAAGGATACGACACGTCGTCCGCCCGAGGAAATTCATGGCGATTTCTTCAACGATGGGAAAGGTTAGCGAGTTTTTCCTGTACGCTGCTGAAGAAGGATGTTTCAGCACCTGAGAGTGTGGATTGGGTAACAAGAAGGAAAGCTGCGTTGAAGAGTAGATGTAGTTGAAATCGAATAATTAGTGGAGAATAGATTGGTCGCGATGGAAGGTGTGGAACGATTCTAGCTGATTCGTTTTCCTTTGCCACTTCCGGTGGGTTTGAAGAACTTCCGTGGGGCAGGAAAGGAAACGGTGCCTGTTCGAGGAAATTCGAGACGATCTCTTGTTTCTGACTGTGGGCTCAGAGACTGTCACGAGCACCTGACCGTATAGTCGGCGACAAAAAGATCGAAAGCAGACGTGGAACGACTTTGGTAGC
Organism: Xylocopa sonorina; assembly: GCF_050948175.1. Taxonomy (NCBI): domain Eukaryota; kingdom Metazoa; phylum Arthropoda; class Insecta; order Hymenoptera; family Apidae; genus Xylocopa; species Xylocopa sonorina. The sequence goes on from NC_135198.1 coordinate 12,228,202, forward strand.
AAGTTTTTCATAATTGTTTCCAATGGACCCATTTGTTCCCCGGGACAATTTAAGCAGAGAGTCTAAGCGAGGGATAAGAAAGCAACCACTGACGCAATTTTGTATTAAACGGTGATGCGACGAGATCGACGGCGGTTGCGCAAGAAATCGAGCAGGTTTTGTGGTAATTGCCCGTTGTAATTGTAAAAAGAGGCGACGCGGCGACGAGAGAGCAGGGTAATTTCGAACGACCCGGTCTCTCAGCGGCGTCATATTAAAATTGCCCAGAAATCGGCGAGCTTTTTCGAACGAAATCGAAGAAAAACGATCTGTCCCTCCTTCCGCCAATCAAATTTCCTGTTAATTATCTTATAATTGGCTCGGCCAGTACAATCCTCTAACACGAATCGCCTACCGTATCGCCAGCCACTAAATTAAAAAATCGACCAACGCCTAACCCAACTTGTAAAAAATAGGGCCTTCCTGGCTCCTGAAAAAAATTCCACGTATTCTCGCGGTGTTCGACGCGCGAAAATGAGAAGATCGGATAAAAAAAAAAAAGCGAGCGACCATAAAATCCGAGGATGATATACGACGCAATCAGGCGGTTTTCGTTTAAAGAGCAAAAATGCAGGATCGGGAATTGGTCAAATTGAAAGTTTCAATCCGAGCGGAACGAACGCCCGTCGAACGACTGGCATGAAACCTTTTTAACGACATCTGTAATATATAACGCTGGCCAGAAGTGCCCGGGAGCATTAAACGTACGGGTATCAATCTGAAAATCAGGAATAAAAGGCCCGATACACCGAGGAGAGGATTAAACCGTTACGGGCTACTAATTGCCGGACCGGGTTTCGTGGCCAGCCGCAGAGATAAACCGGCTTGTCGAATCACGTGAGAATACACGGGGAACGAGGAGCCGCTTCGTTTATTAGTTCCTGGTCCACCCTCCACGGGCTGGCTCTCCTTGCCTCCTCGTGAATGAACCCGAGTCGCGTGGCGCCTCGTGACGTCACAACCTGTTGCTACCTGTTTCTCTCCTTCCTCTTTTATTCCCTTCCTCTATATACCCTCCTATCTGCTCCTTATCGTACCCCCTCTCCATCTAGTCACGCGAGGCTATCTCTTTCTCTCTGTTCATCTGCGGATGTCGAAGTGATTTCAGTTCGGTCTTCCATCGAAACGTTTCTTCGAGTAAAACTTGGTTCGAACTTGGTAATTAGAGTTGCAATTTCAGGATGCATAGATCTCGAGGAACTGGACGGAAAGAGTTTGAAGATTCCTTTTGGTCCCGGTTTGGAGCACGAGATCTAGCTTGGTTTCTTACATTTTGAATAAACTTTTAGTGGATAAAGCGACTATTCTCTAGAGCTTTCGAGCCACAGTCCTTTCTTAACAATCAAGGAAGCGGATATTTAAAATAGAACGTCCATTAGCCCGTCAAGGTAACCCGGAGGTGAACCCTGATGGTCCCTCAAATTCAGAATCCAAGAAGATTCCTGTTTTACCCATCGTGGGTTACCAGGCGACAACCACGCCGCCTATGTGGAAGACCCTGGAAGCTTCACCGTCCATGGCGGGGTAAACAGCACCGACAGAGGTAGCCACTTTTCGGTTTCGATCGGCGGCCTCGACGATGCAGAATCATTCACAAGGATCGGGTCCGCGCGGGGCGACGCAGCGTATGCATTTTTCACAAGGCTAAACTATCTTTAAATCCCGCTCAATAAGGTATCGCGGGCAGAGAGAGAGAAAGGTTCGTTTCTATCGAACGCCTCCGACCAATGCCCCCGGCGACGTCTATTTAAGGCGAAGACAGAAACGCCGATTGAACCGGTACTACAATCAAAGAAACCGCCTCTTTTTTTCTCATCGTTGCCGCCTTTATCAGAGCCATTCACGATTTATCAGCCGCGAAATTGATTGCTCCGTAGATCGTTGGGAATATCCTCGCAATTGTTACGCGATACAGGGTATAATAAGTACGAGCTTCGCGTATCTCGCGGTTTAACGCGATCGATCCTGGTCTAGGCCGCATATTTTGGTACCGTTCGTAAAAATACGAGACTTATTAAAATAGCTGTATAGCAACCGAGATCGATTCGAACAGCGAACGATGAATCGAATCGAATGGCACAGTTCGCGACCGCGGAGCGACACTTGCAGAACTTATATACCCCGTATCTAAAAATAGATCATCGATGCACATCGTATTCTTGGTGAAGAAGGATGAATCGAAGTATAAATTATTGAAACCGCCAGCTGTCAGTCCCTGATAACTGATTCCAGAAATCGATTCACCGCCGTTAAACGATACCAGCCCACCAAAAATACCCCGTATTGCGTATATATACAGTTATCCATTATATCGGAGCGCGGTGGTTCTTTCGTTCTAAATGAACAAATTCAGAGACGCGTTCGCAAATTACCAGATATAATGCGTGACTGTCCACCATTCCAGTTGTCCCGTTACTCTTTTCTTCGAAAACGAACGCGTGCAACTAAAACTGAATGAAGTCTGAATGACGAGACACTCGATGTAATCACTGGCTATTAATACTACACTTCAAACTATCTATCGCTCCTATCGATGGAAGATTGACAATGATAAAGTATTGAATTTATTGCTCGTACGAATTTGAATTTCAACTTCAATTTAACTCAATCGGTGAATCACTAATTCCTAGTAACTATCCGTCGCGCAAATTAATTCTAGTTCGACGAAACTTTTTCCTCTCCGCGCGCTTCATACTTTCATATATAAAAAGCTGAGGCACCTTGTACGTGCAGTCGAGACTATAAATAAGGACCGAGCGATGCCACTTCTGAGTGAACCAAGACATATCGCCTAATTTAACAATCCATCACTCTACACCTCTCGTTACTCCCTCCTTCTAACGAGAGGAACGTATACAACAGCCAAGACTGCAAACGAAAGCTCATCTACGACTACGCTCTCCCGTTCGAAAGCCTCTGAAGAAGGCCAGAGTTGTTCAGAGTCCTCGAGGAGAGCACTCGGGGTTGAGAAAGAGCGCAGGGCAATTTGGAAATCTCGAAATTCCCTCTTCACGAGCCTTGGCGCAGCATCTGTCTACGAAACGAAACGAAACGAAACGAAACGAGCCGGGACGAGAGGCCAGAAAAGAGGGAAAGGGGGTGAGGCGTTGGGGAGTGAAGGGGGAGTAGGGTTGTTTGAAACTGTAAATCGTTGTCTCCGGGGATCGAGGACGTGAGAACTGTATCTGCGTCTGGTCTCCGGTAGGTAAGCAAACCGGGCCGAACGAGAGACAGGGACGAGAAAAGGCTGAAGCGAACCCAGATGAGAACGAGGCGAGGGGCGCAGGAGGAGGATCCTCGACCGCACGCACAGCTGCGGTTACGCATTTCGCGCAATGCCTCCCCGCTATTCTGCACAACCGCGAGAGAAAGAACGGCCCACGCCGACTATCGGTCCTCATCGATGACAAACGAACGTTCCTCCGCAAAACCGAGACGCACTTGCAACGTCCATGCTCTCGAAATACGGAGCCACTCGTCCTGTAACGCACGATACTCTGGGAATGCGATCGGAAAACCGCCAGCACCCTACTTGCACAACATGATTCGTATCACGAAATTATCCCTGGACTATCGGAACCGATGCATCCGCTTATTTGATTTAGCTGGAGAATAACAGAGACCGCGACCAAGCTTCTGATTCTGCTTTAAAATAGAGACAGCGTAGGTGATAGATACTGGGAGGTGGGTTTTTTTTTTTTTTATATGAAAGTTACGACACGGATTCCCATGTTACGCGAGGGTTGCCTACGTGAAACGGAGAAAGGATCACAGAGGGGAGAAAGATTTCACGAGAAGGAAGCCGAGTATAGCGGACAGGATTTTAATTTATGGTTCATTTGCCCTGGCCGTGTAATTGCGTCGCTTTGAAGTCCCTATGGTGTCCGAATCGCCCTGGTGCCAGCTCCACCGGAAGAGTCAACTTAATTTACAATACCCTTTTTCCACGATGTCCTTTCGTCGCGTTACTCGTAATTACTTTTCGTCGTTACTGTCGTCCCGTCATTAACAGGAGCGGAGCGAGGAATTTTGCAAGAGCCACGTAAACGTTGGATTTTAATTACAATTGTGATACACACGCGGTTAAAAATATCCCGATTGATCAAACGATGAATATGTATGAGTAACAGGTAGACCGGTTAGAACGCAAGCAGTGGATAATATCTACGTATACACGAAGAAAAAAAAGGCGAGCGACACTCAAGCGTGGGACCGGTCAACGTGGTCCCATAAGTTCACGTTTCCCTTTCATGATCCTTTCGAGCGTGCACCCTCGTCCAATCGCTCTTCCCCACGATCACGCACATTCTCATGCACTCGTGAGGCTTCGACCGCATTTTTTTTCACCTTTCCCTCCCTCTCCACCGTCAAACGCACCCAACGATCCGTCTTCGAACAACGACGATTTCTGATTTTTATCGACAACCCCACCGGTGAAGCCTTTAACTTTGACTGCGACGATGCACTGCCGCGAAAATGCAACGAGCAACGCTCGGACGCCTGTAGCGAATTTTTCTAAGTCCCCGTTCGGTTTGGGCAGCGCAAATTTCGCTGTCTGGCTTGTATCAATGTCAGGAATTGAAGGAAACAATTCACAAAGACGGACCATCTCCCGCTGACGGATAATGCTTTCCAAGAATGGAAGATACACTACGCGCAGACGACGACGATTCCGCGAACAGCATCTCGAACGTACGATGTGCCTAGCCGTGTCCATCGTGTGAAAATGGTTGAGAAAAAGTGTTAGGCAAGGTAACGCGTAAATAAATTCTCCGACTTTTTCTATTTGGTCGCGATTCGACGGTTTGTTATCCGTCGTCGATATGCAGCGACGACTTCGCGCAGTGCGAAAAAACGCATCCGCCGCGCAGTATACATGTCCGACGCGCCGAAGAAAATGTAAAGGATCCGATTGGAAAGCCGTCGTGTCCGGGGGATGCCTGCTAAACTTCATCGCGAGCCGCGCTCGTATCTTACCGTCCCGCCACTTTTAAATAACGCTACCGCGGCCTGGCCTACGTGACTAGACTTTCGTGGCCGGCCCGTGTGCCTCTGAGCATCGACGAATCTTATCAATCACGCGACACGCAACGCAGACGAATAATTTTTTTACTTAGCGTTGTTACTCTTCGACAGGGACACGCGCCATCGCGACGGTGTTACGGGTCTACCTGGCGCCGCGGTCCATGGCGAAATATTAATCGTGCCGCTGGTGGAATAGCCGTGGACTGTTAAGTCGATGTCTGGTTTGTCCTTTCTAAAACCGTACGCTAGAATCTCTTCGAACGTGGACAGAAGAATTCAACGAGAACTTGGCGAAAATTCTAGGGGCTAGCTGCAGATGGGACCGACTAGATTAGATCTGTACCGATGATTATCTTATCTTTTTCGACTACGTTTCACGTGGGACAGAGAAATGTTACTTGTGCTGGAAAAATACTAATTCTTGTATCGACGAGTTCTATGGGATGCATTGACGGGCTCGATGTTCGAGGATCGTACTTACTGATACGAGCATGCGACGCTGAACCTCTGCCATTCGACTCGATTTGTGGAGAGAGTAAGGGGAGAAGCATGTTTCTAGTATATTGGATAAAAATGATCAAACTCAACTTCTCTCGCAAACTGACAAAAATCTGAAACCACTCGGGAAAAGGCAATGAAAGATCGTATCGGTAGTCCAAGAAGACGGCATCGAAGTTATCCAAGATTTTCAAAAGCGGGGGAGCAGCCACAAGCTGTCGATCGCGTATCCAATTTGTCATTCCACGAAGCGACCCTGCGTAGTGACGGCTACGTGTATATACATACATCCAATTTATTCCGCAGCCAGGTAGCAAGCACCGGATGAGCATGGCTCGACGTCTTACGTGCCCTGTGTGCTACGAAGGGCATCGACGAAGAAAGAGAGAGAGAAAGAGCCACCGCTCACTTTTCTCCGCGACCATGTGTTACGGTACCGAAGGACAAGCCTTTGCCAAGTCTTTCCACTGCAACGAGCCTTTGCTCGCACCTTTTCGCGCGATCTAACGAGTCCGACCGAGCTGAAACGGAGAGTCTGGATCTCTGCCTCGAACGAATTCGTAGCTTACTTGTACGCGGAACATCTGGTTGGTAAAAGAACTTCCAAACGAGCCCTGCGTAGCACGTGGCGCAGTCGAAGGGGCTCAGACACGCTTTGGCTAGTTCTCCTACGGCACGTGACAGATTTTACGGCTCTCCTCGAGAGAATAGACAATTTTTTCTCGCACTGCTGCGCTACCTGTGTTTAAAACGATCTTGGGTAGCTGCTAGGCAAGACATTACGAGAATTCGAAACATGCTGGACGAATCTTGGCTTTGCTGCCATCCCAGATAAGCTTCAAAGTGGTGAGACTCGAACAATGATTGAATTCATAAGCATCGAAAATCCACGAAGGGACTATCCGCTCGATCTTCGCCGAATGTGACCACTATCCGAAAACCGATTGGAGCCTACGAGGAGGAAAATATGTTCGAAAAGAATCGTTGGCAAATCTTTCTCCGCTTCTCTCTAAACACGATCCAGATTAGCGCGATTAGCTGGACCAATTACGCGGGTCAGGCTTTGCTCGCAAGACTGAAGACGAACCGGACGGGTAATTAACTCGGTCATCGCGTGTCACGATTGCGACGGGTAAAAGGGGCGAGGGGGCTGTACCTATGCAATTTTCTCGTTAGAGCAGTGTCAGTTTTCCAGTCTGATACGAGCGGCGAGAAGGAAACGCGGAAAGAAACAAATTTCCCCGGTCGTGTACGCGTCAATGTCGCCGCGGACAATGGCTATTTGCATAAAACATTCCGGCCAGCAACTGTCATCAGTGTCCTATCAGGTGGCACAGGGTGAGAAAGGAGATCCGGTAACAATGGCGAACGGACGGTTGTTACGGCAAAGTCTGAGAAAACTTGCATTATTCAATGGCCTCCTGGCGATCGTCAGGAAAATGTAAACGTCTCCGTTCCCTGTTTTCAGTTGCACTCGAATAAAATACCCTCTCGCCGAACTGGAGGAAGGAGAGGTGGGTGTGTGCGTGTGTGCCGATCTTTTATTTAAATTTTAGAGACCAGTCGCGCGTCTTTGGACCAAACCTGTTGCTCGAATAAGGACAAGCGATGCAAAGGAGTCTCTTTCAAGGCGTCAGCGCTCGAGAGATAAAGAGAATATGTTGTGCCACGGAAAAAATTAAAAGAGGATCGTTTCTGGTACGTGATTTTTACCGAGTTCTCGCAAAAATTAGAATCGAGTCAAGAGAAGGATGTTAACAGCCACGCAAATGAATCGCACGAATCGTATCGACCTTCCATCGACGTTAGATTTGATTATCTGAAACCGAGACTCGTGGTGTCTCTCTCTCTCTCTCTCTCGTGAGTTACGTTTTTCGTGGGAAAAACGCTTCGTCAAAACGAGTGACGTGCATTGTAGACGAAGGTTGAACGACTCGCAGCAAAACCACTAATTACTACAGCCGCGATCGCGTTTAACACGCCACGTTTGTTGCCGTTTATACTTGGTTAACGTTCCTGTCAGCGTCGCGCTTCGCACGTTGCTTTTTCTGCGTCCAATCGAGTCCACTGTTCCCATTGTAACCGATACAAGTGAAGTCTACTTATCGTTTCATTGACAGAATTAGAATTAACAGGAATTTAAGACAGCCGCGATATCGTTCCTTATCTGCGTTGTAAATAATTAAACAACCGAGCAACGAACAACTACAAATGAGACTGGATATTTGAGACATCGCTTGTGTTTATTACTCTACGAGGCTTGATTAATCGCACACTCACATTTCCCACAAAGAAGACTCGTATCTAACCACCAGCGTCGACAATACAAACATTGCTCACCCTTCCTCTACTCCAAGAATGAACCCGCGATTTCCATTCAATTCGAATATCATTTCCTCGATAAAATCCATCTAATCTCTATTTAAACATCGAAAGCCTTCCCTGATTTTCCTCTGATCCAGGAGCCTCGTTTCCCATCAAAGAAAATCGTGTTGGAGGAAAGCAAATCGCGAGAGAACGGAATCACCGTGTTAAAACGTTTCCAAGGATGATTCATGGGTCACGCGTGCTGAAAAACCATGGAATCAGTGAAAAATTGTCGCCGCACGGGTACGCGCGTACAGATCGTGTGCGTGTATCAGTGTAGAGGAGTAGATAAGTGGGTGGACGACGATCCAACGGCGGAGTGCGTGCGTACACGCGCACGTACACACGCCAGTAAAGGAGAATGGAAGGCGGGGGCGTTCAGTGGAGGGGGCCTTAATGAGGATGCTGCTGATTATCCAATTCGTAAATTCTCGCTACATTTTGATCGTGCTCGCCGAGCCGCGAGTAACAAGAATTACTCCGTGCTCCGTGCCACCCCGATTTCCTCCTCCGTTTCGTCTATTTTTCCTGATTTCTACCGACCACCCTTCGCATCCATCCCTCTCCTTTCCATCTCTTGCATTTTATCGAAACCAGAGAACGTTTGTATCGATTGCAAAGATACTCAATCTAGTCGAATTTTTACTTTCTATAATATTTCTGTAAAATGGAGGATACATTTACAAGTTCCTTGTGCATCCCTGTAAACCGAATGTTCATACAATTTCCATGAGTCGCGGAAAACGGTGTCGAATGAATTTCTTTAGCCGTCACCATGGTCGATCGATATTTTTCGTCACTTCCTTAAAGGAAAAGGAATGTGTGCTTCGCGCATATTAACCACTTTGCCGGTTGCATTGACGCAATTGTGTCGTCCAAGTATTCACTGTCAAGGACGAGGCGAGACTCTTTCCTTCGGTCACAGACGTCGAATTAAAACAGCACCGGTTGTATAATTGAAATATCGGGAACGGGAGCTCGTAACGGTACGGAATTTCGCAAGAGGGTTCCGCTAACCACCGAACAACGATCAAAACGTCAGATAGCGAGAGACTAGGGACTGAATCTTCGAGCAGACGCAACAGATCAGCGTTACCATCTCGCGACACACTCAGATAGACTATCGTACCTCGAAAGATATCGCACCCTGTGCAACGTGCTGTAAAACAACCCCTCGTACCGATGCAGATACGCTCCGTTTGCCTGCTGTCTCTATGGGTCACCATATAGAGGCTAACCTGGTGTTCGTGGAATTCGTTTGCACGAGACGAGTCCCGAGCCACGAGCAAATTGTATGCAAATCAACGCGCGATATTTTTAGACTGTTATATGCGCTCTTGATCAATTGTCTTGTACTTTTGGAATACAGATACGAGTCTGATATTTCGGAGCCTCTTCCAGGAACTTTATTAATACTAAGCACCCTTTCAATTCGAGACAGGTAATTGCCACGAAGATCCACCGTTTCGACTTTGAAAGTAGCCCAACCTTCGATTTTCTTACGGACAACCTTTATTTTCAACGTGAAAATTATCAGATGAAAGAGTACTCTGTCCTTCTCGCTTTGATCATCCTCGCATTCTTTTTTCTTCTCTGGTCGCTTAAAATTTTAAAATAGCACAACACGCAACAACGTGTGAGCCACAGTCTGCGCGCGATCTAATCGGACAAGTTATACACGAGTAAGTGCTTATGCAGCTACCGCTCATATTATGCAAGCATCACTCCGATGTAAGTGCACCTTTTAGTGTCACGATCCAACAGTTAACAGGACACTATTACCACGCCGGTGGATCGATCGTGTTTCAACAGAGACACCGGCGGATAAGCTGCTGATTCCAGAATTCTTTCGGATACCCGCGTGCGGACCCTCCCTCCCTCCTCCTACGACCCCTCGCGTGGTGATAAACAAAATTCCACGCCATTTTTACATCCATCCGTAAAGTTGCGTGTCTAGAGTCCACCAGTTCTTTTTCGCTGACGACGCGCGATTCTCAAACGAGGAGAGAAGCTTTGAAAAAATTCGAATAGTTTACGCGAGTAAAAATGTACATTTCGACCAGCGAACGAGCGGTCAAACTTTTTCGAAACGAGACGCAACCGGACCCTACATAGAAGGGGAAGGGAAAGGGAAGACCTAATCAATTACGATTACGATTACGTTACCCTGCCCCCCATCCGGAAAGCTGTTACGCGTTCCTGGCACATATTACTGCGTGCATTAACTGTAAAAACGGCCGATGAATATGCCTGCGAGACTGCGGGAAATTCATCGTCTCCGCCGCCCTTCCCACCCCCTCTACGCAACCGGCTACTGAAACGCGCGGTGAATTAACGTCATACAAGGGAGCCACGAAACGTTCCCTCCTCCCCACGCGACACACAATATGTGTCTTGTGCCGCGTTAAAACTACAATGGCTGTGTACCGCGGCTAATTGAAACATTTGCCTGGACGATTACTAGACCGCGCCGGGTAAACACACGCGTGAGCGTGTCATTTTCTCACGCCAACACTCGATACCCCGGGACAAATTGCATAGTTACGACGCACGTATCGCGATCGTACGATCGGTCGAACCGTGAATCATCGTCCAACTGCGGGGAGGTGTGTTCGCGTCTCTTCTGTGAAAATGTTTTACCGTTCTTTAACCCTCTCGCTGATAACGCACACTAGTGCAGATAAAGATTGTCGAGTAAAAGGAAAAAGAAAGTACGTAAAGGCGTGTTAAGAAGCTAAATGTTACGTTACGTGTAAGGGTGAAAGCGTCAGCAGCGATGGGGTTAAACCGAGAAGGAGAACTGGAAATTACACCCCCGCTAATTAATGGCCGCGGTATTGGGATTTCATTAGGCAAATAAACCGCAAATCGAACACGAAGGTAGCTGGAATACAGGATTAACCCTTGATTAACTCGCAGCCGATGCTTTTTATAGAACTTCTATTAATAGCGGAAAGATCTCTGCGATACTTGCGAACATTCCAGGCCGCGTGGTTTCAGAAACAGGCCCTGGATTACGTATCCGTTTACAAAGGGAAGTTGGACGAGTGTACCACCCCTTGTAGACTAGAAAGAAACTCACGTTTATTAAGAAACTTTTACGCCGATAAGATATCCTTTCACTGTTAAATGTCGTCTCGATAAAACGATAGAAACGGTTACAAAGCAAGAAGTTCATCGGCCATCGACGAATTTACGAGCGTCGAACGGGGTTAGATAATTTCCAGTTACCGTAAGCTTTTTCCGAGGTAAGAGAAATCCGATGGAATAAAAAGACTCACCTAAGGAGCTCTCCGGATCGGACAGGTCGGAGAGAGAGGGCACTTTCCGCATCGAGGTAAACCTGCCGGAGAGGGCAGGCACCAGGCCCTCTTCCTCGGCGTCAGAGGCCAGCTCTTGTTTCATCAACTTCGCCATAACCGTCAACATGCCGCCACCGTCGCTAATGCTGCCGCCTCCCAGATAGCCGCCCACGCCTCTAGCATCACGCTGAAAGAGAAGAAAGTAGCCTTTTCTGTTAATCCGGCCTCTTATCAGGGACATTAGTATCCTGTCTCTCTCGATATCGTTCACACGCACGGATCGAGTTGGTTAGAGAAAAATAATTATACTATAAATAATCTGGTGTAATCACAATTGCAAGAGACAGCACAGTAAGTATCGTTTTCCTTAGATCATAGCGATCTATCGGTATAGACAATATTCGTAAGTAACAGGTGAACTTTATCTCCGGAACATGCCCTACCGTAACTCTCGCGATCAATGAATCCAGGCTACTCACATTCTGATTCACATTCGTACGTTGATACTACGATTGTACTACAGCGCGTGTGTCGTCCGTTCTTGGAACGGTTACGGAAACAAGCTCGAGGGTACTCTATCGAGGGTTAAAGAACCAGAACGCGACGGGGAGCGACGAAACAGTAGCGGATGGAACGCTCCGAGGGAAGAAGCTCGATGAAGGGCACGATAAGGATCAGTGATCGAAAAGGGATCGAGAGACAGAAGTAGAAAGAGAGAGAGAGAGAGAAAGAGAGAGGGTCGGGATTCGTAGGATGAAAGAGTCACGAGGAGACGGTGTCTCGGTGGAGGCATGAATGGACGGTGAACCTGCTGAAGTTGACGTGCCGGAAGGGGAGAGAAGAGCGGAAAAAGAGCAGCGGAGGGGGAGCAAGAGAGAGAAAGAGAGAGGAGAATGGGCGACAGGAGCGGGAGAGGGAGGATAAAGGAGAGCTCGACGCTGGAGAGAGAAAGAAAATCGCTGAATAAGAAACAGGCAACGAGAGAAACGGGACGGTTAGGCACGCCACGAGCCAGAGAATGATGGAGCGGATTGACGAGGACGGAGGATACGAGGGACAAAGATGTTGAAAAGACCGGGAAAAAAGGAAGAAGAGGGAGAAGGAAGAAACCGCAACGCGATCGAGACGAAATCAAACTTTAGGTAGAAGAGAGACGAATGTACGGACGAGGACAAATTTTATGGAAGGGAGACAGTTATTGCTCGTTTCAAAGATATCGCTCTGTATAACGAGGGGAGATTAGAAAAATGTTGCGAATTTAGATTAACCGTGATAACTGGCGAATTAAAGCAAGCCGATTACTCCGTACGACTGCAGTGCAAAACGAACGTTCAAACGAGAGAGCATTTTTATGGAAAGCGGAGAGCTATCGCTCGTCTCGAAGATATCGTACCGGGGAGGGGGAGGGGAAAATGAAGGAACGCGGCAAAAAAATTCAGACTATCTACAATAACCGACAAATTAACAAACCCACCGCCATAACGACAGCCTGAAAAGAACGCGCAGAAAGGGTCGAGAGTTTTACGAGAGCCAGACAATCATCGCTCGTTTCAAAGCCGCGGGCCCACTGCACACGAGGAGGTTATAAAACGCAAGAAAAAGTTCAGATTGATCGCGATAACCGACGAATTAACAAATTGTCTACTACAGTGACAGTAGGTGGGAGAGCATCGCGGAGAAGGTGAGACGCCGGGAGGGAAAACGCAACGGAGTCGGCGCGCACAGCCGATAGCTACGACCGCTTGACCTTCGCGCGAGGGACTCCAAGTTGAATGAAACGCTGCACAAGGGAGTGACGCAACGGTACGCAATGCAACGACAGCGCAGCGACGCGATGCAACATTCTAACCTCGCCGTACCTACGCTCCCCGCCCCCTCCCCTCTATCTTTACTCTCTCCTTTTACGCCACTCTTGCGGTTCCCCCTTTCACCCTTCGCTTCCCTCTGGACACGCACTCCAGCCACAGGTCTCGCCCTGCCCGTTGCACTCTCTGCGTCTTTCCCCTCTAATTCCTTTTACTCCCTCCCGCGCCCTTCCACCGACTGTCCAGTCCATCAGTCACCCTTCCTCCATCAGCAGACACTCATAGATGCAGAACCATACCGATGCCACTCACTCCGAGTGCATGGTGCACGCATGGGTTGAATGGATCGTTGCGGCGGGAGTTTCGAATTTGCTCGGGAAAGTCGAGAAATGTGGAGCTCGAATTCGATTTCAATCATTTGCGGAACGATGTTTAACTTATGGCTGGAAGGGTGATCCGTATACGCATCCGAGAATTCTGTAAGTAGCGGTAATTGGTTACATGTCTTTTAAAACAAATTGGCAGTATGCAACTAATTATCATTTTTCGGCTAGCGAGTAAACAGAATTCTGATTACAAAAGGTTAAATAAACGAGAGATAGACGAGTTACTCCGCTTTCTAGAGCAGGCAGTATTTATATAATAGTTGCAGGAAGATAAATGCATATGTACGTATAGGTATATCTACATCGAGCGTTTATCTATATTGTTGATAACTGGACAGGCTCATCGAGCCTCGAGGCTGCTTTTCTCTTGCCCCTACATTGACGTATCACGTCGCTATTGCTTCTTGTACTCTATTTTCAATGAATAATCAACGCTGGCAAGCGCCACTCAGACAGATTCAATGGAAAGTTTAGAGGCGCAGATAGGGGGGGCACATACTCTAGATCTTCTAAGTCTAACAGAACGAGATTTTCCGTCGACGAGTGGGAATAGAGGATCAGAGGGGAAAAGAAAGGCGATTCCGCGTTAATGGGGGGTCGATTAAATCGTGACTCGAACAACGGCCCCTCTGTCTTCCACGATAATTATTTTCCCCTTCGTATCGACGGTGTACGAATGCAACACGTGTATGCAGATAGGCGGTCGACTGGTAATTCTTGTCACGCGTTGCTTGCCGTCTTTCTACGCCAGGCCATCTATCTGTTTACCTATCTCTTCCTCTTTCATCATCGGCATTCGAACGATAGCAAGCCGTGCCGATTCGTTCCACTACGTTAGCCCTACGTGATCGTATGTTCAAGCTACTTGCTTCCGAAAGAAACATATATATATATATATAAATTCACTTGTCGGTGGCTGACGAGATATTTTAGTACCATTTCACGGAGACTATAAACTTCGATCGATTAACAATTTCTCCCCTGTTTTTACTTGCAAAATGAGCGTGGAATAATAATAGCAGCACTATAATTGAGTTTCCACAGCGTTTCTTTGTAAGTTCACGAAGGTTGAGTTAAAAGAAAACCCTGCCCACGCCGATCCACTCGCAATCGATGAGTGTGCATCAGGCTCGCGCCTAGATAAATTAATCGTCGTACGAATTGCTAATGATGCAATTCGCAATTATTTCTCGGAAACCGGCGTGGTTCGTTCTCGAGCCAAAACGCCACTAAACTCCCACTCCGTATGCACGCCTCTGATCAACGAAACGAGATCAGAATCACCATTCAAACACTCGGACGACGCATCGGAGAGAAATAAAGCGAACACTCATCCCCTTTTACGACGACGCGTCCCGATCGATCCGTAGAATTCCAACTACCACGAATCCTCTAAAACTGTTATAGAAGAGACAACAATTTTACCGTCTCATTGAGAGAGAGAGAGTACATACACATTCGCCTCCGGTGGTTACCATTTTTTTTTTTTTTTACTAGAACCTCAACTATTCTCCGAACCAGTTGTGTCGTGGACCCACGATCAAAGTCGAACCAGAAAGAACGACTGCGTTAAGCTTTCATCTTCATGCATAAAGTCCGTTCTTCTTTGGGCAGCAAAGACGACCTGGTTCGTATAAGAACTCGGCATTATGCTCCTTCTGAACGGACTCCGGCCCGTTCTCTGAATGAATGAGTAACAGAGGCCTCGTGGAAGGGGGACAGAGACGAATCGTCGAAAGAGAAGCGAGTCGAGAGAGACTAGAAGGCATGGTCGAGGCTGCCTCTGGCCGGCTGACAGAACGAACCGAACGAAAGCTGATGGCGAGGAACAGAGACGGAGATAATCGTCGAAAACGCCCTTGAAAGGAAGAAACGAAAAGGAGCTATTAGCACGTTTCACGTGCACCACGATTGGGAGCTATTTTTACCCCCCGTTTGCTTTCCACGCTCTTTTCTTTTCCCTTCTGGTTGAACGATTGCATCGGAGAGCATGGCGTTCGAAAATGTTATTCGTATGAAAATTTCATTTCTTGAATCTCTGCCACTGAATTTGGCAATTAAGTTTAGCGGCAAAGGTTACATTCACGGTAAGAGTGTTGCAATTGAGCTGGGACTCATTTTCGGAGTAAATGAGATCGTTCTAGCTCGACGTTTCGTCATTACCGATACCAGTGTATTTTATATACGTTTATGGTTAATTCTGGAACGACATTTTAAACATATCGCGACGACTCCATAAAATCTTAATTGCTCGTATCGAACGGAGACCCTTTTAACATACCTTTCGAAACATCTTCGAAATTTTTATTACTATTGTTATCTTTCCACATGTTACGGTTGAAAAAGAACCCTCTTTTAGAGAAATATTATGTAAATAGTATTTCGAGTGCGAAGATAGCAAGTGTTGCTAGAATACAGTGCGTTTCGACAGCGAAGCGCTCCATCAATGAACGTAATATCAATGTTTCCTGAGACTGAATGTCGGTTGATTGCAGGCGCACGGGCTACGATAAGATAAGCGTTCGCGGGGAACGTCCAACGTTAAGAATTTCGATTCATAGACTCAATAAACTGATCGAATGTAGTATACATCGAATCAAACACTTCAAACATCGACTAACAGGTGTAACAGTCGAATGAAGAGCATAAAAGCTGTTATCTCTGAAAATAAAATTTCTAAACTCACAAACAAACATTGTAACGTCGAAGAAGAGAAGGAACATTGTTATATAAAACGTATTTTTCTGGCTTAATCTTACGATCAATGAAAAGATAACGTAACGCCGATGCGAAGTACTGACAAACCCCGTGTATCATCAATGAATCGAGAAAGCGAGGGAAAAAAAACCGTCGATGGGACACAATAATGGCCGTCATTCACCGCACTATAAGCTATTTATACGTGGCACCTATATATCGCCGATGAATGACAGAAGACGCGCGCGATTAAAAAATTTTCCGCCAGATCGACCCGTTTGCCGTAGCCTCGCGACGTAAATACCGTGCATGGATTTTATTGCCCCTCGTTAAAAGCCGAAAGGTTAGCCTCGTATATTTAGAAGCGAGTGAACCTCCCCTCAGGATCGATTGTAAGGAAATCTAGCTACCGAGATGAATACACTTTTATACTGACCTCGCTGGCAGCACGATTCGACTAAATTTAATTCAATTTAATTTATACAACGATAAAAGAACGTGGAAGGTCAATAAAATCTACCGAATGAAAGGATTTCGGTGTCACCGATGATGTTCTGACGTATAGAGCGATACAAAAGTGGTGCAATTCTTCAGAAAAAATAATTAAGTCGAATGATAATAATAATTTGACGGTGGTACAGGGCAATTCGAAGGCGAAAATCATAGAAGGATTGCGTCGATTCGAACGCGGGCGGGGGATCGTTTTTCGGCAAGTTCCGCGGAGGACTTCCGGTAGAGAAACGACCAAGTGGCCAGTTCCTGCGCTAACAACAGCTGCCCTGCTTTCCTCTTATTAAATATTCATCGACAGATGGCCCTCAGAGAAGAACGGAACTTTTGAGTATCTGCGAAATTCGACGGTGCAAAGATTATGTGTTGCAATTCGTGGTTATGCCTTCACAGGAAACAGGTCGATTCAGTCTCGCCCAAGAGTATTTTCAATCGAGAAAAACAATCGGACGAGCTTCCTTAATAATTCCACTTGAAAAATCTAGGAAATCAATGATTACTACGATCGTCCTATCAAGTCCGAGCTATTGTCAGAGGAAAATAGGTATAATCAGTATGCAGCGGGAAGCTAGGAAAGGAAACGGATGCACCACGCCCAAATCGTTTAATCCTGAATCGATGGCGAACGAACGGGAACCATTGTAATCCCTAATTGTTCTAGACAGGCGTTTATCATTAATCTGATTCAAATTCTCTTACATTATTTCCTCTTTTCCACTACTATTCCACACTATTAAACTTGTTAAACACAATTTAAAATCAACGAATAGTACCAATCTCCGATTCAACCTCTAACGTTATACTACTAAAAAAAGAACCCTCTTAATGTTACGAAAACGTGTCCCACGCGTTTCCAAAATAGATCTCTGTGAAAATAAGGACTGTTAGAAGCCTCGAGGGACCTCTGTGATCACCTGAACAATTTCTAAAAAAGAGAATATTACATTTCCACGATGAACGTTCCTACGTTCAAAGAAACGAGAATGAAGCCTCCAAAAGGTTGTTTGAGAAATAAATTTCGATCTTTGATGGTGAAGTACCGAACTTCTGTTCATCGCAGAGGACTCTTCTGGCGCACGCAGCGCCAAGAAGTGCCCGTTAGATTATGTAACGATGTTGCTCTCTGTCAACCCTTGGTTCGTTAATGAAAAGCGGCTAAGGCGATCGAGGGAGGAAAGACGAAGAGGGGAAAGACGATGCACCGGGCACGAGAGAGTGTATGACGTAGGTGAGGCAACGGTGCATGCGACTAGAACGAACGACGCGGCATGGCACGATGCATGCAGAAGGTCTGGCTACATGATGCTAGAAGGGATGCTATTTCTGGCGACTTAAGCCGGCTACAGACGTTCCGTTTGGTTTGTACAGGTTTGCCTGTGCAGGGCTAGTGAACCGTGTCTACGAGAAAAATGCATTGTTATCTACTGCACGGATAAGGTGAAATACGGTTTTGTGTAATAGACTAGAAGCCACGAAAATACTGATTTTGTTCGCCTACAGTTACTCACGACTACAATCGTTCCTCGGGTGTTAATTTCTTTGTATTCCACTTTAAAATTCGATATTGAAGATTCACATAAAAATGATAAGGTTTCTGTATTCGATGTTCTCTAAGCGAACCTATACTTTTGAAAACATATACGCGGTTCAATCAGCTGATACAGTTCAGAACCGTGTGTACCCGGCTTTAGATTTCTCTTTCCTCCTCCCTTGACTACCGGCTGCCGTGCACGCGTTTCTTCCCGCCTATCCCTACATCCCGATCCTCTTAACTAACTCACCGACTTTCCGTCTCTTCCACGTCCCTTTCGCTTTCGAAGGATTACTATTCCTCCTTCCTGCAGTCACTCTTGCTCCTTCCACCGTTCGCGTTAACTCATTTCACGAGCAAGTCTTGTTAGATAGACGATGGGAGAGTATTCTTTTCTTTGTTCCTTAAATTAATTTATTTGAGTCAATTGGCGAAGGACCGATACAACTCTAATAATAAGAGTAGTAGTGTATTTTGAAGAAAGTCTGAAAGATGCATATACGTATACCTAATCCTCAACCAAAATTTATAAGATGAGAATATTGGCTATGGCAGCATACTGTAGGTGTTTAAAGTTCCAAGCAAAAGTGCGTAAACTGGTAACCAAGTAGACCTGATCCGTACTGTTGGAACAGATGGGGGCCAGCAGACGCTTAGAGAAACAACGAGAAGACGCCTTTTCAAGCACCAGTGAACCGAACCAACGACTAAGAAAGAGGTGACAGAAAAAAGAAACAAGGTTTAAATACAGATTGATTAGCCACCTTAACAAGGCTTAAAGTACAACGTGAAACTATTTCAACAACCCATCAAACAATCAAGCGTATCTTCAATCAATTCCAAGCTTGTATAACCCTGTTACACGAAAGATCGTTTACTTAGTTCCATACGAGAGCTGTTAATTCAACATCACGCCTTACATAATGTCATACTATCTAAGATTTCGTGTTTGTGTCTGATTGTACAGTTTGTGGGGCTTGAAAGAACATGAAACGAAGGGTGAGAGGAGGTTAATGGGTGGAAGAACCACGAAGAAGAACAAGGAAGAACAGGCAAGAGACGAGGGAAGAGAACAAAGAGGGAGGGATTGTGAGAGCGGAGGAAGTGAAACGAGGAGAAAGAAGAGGATAGAGAGATGCAGACAAATACGAGGAGGAGCAAGAAGGATTAAGAGTGAAAGAGAACGAGGCGTTAGAAGCGTTAGACGGTGACCACGGGAGGTCAGGGAGGCGCGAAGGGGACCAGAGGGGATGGGAAACGAACGCTGGCTCTACGTTCATTCATGAAACGAAGGCGGAGAGCAGCCCTGGAACGAATTGTTACTGGCACTTGTACAATCGCAAGCTCTGCCAACGCAGTTGCCAACATCAACTATCACCGCGAAAATAGAGCGGGATTGGCCTATTTCGAACGATCTTCCTTGCCCCACTGCCCCTTTCTCCATCCATGGTTAATAGAAACGATCACGTTTCATACGCGCTGACGCCCCTAACTAGCCGTCAGGGTTAATTAATAATTCGCAAAACGATACGATATGCTTGCTTAGTTGCTGTATGGTTCTTGCTGTTCCGTGGCAAAATTGTCGCTCCTTGGCGCGTAATCGAGAGTTTGCGAGTAGATTATCACTCTTCCACTACGTACATAATATGTTTGCTACATTGGAAAACAGTAAGTTGCCAAATGGCAACACTACGCGCTTTTAAGTGTCGGCTGTTTTTAGTTACATGTAAACAACTGGAGACTAAAATTAACAAGTAAAACTTTGGACCAACTTCTTACATTCTACTGCCTCTTAAAGTATTTCTTTTTTCTTTCTCTGCGCAAATTCTTGATCTCGCTCACAATAATGGAACGAAAGGAAAACGATCGCAGGGTCGAACTATCGACGGACAATTACACAATAGCAAAGGCTGGCACCGCCGAGCGGCTACATCAAAGGGTGGCACGAAAATAACGACGGCGCGCAATCACGCGGCTACAAAAACATTTTTCGTCGAGATTGTACAGCTCTCGTGTTTCGAAATTGCGCGCCGCTTCAGAATTAGACACGGTGCAATTGCACGTGTCACCTGTGGATCGTGCGCGCTGTTAAATTTAGCGTCGATCGTCTTCCTTCCGCTTTAACCTCGCTCGAATGGATGGTCAACGGATATCACTGACCTTGATGGATCTGTGATCGATCGGGTAACCCTTCCTGGTCCCAGGACTCTCCTCGTAGAAATCCTGTTCCTCCTCCCCGTAGTCGTACAGGGATTCCATATCCATTTTGACTGCAAAAAAATATAATTTCAACAAAACTGTACGAAATAAACGTCGTTTGATTAAAAGGACAAACAATTTTGGAACTAACTCTCCGCCTAATATATTCAAGTAATGCAATAATTAAAACTAATATTTGCAATTTCGTTAACAAAAAGATCATAAAAACTTCTAATAGATAACACTGACAAAAGTGTGAATTTGATATCCACCTGTAAATTGACTACTACAATGCGGGTCCTTCACGAGGGAGGGAGAATGATTGGTCGATGTGCAAAGAGCGTTTTGTTCGAATCACCGCGTATGTATTCGATATTTAGGCGGTGGCTGCACGTGAAAAGCATAAGTCGCTCTTTGGACGGTTAATAGCGGGTCGCGACTCGGTTTAAAAACAGACGTTCCCCCTGCAACGAACGCTCGCACGCGCCTCTTGAACGCCTAGCCTGGAGATGCTAAATCACCTTTCCTTTTTATTTGCAACCTGCACAATAAATTCTCTTCCACATGACGTACCTACTCTCTCTCCCGACCTCCCTACGTCGCTCTAAAACGCGTGAAACATAGCGCCTGTTGCTCTCTTAAAACGAACACCACTCGGGATTCTACTCGACCCTCGAGTTTTTCACTTTTGTTAGAGAACTGCGATCGAGAAACTTTAATGGGAGAACAGCCTACAGAAGGAAATGGTGAACTAAGTAATGAATCGTAGAATTTAGAGGTTTTAATTTTAGTTTTCTTTTTGTTGGAAACTATTCCCTTGTTTCGCACTGATATTAAAGACAGGAAAGCAAAGGGTAGAATTAACTATAAAACAAGAAAACGTAGACGACCGAAAGAAAGCAGTCTAGTAAAACACAAGGAGAGAAGTGCAATTTTTGAAAAGGTTCACGCGTGTGTAAGGGGATGCGGAGAATCGCAGGCACTAGCGTACGTAGGAGGTTTTCGAACCCTGGTTTCTACAAAGATCAGGTTACTCCGGCTGGAAGCCCAAACGACAGATGGTAGGTGGAAAAGTGCTCGGCACCGCCATCGACTCTCACGGCTCTTTGTACACGGCACCAAAATGCGCCTGCTACACACGCTACAAAGCGTGTACACCTCGAATTCGGCTTTTTTTAACCCTCTCGCTGCTACAAGGTGTCGATAACTTTTCAATCTCTCCATTGAAAATATAGAAATGTTTTTTAAAAAGGAATCTATCATAATAATACATTTTGTAGAAAATTTGTATAACAATCTTAATATTCCGATAAATAATATCAAAACTTATCCCACAATCTTGTTTTCAACAGTGAAATAACTTACAGTTGTTGTTCAACGATTGAAACGTTGTTAAGGATTCTTATCGATCTGACGCGACAGAAGATATAACTTATTGTTAGTGAAAAAGCTTTCGAATGAATTGTACCACCAGCGAAGAACAATAAAACACTCCAATTAAAAGGTTTCGGCAAATAATTCAACAGAAAGCCAATCTTGCTCTCGTGCTGATAAAAATTGCAAACTTATCTTTGAGTCGATTGATAAAGAAATAAATATTACAATCATAAAGGTTTGCGTTATCGCTCGGCCAATCGTTACACAAAAAATATTATTTGATGAATGGTCATTTTCACTTACGTCCTGGATTTACTACTGATTGAGTGCTTTCGGAAAATTCTTCTGCTTATTTCAATCGAAATTCAGTTTCTCAGAAGTAAACCTCATGTTTTAATATTTACTTGTGTCTGAAGATCAAATTCCTTCGAAGATAAAACTCCGTTCAATGCTTGAAAATGCTGCGTATAATAAAGAAAAAGAGGTAATAAACTGTTCAAAATAATTAAAGAAAAGTCTAATTAGAACATTTGTACAGAATGAAAATAATGTTAATTGTATACTTGTTTCCCCTCTTACATATATTTGACCATCATCAACTGAAAGGGAACGTGATCGGTTTTGGCTTTTAAAGTGTCCGAACGACTTCCGTGCAAACACGGGGATGCCGTTTCCACTTCGATGCGTCTACCTGCGTTTCCCGAGCGACAGAAAGCGAAAGAAAAGATTGCTTGATACGAAGGGCTGAAGTCGTAACCACCATCGTTTTGTTTCACTCCGCGAGCTCTGCCGACCATGCCGAGAGACGTTCGCCATTAGACGAGGATATAACCTCTAAAGTCCACTAGAGCCATTTCGAATTTTCTACTCACTAAATGGAACAAAAGAGAAGAAACAAAGAAAAATGGCTGTTGTGCGCTAATGTTTCATGTATACACGTAGGCATCGAAGTTACTGAGTTAGAACTACCTCGAGAACTCTCGTATCTTCTTGCCCATAAAATGAAACCGAAGCAAAGAGAGAAAGAGAAGGAAAGAAGATACGAGCTATATCTATCATTGTCTTTAAATCATGTCCGAAAAATTATTCAAACTATTTATGGTTCATAGTCATAGTACATATATTATACGTATGTATATTATACGATATACGATTTTATATACTTTATACGTTTATTATAGCCATAAATATTTCATATCATCAATTCGGATAACTTGACAGAAATGTCCGACTAGCTACCGTTTTCGTGACAATAAAATGGCGGATAAAAGTGAGTTTGAAATTCGTATGAGCGTTAAGAGACGAAACGATCCATTTACCAGACTGCCACGATTTTCGTTTCGTTTTTATGGGACACCATGTACAAACTGGCCCGTCCTTCGAGAAGTTGAAGTGTCTATTGTTTCAACTCCGACGAGAGAGCAATATAATATCTTTCGAGGAGCTGCCGTTGGGTTTCCAGATGCGGGCAGACGTTCCTCCAGGTCACGGGACGCATGGACCCGTATGCGAGTTTCAGCACCCACGATAGACTAATATAGGGAAAAATCTTATTATACGTTTGACTTTCGCACTTACTAAAACCAAAATAATACCTTTTTCCCGTCACAATTTCGGACGTCGTTTTACAAACTACAGCAGCGCGATCAAACATCGACGAACTATGAATTTGAACGTTGAAAGAACCGTCACTTTCGATAATCGAAAGTACGCAACTATCGAACGACTTCTTAACTTATCGCTTTGATCTGATATCGCGCGAAAATTGAACATACTTCACGCCAAAGAATGTACTTCGTACTTCGTGAAAATCGAACGAAGAAATCGATTGTTCGGAAAAAGAATAAATCGTCTCATTTTTGTCAACCTTTTCCCTGCAGAAACGTATTTGGCGAGATAAGAATCGTCTTGTCTCTAAACCGATCAACGGTTTTCTTTCCCTCTCTTACTCGCCCGCGTACTGCCCTCCCTCTAACGCCTTTGCTTTCTTTCTCTTTCCTGCTTCCTATACATCGCGCAATGTCAGAACGCTCGTCGGAGCTTTGTCATCGCGGTGTCTTCTGGCCTTTGATATTTGTCGCGTCTTTGGCAGAGAGAAGAAACAGCCGAGAGACAAACGAGGGAAGAAGCATAGTAGGTCGCGGCGTTGCCATGCTGTACTCCCCGAGATCCGAGAAAGTGTACAAAAACCATTCGACCCACCAACACTGAGGGCATCGCGTTCCTTTTTTAAATTGCCAGGCTAGCCATCCCCTCGTATATGCGTTTAACTTACACTGTCCAACGTACTATTTCTCTCGCTCGCGCTTCCTATCTCTTTGCGTTCTCCCGCACGCTCTCTTTCTCGCGTCGCTGTATGTATACCAAATACTGTTCGACGGAAATATTATCTACACGCGTTACCCGGCGAAACACATTGCACAGACACCGTCTAAAAAATTAATCCAGACCCGACAAATCTGTTCATCCGAGTTGAAAATGTCGGTGCAAACATTCGGTGAATTTAGAAACAGGATCTAAACAGCGCCATCATATCGAGGTAAACGTTTTTTGGCAGAATCGATATATTTGTGCGAGTTCGACCAGGTTGGTAATGATCATCTATATGTCACTCGTGAGTGACTAGTTTCAAGGTGTACACTTGATGATTTCTTTTTTATATTAACAAAAACTATCATTTATGTTATTCATTATTGATGGATGGGGAATCACGAAGAATTACAATGACATTATAATCATTATCTAAGTGTTACAAGGCACGTTCGTTCGTTAAATATGTCATAAACTTCTCAGCAGTACAATGCTTTCATTGTATCCCGAAATGCATTATTATCATGACAAATTCATTTGTCGATCTTCATGTAAGTGAAAAATAATTTCCATTGAATGCGCTTAGTTGACGAAAATGAATATTAAAAAAAATATTCCATGAACGGAAAATACGTCCGGACGAAATGATAACAGTGAAATTATACGTGACGTAAGATGCGATACGATTATCAGGTACAAGATATTCGCGATCGATACGAATCAATGTGAAAGACTTAATTTTCGAGACGTTTTTCTAGGTGGCGAAGCATTGAATTTCGTTGTATACTACAGGTATTATTTTTAAGACACTAGTTAGAAGAGCTTAAACTTCGATTGAATGAATAGGTATGGATAATAAACAATGACATAAGAAGAAATCGAATCTCCTAAATCATGCACGACGCTTGTACAAGTCGATAGAATTGTCAACGAATATAACTGAAGAACTATAGTAGAGAAACATTTACGTATCGTAACATACAGGTCACGCGAAATAATGCCGACAACAAACGCAAAGACAAAGTCACAGAGAACGATACTGCGATTCACTCACTCTGCGAGTTCACATTCAGTCGATGTAAATAAAGAAGCGAACCATGTCTCGCTAGATGATTTGTAACGCACTAATATCTTTGATTATCATATTCGTTTCTCGATTGTCCGTGGGATGCAATGTAACCAAGAAAACGCTCCGTCAAAACAAATATAGGCCTGCCAGAACGTAGGCGTATACTTTTCTCGTGACGCTACGTTTCTCGTTTCGTAATAGCTTACAATTTCTTCGTATCGTTTCTCAACACAGCACTTATCCTGGAAAAACGTGAAACGATCTGACAAACTACGACACGTTCGAAACTTTCGAAGATTCACGTTCGCGCGCTCGAAGCATGCAGAAAGCGCGCAGGTGAACGGGTTTTAACGTGCTTACTTACCTGTTTTCCAATGTAAAATCCAGTGAGGCATGCAACAGTGTCAATTGTCCAGATAATGTACAAGGGAAACACCAAAAGAGAACCGAACACAAAACAAGAATCACGTGTACGACTGTGAGGCGCACGCACATCGGCAGCACTAACGCGGTACACCCGTACACAATACAGATTACAAATGTATTATGGCCGCGACCCAGGCGTTCCATGAATGAAACTAAGAGCGGGCTCCACCTCCCCGCCCGCGATCCACTGTCTTTGACCAATCACTGTTGGCCATACGCATTCTCCATTCTGATTCGCTGTCATTTCCTTAGACTTTCCGTTAGACCGACGTTATGGTCAGGATGTATTAATATGTAGATGGTTGACTGCAACTGGAAATTTCAATTGTTGTTTTGTTAATTTTTACGAAAATGTGATAATAAATTTTTTAAAACACGAGTTCAAAGACATAGTAGCTGGTATAAATACAAGAGAAAGTATTAAAAATATTGACTACATATCACAAGATACTATAAAAATATGTAGAAAAACGAATATTTTCATTATCAAAGTAATTATCTGACGTTTGAAAACTTAAAATTCATTATATACTGTAATTTTAATCAATCTATAAAATCTCGTGTTAAGACGATATTTCTGTTGGTAATGCTTATCACAAATAAGAGTGCACTCTATACATTGTATATTCTTGGATAGAAAATATCGACGAGTATTTTTGGAAGTGCTATCGTTGTAGAGAAAAAGGTAAAGATATATTGTATTAAATTATATTGAAACTTTAAATATTACCATTCATATTTCATTTGTATTTTAAAGTAGTTGATCATTTCTTATTTTCATCATTTCGTTCCACTTAATGTTCACATAACCTATTAATATAGTATATAGTATTTTATTACGTAAGGGAAGTCTTGAATAACTTTTTATTTGTTTAAAAACATATTTTTAAAGCAATTTGATAAAGGCCATTACCTTAAACAATTTTCCTCATTGAAATTGTTTTTATGATATTTCATCCGACACTTTCTATCATCTTA
Organism: Xylocopa sonorina; assembly: GCF_050948175.1. Taxonomy (NCBI): domain Eukaryota; kingdom Metazoa; phylum Arthropoda; class Insecta; order Hymenoptera; family Apidae; genus Xylocopa; species Xylocopa sonorina. The sequence goes on from NC_135198.1 coordinate 12,254,721, forward strand.
ATTTTTCCAAAATAATTGTATATATAAGCTCGTTATTTATATATTATTTTATTTTTTAAGGAAAAATGCTTACCCAGCAGCTGGTTGCAGGTGCACCAAAAGTTATTAAACGTAACATTGGTATTCTTGCACCTTCATTTCAAGAGGCAAAGGATCCCATCCAGCAACTATTCATAAATAAAATTCGTGAATACAAGTCCAAAAGCGCGTAAGTAGTAAAATGTTTTTAATGAAATCGTAAAAGCATAATCATTTTAATCATTAATTCATAAATTTAGAGGTGGGAAATTAGTTGATGCTACACCTGAAATTGAAAAAGAAAGGCGTTCAGAACTTGATAGAATCCGAAAACAGTACAACATACAGGGTGATGTGTCACAGTTCCCAAGCTTTAACTTCCAAGGTATGGTTATTTTTTAAATATTAAAGGTATAACAAAGGTCTAAACAAATTGTTATACACGTAACAATTTTAACAATATTTGTAAGGTACTCTAAAACATGAAGAATATTTAATTTCAGATCCAGTAGTGGAAAAATAAATACATGAATGTAACTTTATATTAATAAAATAAAAATTAGAACATTTATATTAAAATTGTTACATATTATGCTAAGTAATCAGTTGTAAAAATATGTATATGTAAAATTATAAATACATAAGCATATTAAAGTTTATATTTCTTAATGCTAATAATACAAACATTTAAATTAAAAATAACTACATTAAATATATCATTTTAATTTACAATTATAGAAAATTACTTGGAATTTTCAAGAAGATTTGTATTCTCAACAATTTCCATTAACGTTTGCATATTGCATTTTCTAGCCACAGCCTTACATATCTTCATAAATTTCACTATTTCATCTTTAGGAATTAGAGTTTTGAAATAACCAGAACAAGAACAGAGATCACTCATATTTTCCCTCTTAATTTCCTTACATTTCTGGCATTGCAAATCTTGCAATATATAACCCATACTTTTGCGATTGAATACATCTATCAAAAGGAACTCTATTTCTTCGTTATCATAGTTCATTTTACAAAGGGGACATCTCCACATGTACCTGTGCAAATAGTAATGTTACATGCTATATTACATATAGTTATAGAATGCTATACATACCTATCCTGTTCCATAACACAGAAATTGTCTTTACAAAGATCAATGTCTCTTGTGTGATTACACGCTTTACAAATAATTTCAGGCAATATTACAGATACGCATGGATCTTTCCATTCAACTGCATCACTAAAACTACCAATACCGATCAGTTTTAACATGCTTTTTTGTAAATTGTATACTTCATTTTCAATCTCCTTGTCCAGAGATAAAACCTAATATTAAAATTAACTTTCAATTATTTATTTCGTAGAATACACTTAAATGTATCTTTACTTGTATTTAAATACCTTGCAAATTGCTTTAATTAACTCCAAAGCTGGATTAATTTTCTTGCTGTCTTTACCATCTAAATCCAAATTTGGATATTCTTGAATTGTTAATATTTTTTGTGGAAGATTATAATGTATTTTCTGCACGATTCTACAACATAATTGAATGAAACATTAATATTAAATTCTTCGCATAATGATAAAATAGGAGAATAATACTCACTGGAAAAGTTCCTGAGACATATCCCCTGAAATAAGTTTTCTAGCAAAATCTGCAGTATTCTCGAGCGATCCTAATCCAAGTTGCCCTGTTAAACTTTGACTAAAACTACTTGGTCTTCTTCTAGGCCTTATACTAGTATTTAGTTCATTCTGAGACATAAACTGATAAATAGCATTAATGTATCCAACTATTATGGAACTAAAGCTTGATCGACACGCAGCCTCTTTGGGAAGACATTCCATTAAATTCCAATTCATTACTATTTCAGGCTTAAAAAAGAAATTTAATAGAAACATTGTAAATTTAAAAAGAAAAATAAATTGCATAGGTGCTTACGACATCTTCATCATCTTCAAGTTCAAGATTTTCATCATTAGTATCCTTATTTTGAGTATTCTCTCCCGTGTCTTTTGGTAATTTTCCTTTTACACCGCCGTAATTATGCTGTTAAGTTTTATAATTTTTTCCCGTATAATTCAATATATTACTTGACTGTTACAACGAAAAAAATTTTACTTACGACATCGAACCACAATAAATATTCCCAACATTGTTCAAACGTTATCTCAATACTGTGAAAGATTTCTTTATTACGTATTGTTTGAACAACGAATTCTACGTAACCTAACGCGTCGCTCACAGTTCTTTTCTTAGTACACACAATGATTTTACTAAAATCGGCAAAAATAATTACTGATCCCAAGGTTTTAAACTCCGCTAATAATTGTACGAATAATTTCTTCATATAAGTGTGTAAAGTTCTCCTCAAAGCAGGATCATAAAGCAAAGCGTTTGGTGACCGCAACCATCTAAAAACATTCGAACTCACGTGTCAAACACATGTCAAGCACTAGAGTTTAAATATTTGTACTACCTACCTGTAAAAGTGTATAACTTGGTAATCTGCAAATACGTTTTTGTAAACTGAAATATCCAGTAGCCATGCATTGACCATACTTCGCAATGCTCTAAAAGCAGGACTGCAAAGTGCGGTTTCGTCGTAACTAGAAGTCGTCGTAGAATCACCTGTTGCCATATCCTAGATAGGAACATGACTTACATGATTCCTCATACATTTTTTAATACTTGTTTAGAGTTAACTATTACAGGATTCATTTAAGACCTACTTGAATAGATGTTGATTGTTGATTATGAAACGCAACAAAATTGCTAGTTCCATCGATATCATGAATGTGATGATATTGTAACAATGTATTCACTGCTAAACTCTCTATCTCCAATTCAATGCAAACACTAGAATAAGCTCCAGGATTATTTGCAGCACAATGTGAGCTTTCTTCAAAATCCGTCAATAATCTATAATAATTAATTATATTGAGATAACAATGTTAACTAAAATCTTATCTTTGAACATAAGTACAACCTGTTATCATCATCTTCACTGCCTCCCAAATCTGGTTTCTCTGCTGGGGAACACCATAGCACAAAATTATTTTTTTGCAAGTGTCGAGCGTAAAATAAATCGGCACCAAAAAGAGTAGGATCCGCGGGGATGTTTCCAATCGGTGCATGGAAGAATCTACATTGTTCTGCCATTAATTCAAGAATTTGTTGACTCTTGAAGTAATGACGTATCATTATTTTTGCGCCAACTTTTTGCCATTCTAATGTATTGTACAAATTCTCGATATCTTGTACATGGGTACTAATTAATGGAAAATCATTAAGTAACGGCATGTGAGTTGTTAATGCTGTTTTAGCTAAAATAAAAAAAAAGTAATTAAAAAATATTTGTTGAAATCGCATAAAAATGCTCTCTTTAGATGTATATCATAGAAAAATGCACCTAAAGCTGTTTGGGTAATCACCATTGTTGTACTATGTCCTTCATTTTTGTATGCAGTTAAAGCTGCTTGTAAGATACGGCAGAGTTGCTGAAAATTTGTTTCAAACCTCAATGTGAATTGTATCGATTCTGGTAAAGATTGTACTTTGTCTTCTCCGTTCATAGACATACTGTAAAACAATCAAGTTATACTTATTCTAATAACGTAATAAATAAGAGATTACTCGTGTACAGTTCTTACGCTGTATTCCGTTCTTGAGTGTATAAAGTATTCATATTAGGCATCTGATTTACGGAAACTGAATCCAAAATGAATATGTGAGCTCTTTTGCTCGCATTTAGAAATAATCCCCATAGAGCTCTTTGATGATTTGAACTCCAATGATGATACAAGAAAATGTAATTCATTTTATGAATCTAAAATAAAATAGTTTTTGTGATTATTAAAGAGAATATGCATTTGCAAAAATCATTTAATTACGTTTTTAAGATACGGTTGTATGCCAATACTCTTGAATTCTAGTTGATCTAAGATAAATGTATCTGCACCATCTGCTATGGTCCTCACTGCCTGGCGATCAACCATGCAAATACAACCTAATTGAACGATAGCTCTGAACTCTAGTGACATTTGAGTTTCATAAATTCCTTCAATTTCCGGTTTACTCAAATCTTCTAAAAGCTCTCTAAAAACAGAATCATGAAATTATTAATACTAAAAGTTCTATGCTCTGGAAGATTAAACCAGTTTTAAAGATGAAACTCACTGACTGTGCTTTTGATATTGCGCTTCCGGTACAGAATATTGATATAAATTGAATACAGGGCGAGATCGCGGTAGGATCTTCATACTTCTCTTCCAAGACACTTTTTTACCTGGTTCTGGATCAGGTTTAGGTTTACGAGTATTTACATAAAATATACGTGGGATTACAAGTCGCAACTGATGAAAATCTGTATCGACTAATACCCATAATCGGTATAAACCAGGCTCGTTTGTTGGTGATATCTGAAAAAGTTAAATTTAATAAATCAATCAATAAAAGCATTCAATGTTAAATATGATAATTTTTACTTGAATGATTTGCCACGGTGTAGTGAGTAATTTTTTCTGAGCTTGTCTCAAGAAACCGCCCAAAGTAGACGTGTTGGTGTTGGTTCTTGTAACACCCCAATTAATTTGATCGCTATCATTTTTAGACCGTTTGCTCTTTTTGTTTTGCTGATATTTAGCTCTTTGCTTAGCTTGATAGGCCCATTTTTCTTTATGAAACATTAACCATTTCAGCCTTTCTTCTTTTGTTGTTCCTATTGGCGGTGGAGAACCTAAAACTTCTTTCCAGCTTTTATTTGCATTTTCTTCTTCGTCCGAACACTGTCGTTTCCTCTTGGTAACAACTGGTAGTAATGGTTGTTTAAACGTTGAAGAACCTCCTGCTGCATCTTCTATATCACATGGTTCGGATGACTCTATATTTTGATCGTCATTATTTCTCTCTTGATCTTTAGGCACTGCAGAAAATATGTCTGTAATCTTTTTTTGCTTTCGCGTTGCACCTTTCTCTATTACTTTTTTATGCAACCAATCCGGATGTTTTACTCTGGGCACCGGATTTGAAAGCTGAAACAAAGTTCGCTATATTGTTTCGTCTAAACATCTAGAAATTGCATACATAATAGAAAGATAAATAACTACCCCTTGCATCGCCGCTGGAATTGTGATAATCTTTTGAATAGCATTACCAAGTCTTTCAATGTAGTAATTCCAATCTAAAATGTTTCGTATGTCATCGTTTTGTAAACCAGGGTCCTTTAACCATTTGCGCAAGTAATGTCTTCTTATTGTCGGTTCCGATTGAAATATGGCTAGTGGTATTGCTCTGATGTTATAACAAGAAGCACAATATTAACATTGGGTAATATAATTTATGAGAAACAAAATTCTACTCTTACCGTTCTGTAACTGGAGCACCTTGAGGTTTACTAGCAATGATGTATTTGCATGCCAGACCTGCATCTTTAACCATTTGATCACCTAAAAATTCAGCTAATCTCTTTGCGGTGGAAATAGATGTAGACTTCTGAGCTCCGTACTCTTCCAATTTTCGTGACATCGATTTATTTTCACATATAAGATCAAACAACTCTGAATCTGGCATGTCTACACACTGAAGATTTCACTTATTTATTCAACCATAAATACGACAAATTAAAAATTTCGAGAATATCTTGTATTTACGTTACTATATAACATGTCGAGCCAATAATCTGCATCTTTAGCTACCGATGCATAACACTCTTCCAGTGTGTTGCCTTTTAAGAAAGATTCAAAAACAGAAGTTTGAAAGACTTTTATAAGTTGTAATTCTCCCCTTCGTTTTACTTCGAAACCTTTCAATTCAGCCAGAGAACCATCGAAGTTAAACACTGCGTATCGCTTCTTTAATCTTTTTCCTTCTTCTCTTGCAGCAGGTAGCACCATGGCTAAATAAGGACCGTCAACTTCGAAAAATATAGAGTTCTCGCTCCTAACTTTGTACGTTAAGTTTTCAGGATCGACTAGTTCGTGGTACACGTCATTGGTAAATTGATCCTATTATAATTAGAACTTTAATTAATATAAAAAGTCTTACTTCATCTTCTCTTATACCTTCTCTTACCTTCACCATAAAATTAAGAACAGCGTTCGGATACGATATTACAAGCTTTTGTTTCTTTGGATGGGTAGTATGAACAACCACATTATTGGGAAATGACGCAGGTAGGACACACCAAATTCCATCGGTATCCAATTCTAATGGTCGACCAATTCGTTCTATAATTTCTCTAGCTTTCATAATAATGTGCGCTCCCGTGTAACATACTATTCCACCCATTTCCATACTAAACCATCGGGATCTAACATATGAAACACGGTATCAATAATTTTGGAAGTATGACAAATAAATCAGAAACATACCCTTTTCTCATAACGTAACCATAGAAAGAATTTAAGATACACTTGTGAGCAAGTTGTAACGAATCGTATAGTATTTCTCGACTTTTAGCAGATTTAATATCAGCTGCGTCTCCTTTTGCTAAAGCTGCTGTAACTTGTTGCTTTGCCACTTTTGTAAGTGCCTTATACTCGTATCTTCTATCTCGAAATGCTCTTACGGTATCGACATAAAATGAATTCTCCTTTTGGCAAATTGTTTGCGTTCTTTCTTCCATACTGGTAATTTTAACTTTCTTGTAGGCCTTTTTGCAGTATTCCGTGAGTCTTTTCTTCTCGTAAGTTGCTTGTTCTTCTTTAGACAATTCGTGAAACGCTCTTCGGGGTCCACCGGGGAATCGTGGTGGAAACTTTTCATTCTCAAGCTGCTGTTGCATCCTTTGATATTCACTCAAACTGGCAGCAACTAAAATTAAATAGAAAAATAATTATTATTATACTATTACACTCTATTTCCGTATTTTACTATCTTACAATATTCTCCTCTCCACATCCATTTCATATTTCTTTGGCAAAGTGCTTTCGGCTTATTGTAATCACAGGCAGCACAAACGGTTTCATCGACCATCGCGGATGGTTGAAGTCGATTAGTTAAAATAATATTCGGATACATGGCACCGACATCCAAATGATAAATAACAGGATTTTCTAATCTTAATGGTTGATTCCTCAAAGACATTAATTTCGTTGTAATTTCTTCGACTACTTCGTTTAAGTTTTTAACCATTTCAATTGGCACTTTTTCTTCCTCTTGAATAGCATGCTTTAAGGCATGCTCAACACCATTTAACAATTCATCGACTGCACTTGGAACTATTTTAAAACGACAAGGAATATCGGCTCTAAAAACTCCGGACTCTAGAGCTTCCACGTGCCCTCCTACATATGTCTCTTGGTCCAATACATGTCCATCTCTTGTCAACTTATTTAATTCCTGCTCTTGCTTATTAGGGAATATAATGTTAGCTTGGAAAGCTTGTACCATTAAAAGAGACTCGCATAACGTACCAGATCCTTTTCTAAGTACCTCATCTGGTTCCATAGGAATAATAGTGCACAAGGCAAATATAAAAGGATGAACATACTTGTAATAAAGATAATATGTAGCAACCGCATCAGAGACCGAATAATTTGCCAGAGTTTCTGGCTCCTCAGATGCTAATCTACACATATCTTCAGGATCCAATTCCACTGGATCATATCGAAGCTTTGCTTTCGCGACAGCTTTTAAATTTTGTGAACCTACGGGTAGGTAAGAATCGCGTCTTACCCAACATAAACAATCCATATGCATAGCTGGTCTACAACTGTATACCCCGTCACGATTTTTAGAAAACCCAATCCTGTCTTTCATGTCCATATTATAAAAGGCTGCCCTAGTTTCTACGAATGGCCAATCAAAAAAATCACCGTTATACGTTACGAATATGTGGGGTCGAATGTCGTTTATATGGTCAAAAAATCTTTTTATGGTAGCTTTCTCATTAGGTTCATTAAAAACTGTGAACAATCCCTCGAATTCAGGTTTCGGTGTATACTCAAAATTTTCAATATCACACGAGATTATTTCTCTATTTGTAATCAAAAATCCTTGCCCATCTATCATGTATGATATCATCATAATTTGATCAGTATCAGCATCTGGAAATTTCAATGGAAGCTTTGTGGTTTCTATATCATAGGCCAAAACTATTGGATCAGGTGGTTCAACAATGTCGTCTCTCTTTGTAATAATTGGTACGTCATTTCCCCTTGTCTTAACTGTATACCAGCTACCACAAAAAATTTTCATGTCTATAGATACCCGTACATGGTGTGGTACATCGTATTCTCTAAACAAATAAATGTATACACCATTTATATAATAGTATTCATTGTACAAATTACAGGTACATCAGATATTCATACCTAATATCAAGAATATTATCTGTAAAATCAATGCCTTCTTTTCTACGGTCTCCCGTATCCTGCTCTGGATTTAATACTGTTGACAAAAGGTCTGTATAAAAGGTATGATTTTTTTCTCGTTCTTTGTTTAGCTTTACTGCCTTTGTAATATCACGTCTGACTTTTGTCAAGTCCACAGTGTTTAAGAAAGAAAGTTTCAAGTACTTTTGCTTCAAACCGATTAAATGATTTGGCTAAAAAATAAAAAAAACTGCAATTATTATCTTCAACACTTTTCGCTTTGTTTTAATTCCATTACACCATACCAGATCCAGATCTTCTTTGTAAAGAGTTTTCACACTTTGTATAAGGTCAGCATATTTTTTATTTAAACCAGTGGAAACTTCTTCGTATGTATTCTTTTTGCATAAGATGTAAAAGTATGGACAATAAGGATATGAGACTTTAAATCTACTACAGTCCTGTTCTAAGAAATAATAATCGACGCCACTCTGTAATCTCTTATCATCTTCTATAATTTCTGTCTGTAAAGCAAATAAAATAATTTACAGAATAACATATTAAAGCAATTATATGTCCTATTACTTTGAATACTTACTGCGTGCATGTTGATAAGGAAGCCTGTTCTTTCTTTCATATCGGTAACTCTGTGAAATCCATATAAACTGTCTATTCTTATATTTTCATTTACAGTCTTCAACCTGTTCCCTGAAGCTTCCCTAGAGAGTTATAAAAGTGATAAATAAATGAGGTAAATACCGGGATAGGTAAAATATTTTAAATTGAAATTAATACCCTGCATTTCCCTCTAGATTCTCATCATTATTTATGTTTCTATTAAAGGGCCGAAATGCACCTGTATTTTGTAAACTCATTTTGGTAATCAGTTATAAAAATCGGAATTAGCCCAATTTTACTTAATTACTTAAATTAAAAATGATTTATAGGTAGTAAGTAAATATTTAACAAGGCACTGTGTGATCGAACAACGTGTGTACAGGTTGTAATTTGCCCGCCAATAAATCGTTTTCGTCCCGTACACAGTATATAGTGTATGTGTATCTCAGGGATCAAGGGAGAAATTTGGAAGGGTAATTTGAACAAAGATACGGTAAATTTATAATTATATTACTTTATTAACAGTCATGTATATTGTTAATTATTCATATTGTTAATAAAAATAGGTGTAATCAAGTTATTGTATTTAGTTACTAAAAAGCGTGTGATAGAAGTTATGTTAATCCCTTCTATATCTTCTTTAACTTAAATATCTGTGTAATAAGTCCTGAAACATTGTAAAAATTATTTTTTAATTACAATCGACTACTGGATTTGTCCAATATTACAGCCTATACATTGGCATTATTAGAAATTTACTAGAAATACCATCCACAAGCGCAAGAAAAAGTCCCGAGACTTATCGATTTGGAAAAAGGAACGAAATTGTAGGTGGCTCCACGACAGTGATGCAGTTCGACAACAATCATCGTAGTACATTAAATAAATTGGTTTTATGGTGTTAGTGAACGCAAATAATTTAAATAAATGAGAAAATTAGATACACAAGAGGCCTGGGGTGCCGAGAGGTTAGAAGCGCAATTAGAAGCTGCCCGAGATGGCCTTCGAGGACTCGATCGAAGTATACGAAAAATCTTGGGTCGGGATCTCCCTGATGGAGAAAACGGCCCGCCACAACCGCCGCCCAGGTTAAACTTTGAATAATTGATTCTCTACTAATTCTAAATAATCGTAGAAAAAAAGTTCTGTTGTAAAAAATGCATCTTGTTCGATTGTTCATTGATCTGCGGATAAAACACTGTTATCTACAAACATAACCTATTCCTGTATGTGTGTATTTAAAACTTGTACTATTTTATTAAATGATTTATAATTTTATATTTGTTTGTAATAACGTAACGGTATTAGAGTGAGTGTATGTAAATATTCTTTATTCTATCTGTATGAAAAGATATTGTTTATATGTGTGGATATATTTTAATTTCAGTAGATTATCACAGAAGAGGCCATTGCAAGAGGACAGACGGCGTGTTGTAACAGACTTTGTCAATAATGAAATACCTGGTGGGAAAAGAAGATGGCAGGGATCAAATGGAGAACCAAAAACAGTTTTCAGTCGGTTAAGCGCTCGAGTACCTTCCAATAATGATGATAGTGCTGATGAAGATGATAATGTAATTAAGGTAAAGGCATATAAAAATTTGTCATCCATTGACAATAATGCATCATATTAAATATTGTTCTTAAATATTTATTCTAGCCAGCAGTGTCTTCAAGAGTGATTGCAACTCCAAGAGAAATTCCATCTAGACAGGAAGTTATCAGACGTGAAAGAATAGATGAACGTAGCAGGCAAAGGAATAAACGAATGTTTGGAGCTCTCTTAGGTACATTACAAAAATTTCGTCAAGAAGAAACTAAATTGAAAGCAAAGGTAAATTTCTAGTAAGGATGATAACTATTTCACTGTACATTTTCAAAAACGATATCACTTGTGTAGGAAGATAAAAAGGCAGAGGTGGAGGCAAGAGTGGAAGAAGCCAGGAGAAGAGAGAAAGAAGAGTTACGACGAGAAAGACAACAGTTGTTCTTGTCACGTAAACGGCAATTAGCGGAGGTTCGAGCATTGGAAGCAAAGTTGGCTCGTAGTCGACAATTTCAAGATTGGCGTGCTGCGCAATTACCACTTGCTTCATTTATAAAAACACGTGCCCAACCTTCTATTTATTATGTACCAAAGCGTAAACATCCACAAACTGATATTCTTCTAGCTCAATCTGCAAAAGAACTTCATGGTACGTCTATCAATGATTAATTTTATAATAATAATTTAATGCATTTGTATGTAAAAAAATTTATACCCTGTATGTGTTATATATTACAGAGGAGATTGAAAGAAGAGAAAAGATTTTAGTAGAAGAGCTTGAACTGATAGAAGTGCAAGTGGGTCTCGGAAAACATCAACAAAACTTCGATGGATCTGCAGCGTTAAATACGACAGCAGAAGTGCAGCAATCAATTGAGGAGGGAGAAGAAAATCGTGATCCAAATCCAGAAAAAAGTTTGGAACCAGAGACTAACGAAACAGTAGATGTTTCTATGACATCCGAGAAAGACGAGAACTATGAGAATACAAATGACGTTGAAAAAAAAGAGGAGGTACAAGTAGATGAAGCAAAGGATGAAAATAATGGCTAGTATTAAATGTACTTACAACTGTTGTACATATTACGTACATTGGATGGTCCAACGAAGAAGAAAATGGAGTTTTTCTTACACGAGAATTTCCGTGTGTGGATAAATTTTACAATTTTCAAGAAAAAAGAAAAAAATTCACTTTTTACTTGTTATCATATCGATACAAATTCATTCCCTTCATTAAATTGCATATTCATTTCTTCATTATGCGTCAGACGGCAGAGGTTATTTGAATTTCTCTTAGACGTAAGAAAGAACGCTACGACAAAGAATAGTCACAATACACTGGAATCCCATATTTTTTAAATGTTGCCTCATGGTTGTTGTAGTGTATTATTTAACTACCATTTTGTAAGTAGTAGAGAAGAAAAATGTCGCGAAGAATTAAGTATAATGTCGTAAATCGATTCGATATATTTTTAGATTGGAAAAATTATGTATAATAGTCTATTCGTTGTTTGTTTTCCATCAGTATCTCTTTCGTAATGTATATGAAAAATAAGAAAAGCGTTAATCAAATGATTTAATGCTTTACGTGTATGCTAGAATAAAATAATATATATTTCACCTTTGAGCTTATCTCTTGGTGAAATAGCATAGCTTTGAATTCTTATTCAAATTTGTATACCCATTTTTTTCTTTTTTTTTTTTAAGTACATGTGACTTGAATATGCAATGCGGATGTTAAAAGCGGGTAACTTTTTCTCCATAGCAATATGATTAGATAATTGTTATACATAAAATCAATTAAATACATTGTCTTAATGGACAAGATAATTTTGGTTTAATTTTTAATCGATTAAGAAATAAAGAAATTTTTAAATTAAATAATGAAATGTAAAACTTTGTACTGTATATACTTCCGTTTCATTTTTGTTTCAGAGATGCTTAAAATTTGATTAGTGGCTGTATCCAGTAACAATAAAATTTATTAGTAAGTTGAGTCATAATCGTTTTTATATGGAATTATAAATTTTTGTTTATTTAAATTCCATCTCATTTAGATACACATCTCACGAGTAGTGATGTACAAATTAAATGTGTTAAATTAATTTTAATTTTTCAGATTAATTTAATTATTTTAAAGGTTCTAGCAAAGAGTAGCGAGTGTCGAATGAAAAATACCATTCACTCTTATCATTTAAGAAATTTGTGAATTACTGTTGGAGTGGACTTCGGTGCCTTAAAAAAAGGCTTTGATGCTGAAACAGTTATTCATGAGAAAGAACAGCTGGAAAGAAGCCTGATTAAATGTCGCAATTCGTTAACTAATTTACACCCAGAACGTGGTTCCGAATCTTTGACGACGAATTCTACGGGACTTTCTATCTTCCTTGCGATATTCAACGTAAGGAGGGGATGGCACGAAAGGGGCGTTCCGCCATGCAACCTCGGAATATGGCTAATGCGTTTCTGCGTCGTCGTCTTTTCTCTTTTCCTCTCTTCCCTTCCAACTTTGGCTAAATAACTCCTTGGAATGGTAACTAGTAATCTTTTTACAGAATATCATTAAAAAATAAAATATAGTTTAAAAAATTCAATACTAACACATTACCTTAAAAACATACAATTATAAATACTCCTTCAAGAATAAGATTAAATATTGTGGCCAATCCACTATACCTATAACAATTCTGATAGATCCATTTGTAGTTTTATAGAAATATTATGATAAATTGCATATAAATTGTTAGCAAGTTGAAATGTCATGGTCATAAAGCAATGATTCACATCTTTCTTTTCCTACAAAAGAAAAAGTCAAGACAAATGTTTCTCCAGAAAAACCACTATGAAAGATGGACAGCGTTTTTCCCGTACATTATCCAACGCTTGTGTAAGGAAAGGGAAAAAAGAAAAGAAACAGATTAAAAGTAGAAGCAGCGACGCTCGACATCGGGTAGCACAGGAGCATGAAGCGTGCGACGCGACGCGACGCATTGCGTCGCGGAGACATGAGAGAAGCCGACAGGGGCTAAGGGTCTGCGAGCTATTTGTACACCGAATGGAAAACCGCCACGACTCGCCTCCAGACGAAATGAACACGCTGGACCAGGAGAACGGAACGTTTTCTTAATTACCACGTTCCACCCGATGAATTTCCCTTTTTTCCCTCTTTGCTATCGTGAAAGGTACTCCATTGTCACGGATGCAACAAGAAGAATTTAAAATCTACGTAAACTATTATGAACTCCTACTCTTTTATAAGTATTTACATTTTAATGTACCAAGAGGTTTGAATTCGAGTATTCAAATTGCAGGTTGGATCTGCGTATTCCAGCTGCCGTAGTAAATTCGCGAAAGAACGGGTCTGCCGTAATTATATGTTCTCGTAAGTGTCTGTTGCGGAAGTTTCACGTTTCTCAAAGTACGGAAAGAGTTATTCCATCGCTCTGGTTACATCAGCTCGTTCTCAGGAAATCGTGCGACTCGACGTTGACGCTGTACCTTCGCAGACGCACGGGAGCTCGCTCCATTAATCGTGCCCGCGTGCTTCTAATACATTCTATTCTATTCTAAGCGAGGCAGATACGTGCGCCTGCTCCTCCCCTCGCGGAGGGTTTATTTATCCGTTAATTTATTAGCGTATCTTCGTCATGGCGTAGCTCGTAATCGAGCGCGACGGAGTTCGCGAGCACCGCGTGCCACGGTGGCAAGCCCTGTCTACTAGAAGCCTTGCCGTATTTTAAACGGGAGAGAGAGAGAGAGAGAAAGAGAGAGAGAGAGAGAGAGAGAGAGAGAGAGAAAGGGGTCGGCGTCGAAAGACGGAGCTCGAAGAGCACCTTTGTCTCACGCTAGAATCTTCACCTTTGTAGAAAAACCACCGACGTATATTTGGCGGAGAAATGTATACGTCTATTCACGGCCAATGTCTGTACACTCCACTAATATTAGAAGAGGGAAAATTGTTTGACGGAACTTGTACATCCAAGACAAATTACTCTGCCTACCTTTCCGTAACTTGCTTCTATCTTCAATCTTGTTCTTTCCCTGTGGTTAGTGATCAATCTATAGAATTGTCCGCTTATCACACGCTAAGATCCATTCCTTTTAGAATATCATACAACATTGATCCTCTTTTTTTCTTTTCAGAAATCGGTAAATCAGGCAAGAAGAAGTAAGGAGTATCTATTTCCTTTATTTCCACGACCAATTATCATTTTCAAGTACCTTTCACAATTTATTTTATTTAAAACTCTATGATTTCCTTTTATATCACTTATCACATGCATGTTCCCTCTCTCTTTTAGAAAATACGAGCCTGTAGAAACTTTTCAGGAAGAATTATATACACTACTATATGGATTAAGGAGTATGATCCCCCTATTTCTTTCTGCGGTTAATAAGAGCGGTACGTCGTTAATGAGAACGAGGAAAGTTGACACTGAACGACTTCCAAAGAAGCAGTTCCTTCGTGCAGGTTCTACCGCCCTTTGACTAGAGAGTAATAGAGTATCGGGGCGGAGTATCTTACCGCAGAATGGAAAGGGGATGTGTTCGTATTTCAAAGGGACAGACCGTCGTGCCGCGACGGTGCTCATTATATTATATGCGTCTAAACGTCACGGGAAAGAAACCATGGTTATAGTGCGTAGCATACGTCGACAGGAGAACTGACGAATTATGGCATGACTTTACGCGGAAGTCTCGTAAACGTCACTTATCAGCTGTCAGTCTTTTAAGACCATTTTGTTCTCATTTTGATCGATGGGGATCGCAGGATTATACTTACAGAGATTACTCATATCATATTCATTCTTTCTTTCCTCCGTTACAGTCTTCATAAGTACAATTTTCTTAGATATAAAACAACGACAAAGGGAAAGAAGATTGCCATTCGATTTGATAACGTGAGTTTTACGCAAATGGCGCCTGTGCAGAGGGTGATATTACCTTCCATTGGAAAAACTATCATTGGTTATTTTGGCTGGGGACCGTGAAGTTGGGAACGCCGAGTGGGAGTCTAATTTTGTTGAAGAGGAGGGATTTCACGCTCGATCAACGCTGATTGGACAGCGCCGGCCCGTTTGCTTTTATAACTCCGATGCTTCTGTGCACACGCGCGTGCAACTTGCGGAATTATTGCATACCTGCCTTTTGTCGAATCTTCGAGTTTTTTTAACAATTCCCTTCTTAGCCGAAAATAAGTTTGGAAGACGCAATTAATTACCATTTAAGGAATCAAAGGTGGCATTAACAAATTCGAAGAATATTATTTTCTCGAAAAACAAGAGAGGAAGTGATTAATATAGTTGTAAACTTGTATGCGTTAAGAACGATATCGCAGCTCATTAAACAATGCACGCGCATTATCTTCAGTTACAGAGAAACGCTTCTGATTATTCGGAATGGACACATCAATCAACCAGTCCACATTATCGGCAGAGTTACGCGCGAATCGATCCATGCACATTACAAGACTGTTAACAGAATACGTCAAAGACCGAACGCGACAAGCAATAGTTCCATCATACGATATACCAACGAACAATATTTTACAACTGCGCCACTCTTGTGAAATACGCTATACGTACCGTTTCATTTCGCATGTATCTGAAATCAGCCAGAGGTTGAAGACACTTTGCTTAAATTGAAGTGTATGAAACTTCAATTAGATCGTATTAAGCGCTACAAACTACGCAAATTATTGCTCTTTTTCTGCGATGTTTCAGCATTGCATGGACTGTTAATGGAGCACCGATCAAACTGAATACGTACCTTGTGCTTCTATCGATTGGAAACTGATGATTACGCGAGCACACGGACAACTAAATCCCGATGGTCCCTCTTGGTTTTTCTTCTTTTCTCGATCGAACTGCCTCTTCAATAAACTTTCCTTTTGCTCCACGGAAGTCTTGGTAATTACAAAGATCACCGTAGTTGATTCGTTTCGAGACATAGCAGTAGGTGGTTGAGTTCTTCGTATTAAACGACGAATCGACGAAAGACGGTAAAGTAATAGATTTTAATCGAAAGCTTTAATTCCTACTGAAATTTTAATGAACAAGGACACTCACTGCTGTACACCATCTGTATCGTTCGCAGGAGAATGAATGTTTGAAAGGTGTGCCAAGAAGGACCAGATTTGTAGGGAATCTAAAGCACCGTTGTATTCTTGAACTCTTCAACGTGCCAACTGAGCCGTGAGCTAAGAGATAGATTAGTGCCAGTCAGAAAAAATTTTTGTTAATTATAGTAATGCAAGCTGTTCAAACGGGAGACACACCGTACGAAATGCATTGCTGTGAGATTAATTTTATGCACTCCGTTTACTACTTGTTTTTTCTACATAACGTACAAGTACATTTCTTACCTGATTGCTGCTTGTTCATTTCAGATGTTTAATAATGGGATAAATATTCCATTTAACTTGAAGGAAAATATATATTTCCAATGACAAAAATTGCATTCCATAAAAAAGCATAGTAGAGGACTATAAGTGCACGATCGTGGCACAATCATGCAGACTTATCAATTAAGTAATGTCGATTGGGTCCCGCCGTTTTGCCGTGGGACTTTGACGTTTCGCTTTCCTCAATTTCGTTTGACAAAGAATATATTCATTTTTAACAATTACATCCTTATATCTACGCAAGGATCGAACAAACGTACAAAAAACGAGCTATAAAGAGCTAAACAATGACTGGCAACATCCACGTGTGACGTTTAAATTGCTTAAAAAAGATTGCGACGCTATCCAATTACTTATATACTTCTCCGACAGTCCATAATATACGTACTAACAATTGCTTTTCTTCATGGCACATTGGAAAAAGGCACTCTTGGCAACGAGCGATAAAAATACATAATACTGGTGAGACAATTATACCGTTTTTTACATCTCTTGCAAGCCTCGTTATCTTGTCTTTAGTTTTACAGTCATTCAATAATTTCAATCTTCCCTTCTCTTATATAATTATAAATTCATTACAGATTGATCAGTATACGTAATATGATATACTTCTATTATGTAATTGCAAGTTCCGCGAACGATGACCACCAAACACACCACGACCTAACAGTCTCTTACCAACGCGCACGTTTTATCATCGATCGGCTTCAACTATAGATATGTATATCCACGATCTAATCGTTTCAATTACACGGACTGGCAGGTTGACTGTTCATAGTCGATTGCATCATGATCGATTGTACAGCGAGCACCGGTGACGTGGTCGCGACAGGCGTCAGCCCGTCCGTATGATGATGATGATGATGATGGTACAGAGCCGACGCGTAATACTGCTGATGGTGATGATGGTGAGGATGGTGATAACCGCTGACCTCCTCGTTGTTGTTGTCGTTGGCAGTGTTGTCGTTGCTCTGGTGATGATGATGATGGTGATGACCGTGGTGGTGATTGTTGTTGACCGTCGTACACAACGGCGATGTTGGCGACGAGGACGTTGGCTGGGAATTGGTCAAGTTGCAGCTGGTAGCAAGGATGTCGTGCACCGTGTGAGGACTTGGCCACTGTAAACCGGCGGAAGTGCTCGTCTGGTGGCCGACAGCGGCGTGTATCGTGGTTGGTGATGACGGGGACAGCTTTCCTGGCGTCGTTGGTCCAACTGGAAACGCACCGGTATACCGAATTGGTTGGAAGCGGTTCGTTCGAATTCGATTATTCAGCGTTCGTATCAGGATGGAAGAAAGAGACGCGACTGTTGCCTGATATCCCGCGAGCTCGCTGCTAGAACTGAACGCACACTTCAAGTTGCGCAGGTGGAGAACGAATTTGTCTTTTTTTTTGTTTCGTAGGCTTCTCTGTGCTTTCTCTCTCTCTCTCTTTCTCTCTCTCTCTCTCTCTCTCTCTTTTTAATGTAATGAGACACGCGAACAGAGAGAAAGTGAATACATCTACTGTTCTTCCACCAATTTGTCACGTACCATGCTCGGTGAGTTGGCGTTTCGGGCGAGAACTTTACTTCAACGTTACCAGTAGATCGTGCATAATATTCAAAACTGTATAAAATGCTGAACGTTCAACCCTTAGGTAGAGATTTTTTCTCACTCGCCGAGGACTCCGCTGTTAGAAAGTTCTCGTTCGAAGAAGAAGAACAATACGGGATACCATTCGAGCTACCAACCTTGGTGATGATGATGGTGGTGATGATGCGTTACGCCAGGCGGTGGTGTCGCGTGATACGGCGTTGGAGGATACGGTACGGGGCAGAGGGCGGCTCCAGCCGCGGCCGCGGCCGCATACAGATGATGGTGATGGTGATGATGCGCCGGATGATGGGGATGATGATGGATCGCGGCAGCTGCTCCGACCTTGTTCCTTAGTATCCTTGAGATGCTGCTCACCGAGGGCACGTTGTACTTGTCGCACACACCGTCCGACAGCAAACGATCCCTGATTTCCCAGGCAAATATCCCTGGATCCTTTAGCTTCAACTGCTTGATGTACTGGACCACTTTCGGGGTGGTCACCCGGGGCTTGCTACCGCCGATCGCGCCAGGCAGTATGCTACCCGTCTCGTGGTAACGGGCCAATATCTTGCTAACACAACCATGGCTGACCCGCAGCTGCCGCGAGATGTCGCACGGCCTGATGCCCAGCTGCGCTAGCTCCACTATTCGCAACCTAACTGCATTTGGCAGGGGTCGACCGTTCACAAACACACCCCCTAGTTGGTTCACCTCGCCGTATTGCTGTTGCTGCTGTTGCTGATGGGGTTGCTGCTGCTGCTGCTGTTGTTGCTGCTGCTGCTGCTGCTGCTGTTGCTGCTGCTGCTGCTGCTGCTGATCTGCATCGAATTTTCTGATGTTAATGTTTGCCGATAGGGATAGATAAATTATGTTCCATACTCAAGTGACTCGTCTTGGGTCAGTCTGGTTCCATTAGTTAACAGTCGGAGACGAAAAATTAGATGCAATCTTTGGGTTGTTCTTTTTTTTTATACGTTCAGTTCATTATGGGGTGGACTTTTTGGGGTTGCAAGTCCCTTAATAAATTTCAGTTCTAAACAATCTTTTTATTTAAGACACTCTGGTTTCAGATTTGCAGCAAGAGCAACACGATTTATGATTTATAAAATCGTCGTCAACGAAACATGGGACTTGAGGACCGGACGGAACGCGAAAGGAGCGAGCAATCTCGCGTATCGATACGACGGGCCAGGCTACTAAATAACGGGACGATAATATACTTCGCATCGGACGTTACACCTGGCGCGAGGATTCGTTTTAATGAGATGCAGATGTGTACGTCGCTTTCCCGCTCCAGCTCGGCCAAGTTAGCTTGTAACAACCCTTAATTAGCGATGCAATGCCCCAGCAATTGCCTCTAACCACGTTCCAAACCCACCTAAATTCCGCTCGCCGGTAAGCAAAGACAACAACCCGTTACGAGAATAATAAAGACGGCTATCTTTAACTCGCGTAGCGTGCTCACGTGTTTCTCCGATCCTGTACGACCACGCGTTAATTTTCAATTAACAGGGAAACGAGGAAAACCGCCTAATGAATACAAAATAGAATTTTCAGGAAAAGTGGCAAGCACCCTGTACAAAATTTATAATCAATGTCAGATAACTAAACGTTAAAGTATTCAATATCTCTCGTCTCGCAGACAGATGTCCCGAGAGTAACAAAAACGCTAATGTGTTAACATCTTCCAGGTTCTTTGATGTTGGGAAAGGATCGAAGCCTCCTTTCTCGTTTTGCGTCTATTTGAAGAGGTGCGGAGTGAAAATAGAGAGGTGGACGGATATCCGTGAAGGAAGCACGAAATCGTCCCCATGGAACGCGCGAGAGAGGACTTTCTCGTCCATGAGAAGAGGGTAAATTTATGCGCATCTCTTTCCCTATCTTTCTTCAGTTACATCGGTTACTCTTCCCTTCGCAGAGTTTCTCTTTTCTACGCGAACGCGGTCGCGTTACGGAGAAGAGGAATAAATAAGAAAAGCGCGGCGGAAAGGAGGGACCCACCGATGCTTCTGTGATTCCTGGAAGAAGAGTTTCGTCGGCGGCGACGCCGACGGTAGAGACGCGTTTTTGCACAGCCATCGGCCATCATTTTTTTCTCCCGTCCCCTTTTCTCGACATCCCCTCGATCCACTCGTAATGGCGGCTTCTTGGCAGAGAGGCGCGAAACACGCGCCCCTTACGCTACATTTCAAACATCAACAGTACATCGATGGCGCGCGAGGAAACTGGTCTTTGAACTCGCCATAGTGCTTAGAATCGCAAGAGTGCCAGTAATTAATTTGATTTCCATTTAATTTCAATTCTTTCTCACAGACGATTTTTTAATGGGCCGTTTTGGCTGTTGACAGGTCAACAAATATTTTTTTCAAGGCTTAAATTAATCTGAAAGCGGCACTAATGGTTCCGTTTTAATTGAAAGACAAACGACCAGGCGGTTTTCCAGGAATCACCCCGCTAAAAGGAGCAGGTTTTTCAGTCGGATCGCCGATTCGTGGAACGACCCCGACGTGGCCCGTTAAACTCCAACGATTTGGACTTAATGACCCGCGTTACGTTAAAGCGTCCGTCTTTTTGCCGGCGAACCGTTCGATCGCGAGGGAGTAGCGTGCGCTCGTTAAACGGAAGACAAGCCTCGTGTTTTATGCGCGCCTCCAGTCGGCCTCTCTTCCATAGGTGAGTAATTGATGGGTGGATAAAACCGCTTGCCTGATAGATTTATAATTACGTTGAATTCCCTCATTTTCCTGGAGCATCTGTCTTTCAAGCTACTCCGCGAAACTGTCCACACTCTATAAATCGTAGACTCGCATAACCGTAACAGCGCTATCAAGAAAACGCAGAAGACGAACTCAAACTCTTTTATATTACATTTATAATTTTTTAAGGACATAGAGTGGTGCACCTTGCGGTTAAAAGATAATCGCTGTTAATATATATTTTTCTTGTCCCCAGGCATTAATCTTCGAACCTTAAGGAACCCCGCTCTGGAAATCTAATAAGGGTCAGCAATAAATTCTCAGTCGTATAGCCTTCTTCTCAAGCTTCAGCCTATAAACCCACACTCGATAACAGGAATAGAAACAACTTAGGAATTCTTGTTAAGAGAAAAACACCTGCATCCACACTGAGGTAATAAAAAATTTGCATCTTTCATCGAACGAACTGTAAGCGTGGAGAACGCGACGGATTAGCGAAATGCAGGAAACCGATGTCCCGAACGGGAAAGGGATCCACCCAGTGTGTAACATGTGCGCAGACGCACACACGCGTGCATCGTTCACCCTCCTCTGCTCGCTCTCTGGATACGTGTATTACACGCGTGTAAAATGACTACACGCGTCGGACCCTTTGATCCCGACCATTCATCACCACGTACCAGAGGAAAAAGTCTAATAATATTGGGCCGCGCACAGCGACGTTCACGCGCGTGTGCGCGCGTGAAATGACCAGATCGCCGGTTCCACGCGACGATCCAGAGACGTGCGCGTCCACTCGATCTTCCCCCGGCGATTTATTTCTCTCCCGATTTGCGCGATCCGAGAAATTCCGGGGGGCGAGGGGAATGGCGGGGAATGGAGAACGTAGAAGGGAACGCGAGTGAATTTCGAGCGCATCAACGACTGCTTTATTATCCTCAGGTTAAACACGCGAATCCACCACAATCGTGGATTATATTGGGGAAACGATGGAAGACGACGTCATGCTTGCGATCGAGATTGATAGAAGGAGTCTACCGGTGTAATTGATAACGTCCAGCCGTAACGCGGACGTTCTGTAGGTTTGCGAGTGTTTGGGAAACTGAATGGTCGATTCATCAGAAAAGACGTGGACGAAACGGTACATTGTGCTATTATAATTACACTATTCGAAGCTATTCTTATAGATTCAGTATCCAAAGCCTTGACCATTTTTCTTTCTTCATTCTCATCGTATCCAGATTATATTCGAGGTAACGAGTTATTCGTGCATAATGATTCCTCGATTATTCTTCCTGAAACTCGCTTCTTTTTCCAGGAAAGTACCACGATAAAACATTAAAAAGAGCAAACACAGCCAAGGTTCGAGGGAGGGATTGGCTAATTTGGTAGCTGGAAATTTGCGAAAACGATACCGGGGAGGCGGAACAAATTGTCGCGGATAAAAGGGCGAGCAAAAGGGATTCAGCGTGGTATAAGTAGAAAAGTGAACGGCGAACGCGCGAGTCCGTGGTGTGGGCGTGCACCGGACGAGTGATGGATGTCAGTGTCACCCTCGAAAACACGTGTTTCGCTTACATAGATGCCCGAGAAACGCGACCAGTGTTTGTCTACCATTCTCACTCGCTAATTATCGACCCCTGGCCTGCTCCCCTTTGTCGGCCCGCGCCGCTTCGCTCTTTGCAGGAACGGGGATCTTTTCGTTTAATTTCCGCCCGTGCACATGTCAGTGATTAGCCCGTCCCTGACGACGCCACGTCGGAGAATTAAAGGTTCTTAATTTTTCAGCGTGAACGTGGAACAAGTTGAAACGATCTGGAGCAGTTTCTGGCTCGAGATCCGGTGGCTCGCGCGAGATGCCGTTTAGTAATTAAATTAGTTGAAGGATGGTTAACGAGAGTGGTGTCGTTGAAGCCAATTAGGATTCGCCTGTGGTTCCGTGGAATGGAGGATATTTCGAAGGGTCATGAATCTTGGTATTTAGTCGGAATAGTTAACTGATGCACAGCTACGCGCATAGATTTATAACACGTGTATCTGCAGATTTCAAAATAGTCCTGTCAAGTTTCATCATTATCTCCAAGGGATTCATAGGCTGGGCACTGGCCAAACCGGCGTTAAACCGAAAAGATTTCTAACGGTTCGGACGTGATTCGTATTTGTAGGTACGTAATCTATAAATTGAAAGCAGCAATTCGTAACCAGAAGCTGGTTTAGGAAGAACTCGTTAAATCCAGATACATCGAAAGAACGGATTTCGAACTTTTTCGTCGATTGCCAATGCCTTTATTTATAGGCGTGAAATTTATGCAACTTGACGCAAGAGGAAATTAATTATGCGCTAATCGCGCTACATTTTTCACGATAACCGTTTGACCTCGTCGAACATAGTTTCATCATAGCTACGCGGATTTCCAGACGAGTCCGCTAACCAACTCTGTTACAATGATTTTCAATCGCAGTCGTCATTCGTGGCGTTAATAAAACGCAAGCTTTATACGATTTATTATGCAAAAGGATCGACTACACGAGAGCGTTGAAGCGGTTCCTCCTTTCGAAAATCGGTTTACACCCGTGGTTTGCGCGCCTCGTAAACGTCCACCCACCTATCTCCTTTGAACCTTGAGTTCAGTTTTCCACCATGGTTAACTACTTCTCTCGTTGTTTTGCTTCGGTTATTTAACTTTTAACGATTCGAGACGCAATCGTTTAAATGAGAGAAGTCGGCTCAAATCGACCGCTCCGAAAGCGTCTACCGTTCGTTCAGTAAATTATTTATTATTTATCAGAGAAACGATGGTTCCCCGTATGATTTCTCTCTCGTCCCCCTTCCCTCGCTAGAGCCCATACCTTTCTTCGTGCACCTAAAATACACCCGTGCAAAATTTATCTCGTCGCGTGTGCATGAGCTCGGCTCACATCTGGAATACGCGATGACAGTGGGACCGAAATATATTCGATCAACGAACAAAAAAACACGACACGACGAAAGTACATTCCTTTTTTTCCCCCCTCTCAATCCCTTCGAATGCGTCTTTATTTTTACTAAATCAAAGAAATAACTGTCTTACTTGGAAAATAATTAAATAACAGAGAACGATTGCCTTTCCTTTTTTTTTTAATAACGAAGACGGATTAAGAACGTTTTTATCTTTTGATGTTGCAGGAAAATAATCTGGAGCGTATTCGCCGTAGAAATTAGTTTGGGAACTGCATCAAGGTGGAATTAGATTTCTCTGGCGAGACAGAACCGGGAAGATGAATACCAAAGTGAACGAACAGCGAGACGTAATTGAAAGCATCCTCTGTGCTGCGACGAAAATTGCTATTCGGTACTCTGAACGTTATAGAGCAACGCGACAGGTTTTTGGGGATAGGCTATTAGAAGAATCCCCTGTGTGGCGTACAGCCAGGATCTTGAATCACGGGACGAGTATGCAGAACTCCACGTCCAAATCGTGCAAGTAATAACTTGTCAACAATACATCTCCGGATCGTTTTGCCGCGTACGATCGTTGTTTGTAAATGGCTATATGCCGTATCTAATAGTCCATGCGATACGTTCCACCTTGCCACGCTTTCATAGCCAAATCGCGGTACACGCTACATTTCCTTGCGTATCAGTCAAAATATTAACGTTGACAATGTTACGCGGTCGCTGTTATTTTTCATCCGCTCCTCCCGTTTACCCATATCCGAATTTGTGCGTCGACAATTTTATATGAATTTCTTCGCGAAACGGTGAGGGTGAGATCATAGATCGGTAGTGTTCCGCGTAATGCTGTACAATTCCAAAAATATGACTTCGGATACGACGAAAACGCGTCAAATTGTTGCTTCATGGCACGATAAGGAACGATATCGCAGTTTACGTTGCTTGTAATCGACGATTACGTACTCTTTGCGTATCACGCCGTAAGAAATGCTGAAATTAACTTCTAAGTTTACCGAGAATTAAGATAAACACAATTCTACTATTTTTAGATGCTTCGTTGGTAATTGTTTTACGCTTCAGAAGAGATCGTAACGTTTAAAAATTCCACTTGATAACACTTTCTGATCATTCAAAGCATTAGAAAGCACGTTTCAAGTAGCTAATTTGTAGCTGGCAAATTTACTTACACTTAGGCATAGAATTGGTTTTAAAGGGACAGCAGAAGAAATTAGCGACCCAATTGTCGCGGAACTATTCAACTTCCAAAGGACCAAAATCGTTTTGAACCATCCAAGGGAACAAGGAAGCTGCCAGCAAACGGTTCCAGTAGGTAGCCGGAGAGAACTCCAGAAGCTTGTACAACTATTTGAGCAGTCCTTTGTCAACTGGACCCTTTAAAACCTGGCTTCCTTGTTTAACTAGAACAAACCTTACTAATTGAACGCTAATGAATCTGTAACTGCACGTTTCCTGCTACTGTCAATAGATCCGTACGTCGTTTCGTAAATGCTTTAACTTTAATGCGAGCACGTGCAATCAAGGATCACCCACCGCGTAATTGCACAATTATTCCTTGTTAATCTGCGTGGCGACACCGTGCGCATTGTTTAAAGGCGATTGGCCGCGTAAAAATAACGAAGGAGCGTTAACGTTTAATCATTTGTTACAGAGCGTCGTGACAAATTTTTATTGTCCATCGTATCGGTTCTCACGTATTAGAGACACCCGCACAGGCCGCGAGGGCTACCCGTTCGGGATACGGATTTATCTACGAAATACTGCTCTCCAATGTGCCGCCGTTACATATCGAGGTCTTGAACCGTATGTGCGGCTACGAGTGTGTTGGTGTCAATGACTTCGGAGGTTGTCAACGTCATTGGAGAAAAAAAAAGCCAGAGGTCGATAGCGGAGGCGTTTTAAACCGCGGACATCGATTTCCTTTCCACTGCTCTTCTTTCTGGCAGCTCCACGGAAAATTGATCGACAATGAATGACCCGTTTCGAGTCATACTTAATTTATTTTCATTTCTACGCAACGTCTTTCTCTTTTAATTTCAATGGGACTTTTCCCGCGTTTATTCACATTAGTATATGCTTTCAGATGGTGCGGGAGAGTACTGCAGTGGTGGATTTCGCGAAACTTTCGCACAGATTTGGTCCGTTCAACTTGTTCTTGGTGAAATCATCGGAACGATTGCAAGGGTAACGTTAGATGTAGGTCATCGGTAGCGTTTTCACGCGTCACAACAAACGTGGAGCACAATCGCGATTTATGATCCTGCATCACCAAAATGTAGGTCATCATGCACGCCTCGTTTCGATATCATTGATCGAACGTGTCAATAGTTCTTAACCACCGACAGTCTCGTTTTAATTAATTCGTTTCAGGCTAATTCCATTGCGTTTCGTTCCAGCGAGAGAGACAACGAAAAGATGCTGCAAGAATACGTCCACACTTTTCAGCGATGGTGTATGTAAGTGATGCACAGTTGAACGAACATTTGCGAGTATTTGGAAATGCCTCGTTAGAACCGTCCGTTTCGATATTCGTCAAGCCAGAAAACGCTGCTGACACAATTATTAAACACCGATCCGTTCTTGAGACCGCGGCCAGTTGCGGCCGCTGCTCGGGAGTTTCAGAAGAGGAGAAAAAGAAAAAAACGAAGAAAGATCGAAAGCAAGCCGATAAGGAACCGGGGAAGGCATTCGAGACCCAGCGTGGTCAAAGGTTGTTGGAGAAATGTGTACAGTATACTTTCTATGAATGGAACGACTCTTATTCCATCGTTTGCTAATCGTTTCTTTCGTCCGATCAATTTTTATACTTAAAAATGTGCCATTTGATAGGTATTTGGAATGTTAGACGGCAATCAGTAGCAGAATGGAAACTTGAATCTTGTTTGCTGAGACTTTTGAATTCTGCTAGAGGAACGTAAACGCCTCGTAGAGTTTAGAAGCAAGTGCACAGTGCCGAGGTGCTCTCGTTGTTGGTAGATAATTGTGGCAACCTATTTTATTATCGTTCGCGATTCGCGCGAAATTAATAAGTAGCAAAGCGACGGCGCCACGCGAAGATACAACCAGGCGTCACGTTTCATTTAATTATAAATTCAATTAGGTCGAAGTTGATTGACATGTGCGTACGCGTCGCGCGGCATCGAGATTCGATCTCCAATTCCCTGAAATTGGCGATCGAGGGAAGAATTTTACCCCTTGTCGTCTCTGTGCGCATCATCCGATTATGGCCAAGATGACGTCACACTTTAAAATTCTACTGGAGATAAGATTTGCGGAGGCGCAACGTGAAGTTGTGATGCAGCGTTAAAGTTCGACATTACATAATACTTGGAGAAGATACATTGAAAATGACACAAGAAATCTATGGTGTACAGCGGTACCAGTGGCCCACAATGAACGAACTGAAATTCTACTTGTTGCACGTATGCTTCGAAAAAGTTCCCATTTGTCTGCATCTATACCGCGATATTTACCAATATTCTTCAACTATTTCAAGCGGAAGAAAGTGATTCCTCTTCGACTGTTCCAAGAACAACACACTGAGAATATCCGCGTCAACTTTTGGCAATGGATTAAAGAAACATGAAGGTATTGCACAAGATTACACACGTAATCGTAGCGTATTTACGTCACGTGCGAATCGAGGTATGATTTTTCTCACCTAACACGATGGGATCCATCAGGAAGAGCACAGCCTTGCTGCCGTCGGCTACATGCAACGCTGTTCGTCCAGTTCCTCTACAGTCTTTCCTTAATACCACACAACTCTTCTTCGCTATGTTTATGGTATTCAAGTTTCTGATTTCTTGATTAGTCAATTGTTTCTTGATTTGTGAATTTCATAAGTGTCTTTACAGTTCATCAGATAACATTGCATCTTCCGCACTCTGTTCACCGTGCACCATCGTGTTCTGTTAACTGTACGAGTACCAGCATCCCTTCCGCTTCATATCCTCAACCCGTGAAGCTACTAGAGCATTTCGTTCACCCGAAAAGGCAACGAAAGTGACGATGAGAAGTACTGAGATACGAAGGAAACGTCGATAAACTCACATCACTGGTTGCATCACGTGAAAAATCGTCAGAACGACAGTCGAAGGTTCTCCATTCACGCGAAGGAAGTCCACGGAACCAGGTGACAATTGGAGAACACCGGGGTCTACTCTATCTCAACTACGAGATCAGGGGTCAGGAAGCTTGGAAGCAAACGGGTTCCACGTTGGTTCATTCACGCGCACCGAAGGGAGACACTGATTAGCGTTTCTCGCGGCAGTCGAGGGAAAAACTTGAGAACAATTTGGGCGCAACGGCAAATAATCCGGTGCAACGTAGCGTGCAGAGAGTTATCCGTGTCCGTGTGTGCGCGCGCCTCTCGTCCTGTAAAAGAAGGAACGAGAAAGGGTAAAAAGCCAGCGTGAACGCGAAACAAGAGCGACAGAGAGAGAGAGAGAGAGAGAGAGAGAGAGGGAGAGAGAGAGGAGGAGGGAGAGAGAAAGAGAGAAAGGGAGCGTACACGCCGGGTTGCGGCTAGACGAAACGAAAAAAGAAGCACGGACACGGTCAATGGTGCGCGGCTCGCCCTTCGCTGCCTCACTGACTGGGGCGACAGATTTACCAGAGCAGAAATAAGAAATCTCCTCTCCGGCTGTAGTAGCGTAGCCTTTACAGCGCGGCCCCCGCCTTCTCCCTGTGTAAGTCGCCTAACTTCTACGCGCTCGTGTACATATACTTGAACACGCTATACACCACGGATTAGCATACATGAGGACTGAGAGAGGGAGAGAGAGGAAGAATGTCTCGTGGTCGAACGTTGCGTCCGTGTGCGTGAAAGAACGCACCCACCCACTTATTTGTTTTAGCGTGCACAGTCGTTGCGATGGAACGGAGTAGGAGGGAACCAAGGAATTGAGGAAGGATCAAGCGAGATGGTATTTAAGAGAAACATTTCAGATAGGAGAAGAGAGGATTGGACAGGGACAGACTTTGAAAATGGAAGAGAAACGCACGAAGAGACGTGGGAGGGAAAAGAAGAGAGGATGAGAGAGCTGCAAGTGGTCGATCGGCCAATCAGTGGCCGGTCACATTGAAGGTACACGCACACTTTCGCCCATCCTTGTGATCAGTCAGCCCCGTGGTTACGCGGTTCTGTCAGTGTGTACGCGGGAGTACACTGGTGCGCACGCTCGACCAAGCACGGCCAACAATCACGATGGAACTTGCAAGGGGGAAAGCTGGCCACGCTTAAGAGGCGGAGTCACATTCGCACGGGCCATTGGTGAGAGCAGTGCACCGTGAGAGGGTATGGTTTACGCCTCTTCATTGTGTTCCCGTGCTGAGCGTTCACTGTCTTATTCTATTTATCTCATAGAAGTATCGTCGCTTCGCAATATACCCTTTCGCGTATGTTGCATTTAATACTGTCGTTTGATGTACTTTGTTTATTTACAGATTTTTATCATTTATACAGTTTGAGTACTTCAAATGTGCTCCTTTAATTTAATGCATATTAGAGTAGGAAATGTAACGATCTTTCGCATAGGTTTCATTAACATTTTATTTTCGATGCGTACACGATGATTTTTATTCTAAATTAATGATTTTGATCGATGGTAGATATCCGAGGAATCTCTGTGAATAATGTAGTTCTCCGCTGTGTACTGCTGCGACATCTATCACTGTTTTATGCAACCAAGTCCTTCGGATGGAATGAAGAACTGCACCGGTTGTGTATTGCTCTGCACAACAGAAATACATGATGCAGTTTAAACGATTGCAGAACATATGAAATTGCGTGAGTACTTTTATACATTTTTAACTCGATTATAGTGTAATTACTATGTATGATTTTCCAAATAGGTATTAAAGGACGCAACTAAGTTGTTAGCCCTTTTACAATTAAAAAAAAACTAACTTGTTATAATGGATGACGTATATAAACTTTACAATAACAATGCATCACCAAAGGTGCATATCAAGGAATACTTCGACAATTATTTGAAACTAATATCGTCTACCAATTGCTTTATACCATTGAAAAGAAACTCGAAAGATATTATGGCCTTGATGGGAGTCGAACTTGAAGAAGAAGAGA
This sequence comes from Xylocopa sonorina, assembly GCF_050948175.1. Taxonomy (NCBI): domain Eukaryota; kingdom Metazoa; phylum Arthropoda; class Insecta; order Hymenoptera; family Apidae; genus Xylocopa; species Xylocopa sonorina. The sequence continues at coordinate 12,284,938 of NC_135198.1, forward strand.
TGTCTATGTTAACAAGCTACTGCAGGTTACTACTGTTCATTACTTACATATATATTTTGATCCTTCAAAATGTTTCTTAACGGTAAAAAATATATTCATTCTAGCGTTGATAATTTAACAGTGGAAGGAGAATTGCCAAAAATGGCTAATAATAGAAAAATGAGAAAGAAAGGAACATTTGATCCTCAAGAACCAGAAGACATAGACTTAAAAACCATTCAGAATCTAAGGCAAAGACTGAAACTAGACATGAAACGACCTTCTTATAAATATCAGAGCGAAATATTCATCGTAAGAATATTCTGTTTAAAGTGAAGACAAGAATTGCCATCTTTTGGATAGATATATATCTTTTTCTGTTCCAGAATTATCCCAAAACCGATGAAACAAGTAAAGTTTGTATTTTACCTGGTCAAGATATCCTTGTCTTCGTTAGGATTTATCGCCCTTTTATGCATCGTTCAAAAAATGGACCAAAGAAGGAATGTGACGCGTTACTTCACTTGAGTCATGTTTTAGCTGTATTAGGATCTCAAACATTAGCCCAGTTGAGGGATAAAATATCATGCATTGCTGATTATAGTATTTCTAAAGAGTGTAGTGAAAACTTGGACAATGCAATAGGACCTATGGCAAAGGCATTATATTTTATAATATTGTATAGCATTTAAATAATTGCCTTCCACACATAATTTAAGCCAGTGTTCTTTACCATAGGACGTTTACAAATCAGGATTCTTTTTTATTGAAGACACTTTTTATAATGATACCAGAGACCCAGCAAACATCGACTATAGTAGAGTAATCAGAGAATGGGCACAAAGAAGACCAAAATTGGGACCTTTTAAAACTGCTGCAATGGAAGAGTGCAGAATAGATTCATTGTGTCTAAGATTTGGCTTCCCATGGGTGTACAAGCACCAAGGTGGTTGTGAACATTTAATTGTGTTTAGTGACGCTAGGTAATCTAATTTCATTGTATATAGAGTGTTTCTAAAACAGTTTTTATATGTATCAGATTTAATTATTTTTCTATCTTTTTTAGATTAGTTAGCTGTGATGATGATTTAGCGATAATCAAATATCCAAAGACAGTCAGATTGAGACCTACATTCTCTAGATTCTGCATGATATGTGGTGTGTACAGTGTTCAATGGATTACGCTGGAGCATGAGAGAATACCGCATAATCCTTGTTACTTTTGTGATACGTGTTTCAAGTCTTACAATTATATTGACGGTAAAAAAGTAGGGAAATTCGAAGCGTACGCGTATCCGCGAAACATCGAAGCTGTAAAAGGAAAAATAGAGATATGAAATTTCGTATCAAAAAATGAATCATTTTATTGAAGATCTCAAAGAATACAATTTTCTCAAATTCTCCTTCGCGCTGCTTAATTCTGGTTTAATTTCTAGCGCTTTTTTATACATATTTTCCGCTTCGTCAAGTTTATTCCATCTGTGATATAGGACACCCAAGTTCGTATAAAACATGGCGTCACGAGGATTTTTTGATATTGCATTTTTAAAGTGCATTTCCGCCTCCACAAAATTTCCAGCTTTTCCTAATATATTTGCAATATTAAAATGGACAGAGGCGTCGTGCGGTAGAAATTGTAAAGCTTGATTCGCTATTTTGAGGGCGTCCTCGCGCATACCTGTAAAAGCATACGTACTGTATTCACGTCGTCGTACAAATAATCTTATTATATACCTAAATCGTCAAGAAGTAATATCATATTGGTCCATGCTCTTCTATGCGTGTTTCTTTGTCTGGTAGCAGATTCCCAAGCTTTCAAAGCTTTATCATAATTTTTCTGTTCCAAGTACTGCAATATAGCCATAGTTGGAATTTACACGGTCACTTTTTTGTTTTTAATATTTAATTCATATTACTGACCAGCACACCCAAGTTATAAAAACAATCGGGGTATTTGCTTCTATGCGACAGTGCAGTTAAATAACATTTCTCTGATTCTTTATACTTCTTTAGCGCCGATAAAACGATGCCTAAATTCATCCACGCTGTGGCAAAGTCCTCCCTAAAACTCATAACTTAGTGGCACTATATCTTTAACGTGATTGTACAAAACCTTTTATTCCCATTAGACATCGAATAATCAGACTTACTGTAACTCGATAGCTCGCTTAAACAAAGCTTCCGCTTCTGAATACTTTCCTTGATCTTTTCGTAAATTCCCAAGATTGTTCATAGCTTGAGCATACGTGGGATTCAGTCTGCTCTCGACAAGTATTCAAATTATCATATTATTCTTTATTTATTTTATATGGACAGCCCTCCTACAACACCTTTTCAATGATGGTGTTTTAGGAGGGTTTGTACTTTTGTTAATATTATGTACATACTTTAAAGCTTCCTCGTACTCGTATTGCGCGAACGTAGCGTTGCCAGCATCGGCAGCATTTTTCGCAATATTGTAGTGCACTTTAGCGTTTAACGGGCAAACATGTAATGCTGATTTGAAGAGCGTGGTTTCAGTTTTCCATTGTTCGCTTCTTATCCACGACCGTGCGAAGAATAACGAAATCAACGTTACGTATGCCAACAATAAATATTGTATAGAAACACGATTACAAAGCTTTTGTAATCCGATTATAAGTAACAGACAATATCCGGCAGAGGGAATGTATAGCGTTCTCTCCGCCAAAACAAAGCCAACATTAAAAAATACATTGCTGGCTGGTAAAAATGGAACAATGAGCATTGTCAATCCCATAATCGTGTGTCTACGATGTAAAGAATGTTCGTACTGTTTCATGTTAAATATTTTGTACATTTTGTGAAATATATAAATACCTCAAAAACTCGTCTTGATAGGAATTAAACATGTGTACAAACATTGTACCAAGTATTAGCCAGAATAACAGAACAAAAAGTACTCTGTTCTCAATGGATGTGATTAATGGTATACAACCCATCGACCAATCGAAACATAGCCACACAGGGCATATTAATAGCCATACATTCAAACAATAAATATAACTGTAATTTAGCATTCGTAAAAATGCATTGCGCATAAATGATGCTGGGTTATCTACAGGCTGAAAAGTTGGGGCTTTAAATCCCATAATGCTGAATCTTGAGATTATAAGTATTAGACTAGTCGCGCAAAGTATAAAAATTCTGATTAATAATTTTCGTCTTTGCCGTATGAAATCCTTTATTTGCCCATAAGAATGTCTCGATCTTATAACCGAGATTATACTATACGGGAATAGTTTATTTACTATTACTATATCATATATACAACAAATTCCCTGAAAACAGATATTATTACTATCGTTATCATTCATTAACGCATGAATAATGATGTCTCACCACTGCAGTAATTCCTGTTTCTTTGCACAGCATCGCAGTTGCAATAGATATAATACAACCGCACATACTGAACCATCTATACACTAATCTCCTCGCATAAATTGAATAATAATAGAATATAATGGATACCCACATGAATAGAGCGCATAATAATTCTGCTCTACCTACAATACCTGAAACCTATGCATTTAAATAGATTAAAGTATAAACAGTTTGAGAGGAAGAAATAAAATGATTCAATTGTTATAACATACAGCTTCTGTATGTATCGGATGAACAGCAAACAATGCAGTGGCATAAAATGCAATGGTCCTTTCCCTGGTTCCCAAAAGAATATTGAATACTGGTAACATTAACATAGAAACGATGATATGAAGTATTATATTCACAATATGATAATCCTGAGCTATCAAACTTCCGCGAAGCCAAAAGTGTAATCTACAATTATCAGAATCTAGTTCCAACAAACATTTAATTATATATTTGGTTATTCTGAATGCATACCTAAAGGACAAGATTGTAAATGGTCTATACGACTTGTGACTTTGCTTGTACGTCAGTCTTGTACCCCAAAAATCGTTTTTAAATACATCTATTAAAGGGCTGGTTTGTACATCTTCGTTATGGACAATGGCTTCAGAATCGTCGAATACAAATTCACCATTGTAACTATTTACAAAGCACAGAGATAATGCAACAATTATAATTAATGAAAATGATAGCGGTACATCTGAAAGGAATTGAATTATTATTCATACTGCACGACGATGGGTGATACGTAATAAAGATTCATTAAGGTTCACCTGGCAGTGAAGTACTCGTTTTTAAAGACATATTGTCTTTTGCTTAAATTAAGCTTATCGAACATACAATTCGAACATTTACATGTCTGCAATTTAATTTAAAGCCACTGTACTTTTGTACTTTAGACATAACAATATTTCTGCTTAAATAGTCCAGATGCTCGCGAGTTTTCTAGTATTTTTACATCAACTTTGTGGTTACCGATTTCGTATAGAATACGCTTGCAACATAAGAGGGGTTAGAATTGCAATTGAATTTTATTATTTCCCATAATTCAGAAAGAGGAATAATTTACGTAATTCCAATTTCTTATTATATTAAGCATCTTCCAGTAAAATATAATATACATTATAATATAATGAATTTAAATAAATCATAATTGTGTTTTAAATTTGCCGCAGAAATCGAGCAATAGTGGCGCCATCTCTGTGAAAAGTGCTGAAACTACTCGCGCACCGTTATCGGCAGCGAAGTGAACTACCGCGCTGGTGGCGCCATCTCTCGGAAAAGTGGTGAACTAACGGGCGCAATAGTTTCAGCTGTCGCCACAGAGATGGCGCTAGTGCTTTAGTAGTTCACTTCGCTGCCGATAACGGTGCGCGAGTAGTTTCAGCACTTTTCACAGAGATGGCGCCACCAGTCTTTCGATAGACTACTTTGCAATAGGTAATGCGTGGACCAGTTTCAGCACTTTTTACAGAGATGGCGCCACTATTGTTCGAGTTGTGCGGCAAACTTAAGATTCATTCGAATGCATATTTCAGCAATTTTTAAACAGTAAAATTACCACGTTAGAAAGGGAAGTAAGGAAACAGTTCTTTTACCATTCATTTTTATTAACTTGCAAAATTACCTTAGTTATCTACTCATGCACAGATAAAATATATAAATAAAAATGTAGGTAAATGGTAAACATGAGTCTATTTATCGAGACTGTCTAAGCACGTACGTGCGATATTGAACCACGAGTTCGATTTCCCTACGAAAATAATAATAATAATCGTTGCTTCCTCTTCTCTTCGCCAAGAAGATACGAAATCGTGGCGTGACGCGTGCTCGACTTAAGAAATCGCGTAACAGATCGCTAGAACAATGGTATAAACCTATCATGGATTAATGAATAAATATATAACAATTGAAAACATGGCCAAATGCAATGACGAATAATATAACCAGATCTACGCCTCGTCCACCATTCGCGTCTGCAAAACCCCCGTTTAAATGGAAACTCGATACGCGCTACGTTGTCACGATGAGAAACTCTACTAAGAGATATGCACATATATATACATACATACGGTAAAAAAAAAGAAAAAAAACGAATCATAACGAGCTATATAAAAGATACAACTGTAAGTGTTAATAGTAACATCTTTGGACAGTCAACAAAAGCGATCACTCGCGAGCAAAAACGATTCCCCGTAGGGCGCAACAGAGAAATTTAATAACTTCCACGGTAAACGTTAATCTCACATTCCGAAAACCGCGATTACTTCCTAACTTTTATCCCTTCCACGGGAATTCGATCGTGGTATCTTTTACCAAACGAGAAAGAAAACGATTTCATCTTTAACGTTGTTCGCAAAGCATCGACGTTTTAAGTTCGTCAAACGAAAGGGTCGAACGATACACGACGAAATTCACGAGTTCGATTCCGCGAAACATCTCCCTACCATTGTACGTGTTCCTTTCTCTTTTCTGTTCGATCGTGAAAATCCGTCGACGTAAAGGAAGACGCGTGCCTCGCGTTTTAAATCTATCGACACTTGGTAACGAATTCTTGATAAACGATTTAAAGAGAAAGAAGGACACGGTTGTTAATCCATTCACCGCCAACTCACGAGATATCTCGTGGTGAACGTGTGTGTACGAAAAAACCTGCAAACTTACGAGATATCTCGAACTCTGCGTTACAAATTCGCCACGGAATAAGTGTAAACTTAATAAATAAAATCTTGGCGCTCACAATAAAACTATCTGATCTGTCTGAGGCAGTGAATGGGTTAAAACAGCCAGCTGACACGCAAACAAATCTAACAGATAGACAAAACAGCAACAAGAACGACGCGTAATCGTGTTTCGCGTTCAGTACCGATCGTAGCACCGTTCGTTTCTTTTCTCTTTATGGAAATATTTAATTCTGGAACGATATGTCTTTAATATGTTTAAAGTACTCGCGAAATATCTGTAGAAAGACGAAACGTTCGCAATAAAGTCCTCCTTAAAAACATCCTCGTTATTACGTTCAATATGGAAATAATTTATCCGTAATACGGACCAGGATTAAATATCCTTTACGGCAAGGAATTTTCCATCCGCGTTTTATCCACGTCGCTCGCAATTCGCCGGTCGTTAACTAACAAGTAACACGAAAAAGTAGCTAAAATTATCTCGCCGTCTCACGTGGTCTTCGTTATGTGAATTATAGCACACATTTCGACTAGAGTAATATTGTATATATATATATGTATATGTATATATAATACGCAGTTAAAATTAAATCTCATGAACGAAATTATTATATATATATATATATATACATAAATTCCAGCAGTCTTGGCGGCTCAAGCAGAAATCGTTGGAAATCAATTGTACCCTGATACTATCCGAAAGTACATTCGCGATCAGAAATAATACGTCGTATACCACTGGCACAATTAACCATTTAATGGAACAACAGGACATATAGAATCCACGCGGAAATAAAATCTGACCAGCGGCCAATTTAACAGTAACAATTAAGAGGCGTTCAAGAGATATTAAGAGACAACAGGGTACAACTCGCTCTGTCTCGAAGCGATCGCAAATCAGAATCGAGCCGCGCTCTAACAGTCCCTCGCTGCGGCTCGGTAAACGCTCTCTCAACTAAATCTTACCACACGCTCTTCAACGATCGTCTACAAACAGTGTACGCATTCTTCATGGCGTTTTCCCAACGAAAAGGAACCTAAAAATAGAGCCTCCTAGCATTCGTCGTTGGGAGGTTGCACACTTTCAACCATGATACCTTAACAACCAGTTAAAAAGTATTATACATAAAATCTTTGTCAGCTTATTCAAAGTAATTAAAAAAAGAAGAAGAAGAAGAAGAAGAAGAAAGAAGAAGAGAGAAAAACAAATCGATATCCTGAATGCATCGTTTCGAGGAGAACACTGTGTAAAGCAACTTTAACTTGACTTATAAAAAGCTACATCCAGCAAACGTCCAGCGAACTCCTCGGAATCTCGAAACAAATGTCGCTAAGGACCGTAAAAATGAGGATGTGTATCCCATCGCGTTCACGGTTTCTCTGTTTCCTCGTTCTCCGCTTTACCTTCGCGTTGAAGATAAACAGAACACGTCTCGTCTTTGGCTTAGTTTTCATAATTTTGCAAGAGACTGTCCGGTGAACGCGTTGGAAAAGAGACAGCGGTCGCGGAGTTGCAGTCCGCGCGACTGTTGAAAATAAAGAAGGGGACTCGCACTCGCGTTACGAGTATTATATCGGGCTCGAGTTAGTCGAATACTTTACCGATACGATCTCGCTCGATCCCACGAATCTTTCTCAGGGCCGTGTAATACTTTGCGTACGGTGTAACGTCTACAGCTTAGAAGACGATTACGCGGGGGTAACTGGTACCCGCTTGCTCGCGAATCCAACGTCGATCGACGTCCTCCGACGCGCAATTTCCAGTTTGTTGCAGCCTCGAGCTGTGGATCCTCTTCTTTCAGAGTAACTAGCGGAATCTCACGTATTTTATTTCTCTCTCTCTCTCTCTATCTATCTAAAAAATAATTCTCTTTGTGCTAGAATGAAAAACGATAGTTCACCAGGATGAAATATGTTTGGAGAATTGACTGATTCAATTTTTTCAGTTCCTAAAGCTACCGTTGCTTCAGTTTCTTATAAACGGCTGCAGCAATTGAAAGACCCGCATTTTTGTCAAGTAACTCTCTCTCTCTTTCTCTCTCTCTCTCTCTCGCTTTCACTCTCTCGCTCGCGTTAAGTAAAAATAAGGGTCCATGATTTGCCGTCTATTTACAACGTGAAGTACACAATATGTATATCGTAGAGAGATTGAACAATGACGTTTGGCTTATCACACTTCACCGTGCCGTGGCTCAATTCTTTCTCCCGACTGTTCATAGTCACGGATCGATTCGGTGCATCGAGGCTTCTCGGTTTCGCAGTAGACCGCTCGACGTTTCCCGGTTCGACCATCCTTCTACCTCGAACGATTAAAAATGTCTAGTTTTTAAAAAAATCTCCAGTTCCGTCGCGTCGAGACGGTTCTAAGGTAGCGCAAGCATATCTTCGCCGCGGCAGAATGTTAAAACCAACGATCCTTGGGTATCTTTGTACTTCAGAGAGGCGACTCGAGCCTGATCACCGAACGGATTCGTATCCAATGATTCAGCGCGCTCGTCGAGACTTATTTTCTCATGATATATATGTGTGAATGGCTGTTCAGAAGAGATTACACGACACTCCTACTAAATGGAAAACAACTACGCGTTTAGACTACTAAATTGCCTCCGGAAAAGAGGCGCGATTCCTCGCCCGTTCTTTGCTTCTTCCTTCTCGTTTTTCCTCCGTCTCGAATTAGTTATCGCTCTCGGCGTAATCGTCACTATCACCACTATCGTAGTACTGGCTTCTGTTCGACTGTTGGCGGATAGAGTCCGACGGATTGATCGCGTGCAAATCGTCCGAGTAACCATGAGGATGGAGGTCCGTACCTTGAAGCATATCTACGGACTCGCCGTCGAGAATATCCAGGTTTTGGGAAAACACGTCCTCGGACATGGAATCGTTCGACCTACGAAAAATTTTCTTTTAATGGAACTCTCATTTAGCACGGTCGCGCGCTTGCTTAATCGTAAGACTATGCACGTGTAAACGACTCATCTACAGCGCTCTACGAAAGAACGTAAAAGTGTCGAAGGCTTGATTAGTGTCGATTAAAAAAAGAAGAAAAAAAAACGATGCGAATCAAGGATGATACTTTAGTGGAAGCGGAAAAAACAAAATACCTAGAAAGGCGAACAATTACGAAAGAATGGCGCAATAGGGCATTTAAAATTCAATCGTAGGATCTGACTCTTGACTGGCGAACGTATAACGTGTTTTTTTATGTTCCCGAACGTTTCCTTTTCAGCGAACAATTGCAAATCTATGTCTCTCGAACGGTGTTAATTATAGTCGACGAGCAATCTCGGTCACGTTGAGCTAATGAAAAGTTAAACGGCAGGGGAAATGGAAAGAAAATGAAAAATGGAAAAGGACGCAAGCTGTTAGCCGACTCTCTAAATCAATACATTATGCATAGACGGGCGTCGTGCATCACTGTACCATGCAATTCTTGTTTCGTTTACTTACTGAGCTGCAGATGATGGTTACATTTCATCATCACACAGCCTGCAACAAACGCATAGATCGCACCATTGTCATTACGGTCAGAGTACAAGGTGAAATTGTTAGATCCCGCATTAACGTCCTATCTCTAATGACAACGCATGCCGCAATTCGAAAGCTACGAGTTTCGTTTCATCGCCCGAAACGATTAGCAACAACTTTCCAGTTCAACTACGGGACCAATTCGTCTGCTTGCACTGCATGATGTCGTTCAGTGCATATTACAATAGAGTTTCTAAACAATCGATCCTCAATGCCTGATACTCTCCGAATCTTTCGCCTCCGTTTGATAAACAGTATGCAGTATTAATAACACTGATGCTCATTAGTGAGTGGCGATAAAAGCGATGTTCATGTATCCATATTCAGGCAAAAATCGTTAATTACATTTCCCCTTGGAACGAGAATAAATAATACAATTTTCACGAATCTTGTCTCTCGAATTATCGAACAGCACGAGTCTATGAATTCTGACTGAACATGTCCCATATGGTTTGGATGAATTGTGCACGATTATCAGTCGAATAAAAATCGATACTTACATCTGCTCGTTCTGTTCGTTACCGCTCTCCTCGGTGACCAACAGCTCGTACTCCTCCGCAGCGAATCGATCCCAATCCGATAGCTGTTACAAACGAAACGAATAAAATGTAACACATACAGTAACGGATATACAACGATCTCTAAGCCTTTTTACCTCGTGACCATCAGGGTCGTGCTCCCTGGCAGATGCAAATGGATCCCTCTGCTCGTGATCCAGGTACTTCTCGAGGTTGAAAAACGTGTCGAAGAAGATCGAGGTCATCTTACACCTCTTCAAATCGCTCAGCGATATCTTTCCCGGTGTCGCAGGTTTGATCATATCCAACATCTACACGAAGTCGCGGAGGAATTTAATGAAATGGTAAAAAATAATATTATGGGTGTGTACAATGTGTTTAATACTTAATTTACCTGACAGAGACAATCCTCGAACGGTAACGTTTCCAGTCCAATCGCCTCCATACGATGTAACTGTTCCTCGTAGAAATACTCCAGTTCGTACATCGATAAATATCCATCGCCATCGAGGTCCATGCATCTATCGATCGTTCCAAATGAACCACCCATTATTCGCATATGCACACACGTGTAGAGTATTGAAAATATTTATTGCATCACTGGCTATAATTATCACATGGTACTAGGAAAATGTTGTAACGCTGTTTCTTTTGTAATCGCAAACGATTCGCTATTATCCTGAGCAAACAAGTTAAATGCGACTCGTTCTATCGATCGAGCCGTCGTAAAAGTACGCGTTACGTTTAATTGCAGATGCGACAAATACTTTCGGTCATTGCGGCTCGAGCGGTGCCACGTTTTACCTGAACCAATACTCGATGGCGGTCGGGTGATTCTTGTCTTCCTCGCTTAAGAGGAACCAGACGAATTCCGTGTAGCTCATCTTGTCCTGAGGCTGTTGAACGCCGTTCCCGCTTCTCACACCGCCCCTGGTCACCGCGCCACTGAATATTCTTGCGATCATACGCTTCGAGAGCGCTGAAACAGCAGTTGGGTATTGTCAAGAACGAGATGGAATCAATGGCAACGAGGCAGGAACGAGGCTGCGGGTCTCTCGTTCTCACCGTGATCGTTGTGCTTGGTGAGGTCCGTCTTGTCGATGAAGAGGTCGTGATCTCGGTCGAGCTCCCAGAATTTGCAGTAGATCACGTAGAAGTGCTCGTAGCTGAAGTAGGCGGTCACTTGGTTGATGTCTTCCTCGTGCTCGAGGATCGCGATCACCGACAGCAGGTTGCTTCTTCGTAGCTCCGCGACGGAGATTCGTCCGCTCCAGCTTCGGTTCACGCAGTAGAATATCCTGGCGATCACCTGTCGAGCCAAGCGTGCGTCAAGCGACCAACTCGTGTAAGGATGCACCGCGTTAACTACCGCGTTCAATATTGAACGTTCAAACACGAGCGATTATCGTGTAAATATAGAAGCTGGTCGAGCCGAGGAGGAAAGTAAAAAAAAGATTCCAGCTGTTGAGCAATCAGTGTCGATCTCGAGCAAAGCGAAGCGTACAATGCCGGCTCGTTTAGATGATTTTTCAATGACCAACGCGCGCGATAATTGCTCGAGGCGAGCACGATCGTTCTGAATAATTCAAGACGATCCGCAGCTAGAGTAGTCGGCGTAAACGGCCTGTCCTCCGTGGAATCTTTCTCCGCTCTCTATCCGTCGCTGTCTCTCTTTCTGGTGTAAGAGAAACAACCTGCAAATATTTATCGCGAATACGAACCGTGTGTACGTAGCGTGAATGGAACTCTGTAGCCTCTTTGAGGAAAACTAAACCGGGATGGGTCTCGACGACGTCTTGCACCAGCGGTATCAAATCCTCCGGCAGTATATTGTTCCTCTGGCCCCGCGTTGTGATCCTGATAAACTTGCTCGCCGCGTCGTGGTGGGTGTTCGACACACTGAAAACAAACGACCGTACAATTTTCGCTAAACTCGCAGAATGGAATAGAATAACGTAGCTACAGGGTCACGTTCGCTTTCGCCTTAGACTTAGACGGAGATCTTTAAACGCGGCTGATTCAACAACAAAGTGTTTCATGTAAACGTTGCGTGATTCGATGCGACGAGGGTAGTCGGTCTTCGTAGCAAGTTCCCACGCTCAGGGACGAACTTTCCACGGATTTTCGACGGCGGTAGAATGCTTACTCTTTCCAGAATTCAAGGAACGCGTTCATCTCGACGTAGCCAGTCTGATCTCCTCCAGCCGCGAGGAAAAGCGGCACCTTCCAGTAGAGCGGCAAGTCGCATGCCTGCAAGACAAATCGCACGCCTTTGTACACGGCTGTTCCCAGGTATTGGTACCCGGGGAGTTACGGCTTTCCCACGTGGGATCGCAGCCCACGTGAGAGAGAAACGAGCGGTCAAGATCGAAAATCGCGGTTAGAACAGGCGAGCCGATTCTCGTACCTTGGTGATCGTATGAAACTGGGCCCGAGTGGCACGGTGACCAGGCAGACTCTGAAAAGCGGCGGTGATCCTCGCGATGGTTGCCTCCACTTGCGACAACGGCAACGGCTTTCCTCCGGGGAAGTAAAATCTGCAAGTATTCGAGGTATACCACGCGTTAGCCACCGTTCGAATGGTTGCACGTTGCTGCATCGTTATATACGGTTTTGATCAGACGTTTACCGTGGTATGTGAACGTTTCTGTTCGCTTTCACGTGCCTCTGGAGTGTCGTGTGTGGCGGCAAGCTCTTTTGCTGTGTCTTGTCTTTCGCGTACGTCTAGAACCAACAAGCATCGTTCCGGGGAGACCTGACTGGGGATCGTGGAAAGTGGCAAAATCGCAGCCGATCGATTCCCGTTGACACGGTTGCGATTTTGCATCGTTCGCGACAGAGTCGAGTATATTAAAGCTCTACTAAAAGTAACACCTCTTCTCCTCTTTTACTTTTTCTTTTCTGATCGATAAAGACGCTCTCGTGTGATCATAAAAAGGTATATCTATAGGTATATCCGTGAAGTTATTCAGCTCGTTCTTTTTTTAAATGCGTGTCAGTGAGGATCCATTCGCGGCGTGTGTTTAAAAGAGGTAGCGTGGCTGCGAGAGTACGCTGTAATAAAAATTTTCGAAACTATCGTCGAAGAACGGTTTCGTCGAGAGAGAATTTCAAGGATGATTCACCGAAGCTCGGATCGTTTCTTCTGCAGAAATCGATGCTAGAAAATGCGGTTACTTACGGAACGATCCCGCAAAGAATTACTTAATCACGCGATACGAAGCTCTCGAACGCAGACGTTGAAACGAAGATTAGCTCTGTTTATTTTGTACATCGTTTAATACCCGTTCATTACATAAGTCCGTTCGATCGTATTACAAAGAGGAGGCACACGACGAGCCACGATTCCGATCTCGTTACACTGTTCGAGCTTCTGGTTACGAGCGATCGACGCGGCTCCCCCGGTGGTGTCCGATCGATCGCCCCGACGAATCGGAATAATTTCACGCTTCTTCGAAACGGCCGCGCTCTGGGTGCTCAAGGTATCGCCGCATCAAGGACACGACATCCTGTTACGCGACGCCAAGGATCCGAGGAATGCAAAGAGGCCGGCCAACGCGGCTAATGCATCGCCTCGCCCGTCTCTGACTACGGTTACATCACGAGCCTCCTATAGCTGTTGTTCTACCGACATCACGGCCACTAGAACGGAGGAGAATCTTTCCACGTGCTTAGCTGTTTACCAGCCACCGCGGTGTATTTGCGATCTATCAACGTTTACAGCCACGAGAAATCCAAGGAAGAAACTGGACGCGTCCGTCGAATCGAAACGAAGGAAAATGTCTGAAACGTTTAATGGGACGTAGCGAAGGGGTGGACGGTGTTAATGATCGCCGGAAATAGTAACAAGGCCAACGACAGCTGCGGCAATAATAGGCGGGTGGAAAAAGCACCGCGCGCAATAAAAATAGCTGGCTAACTTCTTCGATGGAATCCGTTTAAGGAAGAGATCGATAACGCACGTTCCGCGGAGCGAAAATAAGGGAACGTCCGCTCGAGCAACCGTTGCTGTAATCGTTTGGTAGCCCCTCCTGGTCGGACGGATCTACCGCGTCAACTGGTGAACGCGAACAGCGTGGATCCCTCTTCCTGATTCTTCGACGAACGATCATTATCGAATCGAGAAACAACGAGACTGCGATACGTGTGGCCAGCGTGTTTCGAAACAGACGGAGGAACTAGGTGTTCTAAGTAGCGTGTCCTAAATACGTTCTAGTGGTGGTATATATAGGTAGAGACTACTCGAAACTACTTTTTCGCTTTCTTTTTAAGGTAATTAAATGTGGGAAGGGGTGAGAGGTGTTTGCTTAGGCGTACACGCGAGGCATCGAGCAACGCGGCGATCGATCCCAGCCGCGATGCGATCCGTTGGAAAATCCCGAAACGGGTCGGTTCCACGTCCCGTGACATTGGGACGGATTAGACGATACGGTCGGCGCAATAATTGCGGCCACTGTTTGGCACGGTCTGCTGCGTGACACACGGGATACCGTCAATCAGCGTTCCAATTGACATCGCGATATTCGACTGCGCCTCCCGATCCAAGCCCTAGGTTCTGCCAACCGACCAAGGACCACTCGCCTCGATACTAAACACTTGACCTTCGCCGCTCGGCCAGAGCTACGGTATTTTCATTCAATTTTATACCACTTTGATCGACGTCCCCTCTCGACGCATACAAGAGACGGCCGGCCCGTAAACATATTTCAAATTAATTGGAGCCCGGGCCCCGATGAAAGACCGGCGTTTCGTCGAGCTCTCGATTCAATCGGATGTTCTTGCGAGGCCTGGAAAGAAAGTTGAGGAGAACTGCGGAGAAATGCGGCAAGGAGGGAGCCTAATTCCTTGATTGGATTCATCGAGAGCTTCGCGACCAAGTGGGGGCAGCAGGTTGTTCTATGTTGCCTCGCGACTCGGATACTTCAATTTGAATTTCAATTTTACCGCTCGAATTTGAATATCGTTATCGCGCCCTTATTACACCTAGCCCATGTTAGCCGCGACACGTCCCGTTCGTTAATTACATATTCGTATTCTTGTAATCGATAACTCGTTCGCTGTTACACTGAATGTTCGACATTGAAATTCGAATCTCGAGCGACGCGGCGGAAATCTGAATGTTTGCACTCGAGTAGAAATTATAAGGGGAAACTTGCGTATCGTTAAGGATCATTCAACGGTGAAGCGTTTTCTTCCTGGTTAGCATTATTCTAACGAGTCTTACTCAGACGTTCGCGGCGAACTTTCCTGCCTGGAGTGCTGCCGCTTTTCAGCCATAAGCGGCGATAGAGTTGGCCGAGCTCGACTCCAAGGCGACTGTCGACGGCCTTTTAAAATCTAGCACGGTATTCCAATATGGAACGGCCACAATGAGTCAGTCAGTCGTCGCGGATATTCGCCTCGCGAGAACGATTTCTCGGCGTTAACCCGAAGGGCGCCGCCGAACTTTTTCCTATTTTCCTCTTACCCTCCTCCCCGACCGATCTCACGACTCTGCTCCCGTATCGTCTCGTTTCTCCATATGCGGCGATTACGAACCGCGATGCAACGTACCGTCGTCACCGTCGTTCTTTCCAGTCGGAATTTTAATTACCCGATACCTGGAACCTTGCCTGGCCGCGTGATCGCCTTAAGCTCACCGGGTTCTATCGTCGAATTAATCTCTTCTGGTAATTTCGAACGAGATCGTCTATTCCAGTAATCCTCCGTCAACGTGACCGACCATAACTCGGCTACCGTACGCCTCTAATGACCAAGCAAAGCCATGGACCACCACCACCACGTGCGATAAATGACAACAAAGCGAACGTCCCGGGTACGAGTGTTGCTCAAGCCCGCGCGAGAGCACGAGGATGAGAGGCGGAGAGCCGTCCGTTTCCACTTATGGCCATGGTGGTCCGCTTTATTCCTCCTTTTTCGAGGTCGAACAGCATCAATCGTAACGAAAACCGAGCAGTGACTCAGCGTGGACCAAACGGACGAGACGCGCCGCGCGTTCCACCGCGACGATTAAATTAATCGAGCCGTCCCCACGGCCGCCGCGCGTCTTTCTTTCATCCACTGAAATCCCCTTTTCCTTCTGGCGTAACTCTCGCTTTAAACGGTTAATAGCCGCGAAAAGTGGCGGCGTGAACCAGCGTTCGCCATATGGAAAGAGAAACTCTCTCTCTCTCTCTCTCTCTTTTGCGCGCACGGTTCTCAAGGATATGAAAATAATCTGGCGCTTCGAAGAGGCAACAAACCGCCGCCATCGATTTCTGGTCAGCCGGACCGGGCTTCCACTGTTGGCCGGTTCCTTTTAAAAAGATGAACTGCGTCAGGGTTCCTTTATGCCCGTCGAGGATGCAACGCGAGGAGAGCAGAGTGGCAGGGGAATCGATGCAGCCTTTGCACTCTCGCCGCATCCATAAATATCCGCGTGTTTCTCGGTTGTTCCATGCGCGACGGAATCCCGGCTATTTTATCATCGCGCCTCCGTTGTTACTCCATATTCGACAATTTCTGCGCGTTTACCGCGAACAATACGCGCTGGGACGCGACGTTCGATTCAATTTCACCGTATCAACTCGATAATTATCTCGAATTAATACGAGACTTCAAACGCCGATGGCACCGGGAGGAATTTCTTTGAGCAAAGCCGATCTCAAAGCACAATGGGAACGCAATAACCGTTTAATAACAACGCCAGAGCCAAGCCCTCGGGCCACGTGCATTGTTCGAGCGTTGTGCAACGCCATGTTGGAGAACCGTGGCTTATCATCAGCGCGCGGGCTAGCGATTACCACGATCTATCGCTACCTGAAGAAGATTCATTGATTGAGATTACAAGCTTCCGTGGTTCTCGACAGACCCTGACAGGAATGGATATATTACTTCGGACAGGTGTTGACGGGGATCGTCGAAGGCGAATGTAGGCTAAGGAAGGCTGACGGACGCACTCGAACCACCTATATCCGCGTTTGACTAGGAAACGCTAGAGCGATAACAGTTTTTGGCAAGCGAACCATGCCAGGTATATTCCTCCTCTTTCTGGCCCTGGTCCAGACCCGCTTCGAAACTCGCGTCGACGTTTTCTTTCTTAATCGTTCGATCGCTAAACCCGTGCTTCTCGTTGTCGTTCGATTCTGTATTTCTTGGAATGAATATTCGCGACACGTAAGAAACTTCCACAACAAATTCTTTCTACGATACGAGGTCGCTCTAAAACGGTGAAGAGATCGCGAACGACGAAGACAAGTGGTATTCGACGTTCTAACGTTGTCCATGCTCTTGGAGAACAATTTCGAAGGTGTTCCAATCAACTTACGTCGTCCGAATCGTTTGGCAAAAAGTAGATAAAAGGAATTCGATCGAACTGAACGCGACAAAGAAGAGACGCGAAGAACATCGGACGATGCTCTAAGAGAAGGCCTCGTGGCATGCAGAAACGACCTCTACGCGAAGAGATCTTGAACTCGTTTCGAGACAAAAGTACAGGAGTGCGACCGGTCGAACATCCTCCCAGGGAAGGAGGAATTTGGACGGCGACCAAAACGCTCGATATAAGCTAACCAGAGTGGCGAGAACACGCGAGAGAAGGCGCGTATTCCCGATCGCCTGTGGACTCGAAACCCACCGTCCTAACCGGCCGAATTAGACACCGTTTCCAGGAACACGTGGCTCGCCTTGCGCGATTTTCTTTATGCACACAAATCTGTTGCACAGCCTCCTGAAATTCCCGACCCGCTCTGCGTACAATTTCCGCGAACCTCTTGGAAGTCTTCGACCATACTTCTACTCTGTAACCGTGTGGCTCAATTCCATTCGAAATTACCCTCGAAACAGAATTCTTCCAAGTATCGACTGAAAAAGCAAGGGGGGAAAAAACCAACGATTCTGGATCGGTAAGCACCGATTTACCTGGGCCTTGTTCTGAACCTCGTGCCCTGTTCTCCAGGTGTTGATAGCCGGTTGCCGTGGTCCCCGTTTGTCGAGCAACAGCTCGCTCGGACACTTCTCGAAGATTAGTACGCGTTCCGCGACGGATCCTCTGGTCAGAAACGGTCTGATAGGATTGTTCCCCGTCCCGGTAGCTGCAGCAGCTCTTATGTGTTGCTTTTGTTGCGTGGTCAACTCCGGATGGGGCACTTGTTCGATTCTTGGCCTAGGAGAATTGATTCTTGGTCCCCACCTGGACGTCACGGGATCTTTCTCCTCTTTACTGGCCTCCTTATCCTTCTGTATCTCCGTTTCGAACTTGGACCTCGTGGTGGACACCAGCTGCTCCGTAGAATTGAAGGTGTTGCTCGTTCGTTGCTCCTCCAGCCTCTGCTGGGTCGGAGGGTTCTGCTGGGCCGCCCTGTATCTGACCTTCGCGTAGTCCACCACGGACATGTTGGACAGATCATCCTTGCTAAGGGTTTTCGCGTCTGGCGCGACGCTAGTATTGCTTCCAGGTGTCGCAGACACGACGTTGTTCACCATAGCGGCTGAGGCAGGCACTAGACCGCCGCCATGATGATTGTGACCGATTATTATCGGTTTAACAGGCTCCACTTTCGGTTTCTCTCGTTTTATCGCCGGTTTCTGACGAGCCAGAGGCACTGTCCTCTCCGTGGGCTCTTCCGTGATCACGGAGCCTGTCTTCAGAGCGTTTATCAGTCTTTCCTCTTCGCGAGCAACCTCGTCCAGGTAGATGCTCGAATTGGAACCGCTGTTCCTCTTCTCTTCTTTACTCGTCAACGGTTTACTTTCCTGCTGAGGAGACTTGGAGAGGTCCGCCACCCTTTTACTGTCGTTCAGTTTATTCTTCAACGGCCATGTGGTCAATCCTGAATTCATCGAAGCATCGTCAAGATTAGAAGCAGTAGGAGAAGTAATTACCGTGCTGGTCGGCCTCTTCTGCTGCACGACGATCTTCGACGGCGTTATGTCTGCTGGAAAGGTGGTCTCGATGGTCTCCAGGAATACCTCTCGGTGATGAGCGCCGGGCGTCTTCGTGGACAGTTGAGGCTTCACTATCTGGGAGGGTTTGTTAGCGAAAGGCGAGGTGGGGGACAACAAAACGTTCCCTTGTTTCGTTTTCACTTGAGCGCCAACGTTGCTATTCTTCAAGGGTGAAGTCTGCGGTTGTTGTTGCTGTTGCATCGAGTTCTTCTCGAACTTCTCCAGCGCGAACTGTATCGAGGAGGGTAAAGTTTTCGACGGTGACCTCTGCCTCGACGCGGCTATCCTAGCCTTGTCCTCCACCACGAAATTGTTCACCAGCTTCTCCAAGTTCCCGTTATCAAGATTCGGCGCTTGACTGAGGATGTCCACCGCGGTGGCGGACGTTGCGCTCGTAGGACTGGTCTTGCCGGTACTATTCACACTGTTCGACGTGGTGGTAGGCGTAAGAACACTTCCAAATTTGTCCGCCGCGGTAGCATTGCTATGGCAGTTGAGGATCTCCGTAGGCGCCAGTCCGCGACTCTTCCACGTCTGGTAGATCGCCTCCGCGTGGTCGCTGATCTGTTTCGCGATCGCGGCGATGTCCTCGTCGCCCGATGTCGAGGTGTCGGTCGGGAACTTCCGACGTAAGTCGTGCTTGGCGGTCGCTGCCATGCTTGAGCAGCGTTCCTGTCGCGTCTGCCACTGCTGGTGCAGCTGCGGATGGTGCTCGAGCAAGAAGCTCGCGGTGCGTCTGCTCAACTCGGTCGAGTGGTCCAAGACGAGCTCCGCGAGGCTCGGATCAGCCTCCAGGGGGACCACGTTCACCGGGATCGCGTAGCCGAAATGGATCGCCTGGCAGTCGATCTGCTCGCGGCCGATTCGCGACTCGTTCACCAGACAGGCGTTCAGGTCTGGACAGTGGACGACCCGACTGGGCCGTGGATCGACGGTCACAGGGACGAAGAACTCGCGTCGGGATGCGCAGACCCGACGTTCAGTCGTCTCGATTTCCACCGTCAGCTGTTGGCCGGCGGCACCTCCGGACCTCGACGCCGTCGTTTCCGTCCTGAGTCTCGTGGACGACGACAACGACGACGACGACGACGATGAAGACGGCGACGACGATGACGACGACGTTCTCGAAGATGCTTCAGCGATCAACGAGCCCACTGCTGGCATATCTCAGGCCAGCTGGCCTAAGGATCTCGTTCTCCACGGCCACGACGGAAGTCGAGCCACTGACCACGCGATCCTCGCTCCCTCTGCGTGTCCCCCCATCGTTGGCTTCCTTCTTTTCTTCTTTCGTGCGAGGCGATCGTGGTTATTTTTCACCTTCGAACGTTACGTATACCTCTTAGCGGGCATTGGATGACGGACAGAGAGGGAGGTATAGGTATTCTTGTCTGTTTGTAGACGTTACACAGGTACTCGATTGGTACGCGATAGCGAGTTCACGATGAGAGGGTACACTGTCAGCATTATATAGTTTAATTATAGACAAAGTATGTCCACTGTCACTGCGGCGGCATTCGATTCTTGATGGTCACGCGGCTGATGATGGCCGATCGAGCTACATCCTCGCGTTCTTCGGCCCTACCACGGACGTCGGCCGCAGAGTGATCTGAAAGAAGATAAATATAAATTAGTATTTATCCCACCCGATCTCGAGGTGAATGTATTTTCGGATATGATACGCGTGCTACGATGCGGCGTGGAACAGAGGAGAGATCGCGTTCTATAAATCTCACCCTTTGTCCCTGTACACGCAATTAGAAATGATTTACCGCGGCGTCCACGCCTCCGTTTGCGTGTCACTTGAATTCCACCCTACGAAATACCCTTTAATAAAAACGATAATTATATAATCGGTAAGGTCGCCGTGTCAATTGACCATCAAAACGTACGATCCCGCCCTTGATTCGCCGGTCAATTAATGAATTTAAACTAAACAAAACCTGATGTTACGTCAACGAAATGAAACTAACTCTCGTCGATTACTTACATCACAAAGAACATTTACGATCCCTTTAAGATCTTACCGAAAGCCTAATTCAATAAACATTTTGTGTTCAAAACATACAAGTGCCCATATGACTGGTGCAACGATGGCGTACGTTTCCTCGCATCGAACCTCTGAAATTCAATTAAGGTCGCGCGAAATGCCTACGAGATTTACAATTACATCATCCCGATCGATATCGTTATTTTCTTCGATTCGCAAGCTCGCTGAATCTCATCCTCGTTGAAACAGTACTTCGTCCACTCTGTCCGTTTCAATCTCTCAACGAAGTCTCGGTCCGCGTTCCCTTAGGGCCGCAAGAAAAGACAGACGACGTCCGCCAGGCTTTGTCCAAGCTAGATCACGACGTCGTATCGGTACTTTCACCCTGCATTGCTACGCGTATGCAAATGCGTGCGTACGGGCCGTGACCAGGCGTGCGTGCACAGCTACGAACGTGCTCGGGTCCCTGGAAGCCACGCACGTTTCACGTTCCTCACGTTTTTTCCTCCCCTCCCTCTCTTGTTACCCCTTACCGCGTTTCACCACCCTCTTATGCGACCAACAGAAATTTGTATTCTCAACGCGGGGCTTTCTTTGTCCCCAACTGGACGTCGCGCATTTGGCAACTCGCTGACGACTCGTCCTCGACGTCTCCCGCATTCTAGCTGCGCAGCGATGTCGAAGACTTCCCGGGTATACGCGGAGCCCGTAGCCGTGATACACCAATTTCTATGCTTTTACGTAAATCGTCGCGACGAGAGCCCGCGTGCTTTCTATTTCCGTTGATGGAGGTTGTCCCGCCTCGTCCGCGTCCCTGCCTTTTCCGTCGACTCACCGCCACGCTTTCGATACTCTCTTCCACTTTCCACGATTCTCGATTTCTCGATCCGTGACCCGCCAGGCGAGATCGCGATAGAGGCGACTCGTGTCTGATGTCACCGGTTAACTCGTCCGCGTCGCGTTATGTAAATCATCGTTATAATAATCGACCGTTTCTTTATTTAGTCGGCGAGTCTAGGAACGAAAGCTGGCGGGCCCACTGTCTCGACGTTGCCTCCGGTCGTATGCCAAGCGAATTTAATGGACGCGGCCCGTTTCCGTCGAAGCCCTCGGCGGCGTATGGTTCTGATCTACGACAACGTGTCTCGCTACACCTCTCTCGATCCTCGCCTTTATCGTAACCTGTCGGTGGATCACGCTCGCTACAAGAGTTTCAGCCATGTGCGCGCAAACTTCTCGAGACCCCTCGACATCCTCGATGTCAATGATCGCTGAAATATTCCCGGATACTTTCACGCGAAACACTCGAATCGATTCGATCGGTGGCTCGAAGAAGGAAACGAGTATTTACTCTTAAACCTCGTGCCACTTGCGAGGATAACATGAGATCTGATTAAGTCGCGCTAAGTTCTCCAGATCTCCCAATGGAAACGTTCCATTTTTTTTTTTAAACTATCGTTTCGACGTTGAGCTATTTCACAATGGAAACTCGATAAAGATTATCTTACGCTTTACAACGTTCTGCCAGCTAGATAGGAAAGCTTGTAACAGGCAATACCCCTAAATATATCGCTAGGGATAGAAAGTGACGCAACGCGTGAAAAGTCAGAATTCTTTGCAGGAATATGACGTAACCTTCAAAACCGAATATTTTTACCGGCGGATCGTCTAACGTTTCGAAACGTGCGGCGTACACGTTCTAATAGCGTGCCGGCATGAAAACAGGCTCAATAAAAATAAAGTAATATTTCCCTCGACCTGGTTTCCGAGTTACTGCCCACCGTTTCGCGGACGTGAATCAACAACCTGTACGCAACCTTGCGATTTTCTACCGACCCATGAATCACTTTGGCCTCTGATAACGGTACCACCAACGTTTTCAGCATTTTTCGATACCCTCCGAGACGTTGGACCCGTCTACACACCCAAACGACGCCTGACGATCGCGAAACAGGGTCGAACATGGCACTCTGTGCGCTCTTCACCACCCCCCAAGCGAGTCATCCGCTTGTCGCGCTTTGTTCTTCCAAGAATTCGTTTCGCCAATTTAAATATAAAGTACTCCTGGGAAATCGTAGCTTCCGAGAACAGGCAAAACAGAATTTCCAATTGACAGACTTCGATGGGGATACTCGAAGGCAAGGATTGTCTCGATAACGAAGCGGCTCACCCGCGATCTTCCTCTGGAACGTCCGACTCGCGTGCTTTTAGGACAGTTCCAGGTATGGGCCGAACGATTCGTCGAACGGTTTTCGTTGTACGAACAAGATCGTCGACGTTACCAGCTGATAAGCTTATAGTGCGTTGGAATCGACTAGCGTTTCAGCTTGTCACGTAGCAGCTCCGTCTCTGTAATACGTAGAAGGGACTCTCCGTGTCGCATAACTCGGTCACGTTTGCGGTTTGCATCGTTAGAATACGATACGGTCCACTAAAAATAGCGGTCGAGCCAATATCGATAGGCTGTAGAACGGTGTCAATCCTGTGATCGGAGTTGCTGCGCGCACGCAACGGAGGATTTCCGTTTGCGCGCGTTATTCTTCTTTTCGATGTCGTTCGAAGGGTCCCAAGCAGAAGCTCGACGAAAGCGTGTCGGTTACATCCAACGTGGACCTTCGATCTTCTCGACGTTAGACACGGAAATGTGGGACGACATCGTGGAAAGAATACAAACCTCCGCATCACGAGTGTAGTGAAGTGTTCAGACAGTCTGCGATCCGAGGCGAGAAGGGTGCTGTTATAAATAGTTTCCTAATGCAACGGGTAGAAGGGTGAGGAAAGAAATCGATTTCGAGGATTTTCGGGGCAACATCCGAATTCCCTTGTCAACCCCTTGAAACTCCGTACAACCCCCGAGGTAACAGGGTTTTTGCACGCGTGCGATAAATGGCACGGACGCTGAAACGCTGCAGTTGCGTAAGTTCCATTAGAGAAACACGAGACCAACCGTAAAATGGTCATATCGCGAGTATGCAAAGGAGAGAAATTATTGCCGCGGTTACGCGAACGACGCCGTCTATGGTTTACTTTAATTCCAAGGCTGCGCGAATCCACCGGCTCTCGCGGTCAACACGAAAACCTCTGTACGCAAATGGAATCGCGATAATATGTAAAACGAGCACCGCGAGGGATTGCGTTTCGGGTCTAGAAATAGCCGGTCGCAAAAGTCCCTCTCGCGGTCGGGGCGACCCTTCTTTCCCTTCGCTGAATTTTACCGCGAGAATCCGCCGCGATGTTAAGCGCTGTCCTTCTAGGCTTGACAGCGGCGGACTCGTCGTCCATTTTGACTCCCCGCTAGCTGTATTAAATTCTTTATTGTCTGCTGCTATCGCGAAATTGTCTGCTCAGAGAAAAGAAACGCGGGGAGTATACTCCGTGGA
Source organism: Xylocopa sonorina (assembly GCF_050948175.1). Classification (NCBI taxonomy): domain Eukaryota; kingdom Metazoa; phylum Arthropoda; class Insecta; order Hymenoptera; family Apidae; genus Xylocopa; species Xylocopa sonorina. Next base: position 12,309,329 of record NC_135198.1, read on the forward strand.
TAATGAAACCCCTCGGGGGGAAACCTCTAGAAGGAGGCGTATTGTGCAATTAAATTTTTAGATTCTAATTATCATAGTCCACGAGAATATAGTTGGAGGAGTTTCGTATAAAACTTGGGAATATTTTACGGTGACACTCGAGAAGAATTAGCTGAAACTGATTAGTACGGAGTGTCCCTTCTAGTAAATATCGTTAGACCCTTTCCGAGATAGTTTCCAAGGCGCCACGTGATATTAATTATCGTCTGCCAAGAGATCGTAAATTATCTCCCGTTGCCAGTTCTGCCATCGTCGGGCCTCGACTTCCGCACGTCGTCGTGTTCCCTCGATAAACGGAAGAAAAAAGGGCGTGATCGACGCGATTATCGACGTTCGGAATCTGGGCGGAAACTTTGGACACGAAAATTTACCAGGCGAACTTCCTGATAAATCGATCCCTCGTCGAGGACCGTTTGACGTCTTTCGAGGCTTCGACGGCGACGTCAGAAGTCTTCCTCGACGAACCACTTAAAAGTTTTGTGTATTCCGTTCGATTTAAATGGTTGGAATAACACGGACCGACGGGAGGGACGTCTTTTAACATCCGTGATCGATTTCTGATTAAAAGGTGCGTCAGTAACGAGTGGAGCGAGCAAGGTAGCTGATTGATTACTTCCTAACTCGAAACGGCCATCGTCGCGATTAAAAAACGACGACGCCACTTCCGTTAATAGGTCTTTTCCTTTATGGCACACCGCTCGATCTATCACACCTACTGGCAGTATCCGCAAGGTACGATTTCCATTGCAGTGTCAGTAACTTAACAAATTAAACGTACAATAGACGCTCTGGGTCGCGTACACGTTCATTGATCATAAAATCGAGAGATTAAGAGGCGATCCGTTATCAAACGGAATGGCAACGACAGCGCATTTCCCGAGGATCGATTATTCAAGCGGAAGCTCGACGTACAACTCGCACGAACCATCATATCGCCAGCCGCGATAATACCGATCGACGCGAGTCGCAGTTTTGCAAATAAGCAAGACGTGTGTGACGCGCGTGTGACGAGCAGAAGCGTGTTCGCGATGGTCCACTTTCGCATGCGGATCGTGTGCGCCCAGTATGCCGTACGATAGGTAACGCCTCGTACGCGTACGTGGACTACCGTATGCACTCGAGTTAAGTTTATTTCGGTTCGTCCTGTAATATTAGACGTGATGCGAACGTACGCGCGTACGCAGGATCTAGGGACGATCTTGACGATGATTGAATCGGGATCGTGATTGGCGCAACGAGTAAATACTAGAATATCCCGGGGAGCCTGTGCCTGGCTTCGAAAATGAGGCATCTCGGGTCGAAATTAAGTCGGTTGAATTATTTGAACCGCGTCGCGGTGGTCTGACCCGAGGGATCCAATTAAATTTCAATCGACGGCTACGGGCGGATAAATATTTTAACGTCGCGTCGATAAATGTTAGATCGGGACCTGGGCTATTGTAGGAGAGGTGATTGCCACGTTGCCCGAGCAGATTGCTGAACCGAGTCGATCGTCGACACGGAGATACCGGCTGACTTACGGTCGAATGTATTTCTGGCCGCGAATTCTCTCGTACGCGAAATTGAACTCGCGTATTCGGGGCGGTAACCAGTGAATCGAGCCTGTGTCGAATCCCGGCTTACGATATCCAACAGCGTGCAATCCTTCTTTTCTATCTCTTCGCATCTAAAATTGTAACCTGGCGGACAACCTCGTGGTTCGATTGGCCCAACTTTTTCGTGGCCCCGTCTCGCATCTCTCAAATATAACTCGCGCGGAATCGGCGCCCGCTTTCGAGTCCCTCGGAGTTCCCAGTTACCATTTTGCTCGATCGAAATAACAGGTACCGGGGACGAGAATCGTGAATTAAACACCAACGACGTGGAACCGAGGTTAATTAATAAAATGAATGGGCGAGAAAAGGGGGCTTAAAGAAACTCCGCTATAATCTCCCTTTTCAACGAGCCTGGCTCCTCTGGATACCTCGATATCTTCATTCCCGAGGCGCGAACGCTTCGTCCATTCAGATATAATAAAATATCTCCGCTACGTGACACGGCTGTCCCATTCAGCAGCTGCTTTCAAAGGGTTAAAAATAAAATCGGTAGCGAGGTAGTACGTCCACTTTTTCGAAAATCCACTCGGGAACCGCACGTTGCTCGGCGAGGCCGAACATTTACGAAACAAACCCGTCCCTCCACCCTTCCTCTCCTCCTTTTCTCCCCCATTTTCTTTCAATCTCCGGCGAAATCCTCTGGGAAACATCGAGCCTTTGAAACTCACCGGGTCTCCTCGATTTTTCACGCGCTCCGATCTATTCTAATCCTTAGATCCTCTCCGCGGAGGATCAACCGTTGGAACTTGGAAGCTTTATACACGGAACAACCGACGCGCCGGTGGATCCGGAAACGCGAACGGAAGAACGGTTTCGACGCGATGCAACGGACGTGCATCGACGACACGCGTCGCTCGATCGCGCGACACCGACTGAGCCGGGGCGCAACGGAAAAGAGGACTTTAAAGCGACAACTCTGTCCTCTCGAGCTGCTCGTCGATACCTAACCGCGCAAATCCATCGAACAAATTTAATAAAGCCGCGTCGGATAATGTCGCTCGACACACGATTACGCAATGGAGGAGCGGAGAGTCTAATTGAATATCGTATCCTGTTATAAATATCTGCGATAGAAAATGATATAGCCGGCGGAACAATCCTCCCTCCGAACAATACCGGGCTTATTTCTGGCTGGAAGATATCCAAACGCGATCCTGATTGGCATGAGATATTGGTCTAAGGCACACGACTATTTTAGATAGGTATATATATGTATATATATAGTTCGATACGACAAGTTATGAATTGCAAGGGATACAACCATGAGTCGATCGATAGAGAGCGACTCATCCTAAGGATCCCTTCTCGTTTAGGTACAAACGTGTGCTCCGCAGAATAGAGATATCGTTAACGCGTATCGAGGCTGCACAATGTTAATTAACCAAACGCACGTGGTTTACGACACGATCGACCACGAACGCGTTCGCAGAAAACGATTCCAAGCATATTCCATTGTCGAAGTGGGCGTGTGCCGATTAACGCGTGCCGGGGCCGACGCAATTTACGCTACTTGCGTAAATCAACGTGAGAATACACGACAGTCGGTGCTCGTGGTAATTCAGCGTGTTCGTAATCGCGTAATTTGCATCGCGGTTCGACGTTCCTGGATGATCGTCGAGCCGTGCGTCGCGATTTCTAAACGCGAAAACGTGTGATTCGCGAGAGGCGAGAGGTGGGCCCCCTCTGAAGACATGGCTCGAAGAGGCTGAGGGAATTTCTCTTCACGGAGAGGCGCGAAGGAGGACCACCCTGGCGAGATCCACGGCATTCGAGGCCATTGAAATCCCCTACTGCCATGTCGCGTTTTTGCTCGACCATCGGGTCAAGCTTATACCCTTCGCTGTTCGTGTCACTGGGTCAAGCAATACCTTCCTCCTCGATGATGATGATGAGATTTAATTCGCGACTCGTCGTGCTTCCCTTTCTCGCTACGTGCCGGCTGCCCTCTCTCCCATGTGACCGTAATTTCAATGAATCCTCCTCTCTCCGACGAGACTCACTCCCACGTGACGATTAGGCGAAATGGCTGAATTATGACAACGGGAAAGAAACGACTCGTGTTTCATCTTTCCCTCGAGAATTCCTCAGCCGTCGGCCACGATCCGAATAATTAGGGTAATCAGCGCTGGTGCCTCACCTACATGACTTCTTCGAGGAAAAGCGCGTACCTCGAGGACAAACCGATCGTTCGTCTCAATCATCAGTAACGTTGTACAAAAAACCGTACCCGCTCGCCGTATAATTTGCCCAGCGTAATGACAACTGTCGCTCAAACTTTGCGCTACACGTTACACTTATCACTGTAATCGTCCCGCGAGTGAACGCGGGACCCACGGTTAATCCCTGCTACCGAGGACTTGTACGAATCGTTCCGAGAAAGTAGCCGCGGATCGTCCACGATTCGTTGCGTCCAGGTAACCATCGGCGTAACAGAAAACGGTGGGTTGGAGAACGGACTCGAGCGTGCGTTCCGCGACTGGCTCTCGGTTCACGGATACGCGCGTCGCGTAGGAGCGTCGTCGCAGCCCTTTTGCCATTCCCTGGAGGGTTCCTTGGCTACTCTCCGCGAGTCGATTTAATTATTCCACGAAGGTAAGCGCTTTGAGTTTTCCGGCAGCGGTCGCGCGCTGCGAACGGAAGAAGAGCCCGAGCTAAATATATTTCTGGACGCCAGAAGCGGCTCGACATTTTCTTCTTCTTTTATTCCCCGCCCCACCCCGCCTGCTAACCCTTCGCGGTTGTAGATCTCGCGTTCCTCGCTCTTTTTACTTTTTTTTTCTTCTCAAAGTTCTTTCATCTTTCCTCTCTCTCTCTTCCAGCTCTATTCTTCGTTATTGTTTCCAGACGTTTCCTCATTTCTCCCGCCCGATCCTTTCTTCCGTGCATTCTCGTCTCGTCGTTTGTTCTTCTTTTCCATTCAAGCCGTGCCGTTTTTCGATAGTTTCTTCCCTCATAAACAAGTCGAGAAGAAGTACTAAGAAAATCTCGCCCGTTCTCCGCCTTTCTTCCCGCTCGTTTCTTCGCGTTTCCGCAATTTCTCACCCGATCCATTCTTCCTCTTCTAGCGACGAAGTATGACGCTTTCAGAGATGGACTCTCGGTACAAGCGACGCGAAGATATTTTTCCGTCTAGTCCCACGTCTAACGTTTGTCCTTTATTCATCGAACCGTGTGACTCCTTCGACGATCCTTCCTGCGAGCAAAGAAGAGGAAGAAGCGTACAACGCAGCGTCTCGTCTATTCTCATTCCACTCTGCTGATGCGGTCTCTGTCGTCGTGTCGTAGTCCACGACCAGCTGCTCTTGTTGCCGGACAAAGTTAGCCGGCTAATCCGCTATTAATCGAAGCAAATGCCCTGACCTCGCGATCTACTTGCCCGGCTCGTTATTATTACTCCCGCGGGGGATTTCAAGACCGCGCGGTTTCTCCGGGAACTCGTTAACAGAGATCCTTCTTCGTAGCCCGACAATTTCTTTTAGCCGCGTTCCATCCGGCAAATTCCGCTTCCTCGTTCCGCGTTGCGACGTCCAGCGAGCCAGTATTCCTCCGCTACAATGGAATTCCTGTTCTCTCCGATACCAGCGCCTCTTCTCCGAGGAAACCAACGATACTTCGCTGCTCCCTTTTCGGGAGATCGATCCTCGAAAGTGAGTTAAAGGGTAAAAAGTTCGCTTCCAACGACGCTGGAACTTCACTTTTCTCCAGCGAGTAATTGATGCTTTCGTCGGAAAGGGGAAGTTAGCGGAATCGAGCTTTCACTTCCTCCCATCCGGAAGTTAATAGACAATCTCTGGCCAGTTTCGCGTGTAACGAAATCAACGAGCGTGTTACGATGGTATTTACGCTTGGAATTAACAGCTGAAGTTTCGCTTCCTTCTACGGGAGGATTTGGAAAAGTTCGTCCCCCGGCACCGAGCGATTACTCTGCCCCTTATTGCGATTTATTGTAAGAACGTCCGACTCGATCTTTCTTTTGTGTCTTCTATTACGCTTACTGTTAAATATTCATACGTAGCGCGGTTAGGCGTCTCGATTTCAGCGGATTATTCAGTTCCCGGCACGTGGTGGGTCTTCCGTTTTCTTTTTCCTACGCTGATATCACATGTTCTATATTTACGATTTCAATAGCACCGAGATGTTCGAGGCTTATCCAAATCGTGACGCAACCTGCGATCGCATTACGTAATTAGCGAATCGTCACCCGAACACGTACGGAAACGAGCAAATTTTTATCAGCAGAAGGGTTATCGAGATAGAAAGGAAGCTGACACGTGGCACAGCAATCCACTTCAAACGTGTGCACTCTATAAATGACTATTTCTTGGGTAAAATTATCATCTAGCACGATTCACCGAAAATACAGAAGAGAAACGATCCAAAGAGGGATGATTTACAAAGGTCGCCTTCGCAGAGAAGCTTGCCTTTGTGAATTCGAGTAATTCCCAATGTTGGCTGTGATTTGTTACCTTCCATTCTGTTTTGTGAGAGTCGACAAAAACGCGAAACAGTCGAAACGCAAAGAAATGTAAATCTGAAAGGCCGTCCTTCGCCAGAGGCGAGAGTTCCGTTTGCGCTGTTCTACTCGCGTTCCTATTTCGGGGGCGCGGCCGTGCATCATCCTTGTATCGTCCATCATGGTAACGCGCGACACGCGCAAGAAATCGCGTAACTCGTTTGTTTTCTGCGTGACCGGTGCTCGCGATCGCCTAACCCACATACCGGATCGCCTAATCATCCGCTAATTGCCCCTCGAACGAGGAAAAGAACAACGATATACCCGGAGACCTACTTCGATTACGTTTTGCCGGCAGATATCCGGCGTAAGTGAAAGCAATAAGAATCGAACGCAACCAGAATCGAAGGTCTCGACTTCCTGCCTGCAATTTCCAGAGGCGTAGCACGTTTCTCGGAAAACACGACTGTCCTCTCGACGTTGATTTTCGCTTATCGTACCCACGTTCAACGAGAACGCAAACTTTCGAACGTCGACCTTCTACAGGTTGCCATTCCAAATTTATATATATATTTGTATTTAAAGAGCTCGTTTAACGCGATTTTTCGCTTTTTCAAACGAATCTTCGGCTCGCGACTAAAGAGTAGATAGTTGCGCTTATCTAAATACTTGCAGAACCGTGTAAATATCTCGAAAATTATCAGTCAGGTGCATTCTCCGCGCGGTTAAAGCAGTAACCTTGCGATAAGCAGCAAAGTGCAGTCATCCGGGAACGCGCCCATAATATCGTAAGAAGAGTCTAACCTCGTAGTGGTCTATCGCATTTCGCTCTAGATACTAAATGAAACGCCCCGGGTGTCGTTGCTCCACGTGGGCGAGGGATATTCGAAAAACGCCGAATAGATCATTGCCACGGTACCGCAAGCCGGCGCCTCTTCCGAGTTTACCTAATTGGGCGGCGGTGAGGTCGCGCGGATCATTAATTAATCCCCACGTGGGTGCGATGCGCGGCTTTTTTTTTCGAAGCCTGAAACCTGCTCTTTTTACGTCGTTTATCATCCGGCTCTTGATGACGCCCTAACGACGCGAGGCATTAAAAAGGAAGGCATCGGAGAAGCCTGCTCGCGTTCACGTGGGATATCTCGTTCCATCTAAACGCGTGTACCGCACGCGAGTGCAACGTTCCCTTTCCAATAAATAGCTGACGAGCTTCGAAACCAAGTGACCGATCTTCGAGCAGAAACTATAAACTTACTCGCAACCTCGAAGCCACGAGGTTACCAGGTTCCAAACGACAGGTCGACAATTTCTATCCGCGCAATTAGTTACGCGCGGTTGCTAGATATCCTCGATTACGCGGCGACAATTCTGACGATTCGAGAAAAAGAAACATCGCTCGACTGGCAGACGAGCAGCTTAAACGCGTTAGCGTCTCGGGGCGGGGACAGGATTTTTTGAAGCCGGACCAAGTTCACGACGGGCGGACAGCGCAAAAGGTAAAGAGGCGCGTCTAATCTCGCGCGTGTTCACGGTCACGAGATTCTAAGCCGCGGATGAAAAGAGCTTTTTAGCCGGCCATTCAGCGCCGGTAGAACGCGCTGGCAAAAGGGAGGAAAAAGAAAACGGGAGCTAGCAAATTGAAGGGGGCACGGGCGCAAATAGATACGCGCAACGCGGATCCTCATCAGCCGCGTCTAGCCACGCCGTGGAGCGATGCCATAGGATGTTTTATTAGCATTTCCGAGAATCTCTATTTGCAACTTCGCCCCGGATGCTTTCGAGAGACGAGGGACTGCGACTGCGAGGGACCCAGCCGCGGATTCGATGGAAAATCAGATTTCCAATGTCGATTCTTCCACCGTCGCGAATCCGCACGAGGGTAATTAAAAGGGCGTCGAGTCGATTAGATCGACTTTACGACCGAACGAGCATTCGAGTAGCACCAGACGATTATTTCAATAGATTTTTCTATTGAAATTGATTTCTAAATTTCTGAAACGACGCGTAAAAAGTATGATGTCGATAACTCGACGAGTGAAATATCGAAATCAACGAGGGCGAGACGAGGATCACGAGGAGGAATTTTTCAGAAAAACACCTGCACGAGGGAATTGGAGTGTCGAAGCCGTGTAGCGACGCGTTTAATGTAAACCAGACGGGAATTTTCCGCGGGATCTAATTGACGAAGTGGGACAGGAATTAATCGCGTTCGCGCGAGGTCCTCGACGAACGTTGAAGTTGCGGAAACGAGGTCTCCGTGTGTCCTGTCCGATAGGTCGACTCGTGCTTATGAATGAGCCGCATTATGCATGTATCAGGTGCGACGATTTATGCATGGTATCGCGGCGACCCACCTCTCTCTGACAATGAAACGAAAAATCTACGTCGCAAACATGCGCATGAAAATGTAATTCGTGTGGTTCGTTTCGAACGGAAAGAAGCCTCGACGATTCGTCGCTCGAGCGTCAGAGGAATCTAACGAAGGAGCAAAAGAGAGAATCGGCGAGAAACATCTCGCTTGGTAGCTAATCACGAGGATCGTCATTCCTATGCGGAGGTTAGCTGTTGGCTGCGGAATGCCAGTGGAAATCGGGGCTGAAAAATCGAGGCACGGTCCACAAGGGGAGCCATTGAAGGAGGAACAGCGCGAAAGGGAGCAATAAGAGGGAAAGCTAATAACCGCGGAGGATCCAGGCCTGTGATTAATGCCCCTCTGAAACGACACACCGGCGTCTCGATCGTGGAGATGTAATCGGCCGGCGAACCGGATGTAACGGGTCTCCGTGGCTGGTGCTTCGGCACCGATCGATTCGAAAATGCAGGCACGTGCAATTGTACGCGTATCGCAAGCGTAACGTAACGCGTGTCGTGGTGAACGCGTGGGTCGTGGGTGAACGCACGGGTTTGCGCAACTATTATCGATGATTTTTTTATTCGCAAGCAACGAAAGACCGTCGAACCGGGCGACTCGACGCGAACCACCGAGAGACCGTGAACCTCTTTCCCACCGTTTCTGCGCGGCGATGGACGTCGCGTAACGCGATTAGCTGGTCACTTGGTGAATTATTGATTCTAATGGACTCCTTGATTGCGAGGGAACACTTGAATGGGCAACCGTATGGACGTCGAGCGTACCTAACTCGATTTCGCCACGATAATTGAGTAAAACGGGAAATATCTTTCGTCCAAGTGGTCCCGGATCGTCCGACGAAAATACGCGTTACCCGATGATCGCGTTCTCGTTGAAAATCGCACGAACGCTGCAACAGTGCGCGCATTCCCCTGCTAGACTTATACGGTCGTATCGCACGCGAATCGCTCGATGGACCTTCGAAGAGACAATTTCCGAGCATCGTTCCAACGACGGGGACGACCGAGCAAACGTGCAGCGGAGATCGTTCGTCGACCGGCGCTCGATGACCCTAATAACCTCGTTGCCTGTTCCCGACGTTCAATTAATTACTGCCTAATTGGCGCCGAAGCGCCGGTATCGCCGCGATAAACCTGTAACGCTGTAAGCGACCGGCGACGACGTAGTCCCCTTCGTCGTTAACGAAAACCATCGACGCCAGAGATTTTTTTATCCGCCACGGCAGAAAATAACACCCTCGCGCCTACGGGGGGGCCCGATGACACAGAAACGGTGCTTCGATTCGACTTTTGCCTCGAGAGAATCAGAGACATCTGGACGATCTCTGTTCGTCGAGAGCGTACAGCGCGCGACGAAGATGAAGCCACGAGGTGGAAGGTACAGAGGAGAGGGTTCCACGAGGAAAGGGCGTCCTCGCGTCGACCTGGCGAGGGCTTCCCTACGGGCTAGGCGCCGGTCCGCTTCTGCCCCCGAAAAGAGAGCCAGGCTCTCCCTTTCGTGTTCCCGCGGGCAACGCGCCGCGGCCACGCGGTCTCATTGCCAAATATGGCTGGCCGCGGTATTCTTAGCACTGCTCGAGCGCGAACGACACTCGCCGGAGCCGACCGAGGCGGACAGCTCCGTTCCTCTCCGCGGACACGAAGACGAGGCGACCGTGTCTCGGTGGAGGAACCGTGCCGATACAGCTCGACGAGGATCCGCGCGGCGTACAGATCGGTTGGGAGAGAAAGAAATCGTTGGGAAGCGGGAACGATCGAGGGTTCACCTAGATCGTGGCTGATGGAAGCAGCTGGGAACGAACGTGCGTCGTTGTAGTAGATTATTGTTGTACGATTATTCTAGCGTGGTTTTGGGAGAGGATAACAGATTGGATAAAAGAGGTTTCTACTATTTTGTACGTTACGGTGGCTACCAATCAATTCTGGAACGCTTATGGTGTCCCCTACACAGGGATAAGCACTGGATTTCGCGTGCGTTCTTGCGTTTCGTTGAGATTGGATTCGGTCGGTGAGATTGAGATCGGAGCTGAAGATCGTGGCTGCGCAGGAAATGCTCTTATTGCGTCTTTACTGCGGTAATAATACGAACGGGGGTACAAGCATGTACGTGAAATAATTCACGTTCCACGTAGTCTCGTTTCTATTAGAACTAACCGAGGATACGGAGGTAGGGAAGAGAGAAAGTATGCGTCTGACTTAACTTTATGTTACACTAGAGAGCTGTAACACGTGGAGTATATCCGATCTACCGGACGAATAATCTTTGACAAAGGAGACAGCTGGTAAATTAGAGGAGTACTTCTAGTGCTTCTCTCAAGCACTGTATTCGAGCAAACAAAGCCTCGAATCGCTCGATTTCATCGGAATCGTCCGGGGGAAGGGCGAAAGGAAAGAGCCGGGAGGACCAATGGAAAAGGGCCAATATTTTCTTTCCCAGCTGCCCCGGAACGAATCAATATTTTAATCGACCGCCCCGGGGACCCGCTTCCTTCCATGTTTTCCCATTTCTCGACTTTTCTCGCGGCTAAAAGGACATCGCGAAATTGTCCAGGCATAAAACGCGTCGTCCCGGGTAAACAGGCTGCCAATCAACGATATTTTGGCGATACCCGGGACGAGAAGTCGAGTCTAAAGGGAAAAGAGACACTTGTGAAATCACGCGAAAGACGCCTCGACAAACATATAATTCAGAGACGTCGTAGCGATGTTTAATAACGATAGTCTGACACGGATGAACCGCTGAAGAGTAGCCAGGAGCCGGCGTTATTTTCGGAGCAGTTCGCGACATTGCAGCGTCCACAAAGCACACGTAGTTGCATCCAATTCGCCGTTTTACGTGGCGTCCAAGAAACTCGGTGGATCGATCCATGGATCTGCATAGGCTCCTCTGTTAGGCTCGTTCGCAGACCAGTTGATCTAAAGTTCAAAGGACACCTTGCGTGGTCGTACCTACAGGGTTGGCGCGCCCACCATTCCATTTCTGGGTCAGGTCGAAAGGGTGTGGTGAATGCTTCGAGTGCTGATCGCTCGATGATTTATCGAAACGGGACTGCAATTTCATTAGACACCGTAGACCTTCGCCTGCTATCGCTGGTTACGCGACTTTCCGCGGAAAGGAGCGGCCTTTTCCTTCCCTAAACCTTCTCGTTGACCTTCATCCTGGAATCAGTCGAGCCCCTTTCGTCGATCGATCCTCAAACTAGCCGAATCCTGACTTCTTTTCCTCTGATCAAAGCTTTCATCTTCTTCGTCTTTGATTTAGAGCCATTTGCGAAACGCCACGCGAGCTTTGGTCCCGATCCTCCGGTTCTCCGCGTACCTTTCTCTGGTATCACGGCTGAGAGGCTCCTAACTCGTTCTCTCGAGCGTCAAGAACTCGCACGTTCCCGTGAATGAATTTCTATCACGATCCTATGCGCGGCCAGTCTCGCGAAACGATCGTCCCCCGAATACAAAGCGTTCGAAAGTGTAGAACTCGGTCGAACCGACGTCGATCTGGGCCAAACGTTCCTAAAAGTTCCACCGCGCGTTGCATCTCCTTAAAGCCTTCCTGTGACTCCTCGAGCGTCTCGCGAAGGGCGAGCGAAGCTCCAATTTCTTTCTTTTTTCGGACGAAGATTAAAGAGCAAACCGTACAAAGGTAATTGCGGAGGGACAAAAGAGCAGAGGGACACGGAGAAAAGGAGGCAGTGACCGTGGAGGGAAAAAATGAACGCGGAAGGAAACGTTAGGTCGGAGTAGACACGAGGTGCGAGCCAGCAGGTTGTAAGAGCCACGGAAAAAAGGGAAGGAAAAAGGAGGCTGAAGGAGCGGAGGGTGGTCCGGGTTCACATAAACGGCGGTAAGAGTGAATGGATCGATGAGGCCGTCTCGACGCAGCGGGCGCCATCGCCAAAACATCTCCGGGCCAAAATGTTTGCGTTCATCGATCTTTGGAATCAGCCGGCACCGTAATTTGCCAAATTACGATGTCGTCGAGCGGTCAATGAGTTACCTTACACCATTCGATACCGACTCGAATCGAGCAGAGGGCTCGAAACTTCGAGCACTCTTTCGAGTTGCTTCGCGTGCTCGATTCTTTACGTTTCCTGCTCCAAAAACGAGGTAGATAAGAGCAGATAAGGAGAACGTCCGTGCTCGAGAGTAAAAGTATTCGCGAATTGCCCTCGGCGAGCGAAGTTGAGCAACGCGTACGATACCGAGAGGCACACGCGTACACTCGTACTCATTGGTAAATTCGATTATCGAAAGCAATTCGCGATAATTTCGCTTTGCGGCGGACAGGCACGCCAAGTGGGAGGAACAGAAATTGCTCGAGAGGGAGGGCCTCTCGGTCTAGCGTGTCGTACGTGGCGCGTGTTTCGTTCAGCGTCTCTCGCGCGCGTCGGAGTGAAGACCTTAGAAGACGATGCGCTGTCAGTTGCCGCGATTATAAGCTATGCTTACTGCCAATTTATCTGGTGTCGCGATCACAATGCTATGCTTGCACAGTTGGGGTCGTTGACCTACCCGAGATACGACGTTACTATATGGTTTTTCATCGTTTCCCTGTGCGTTCTCAGCTGCATACGTGGGGTCGAGCTCCGTTCGACTTCGCGTTCCATCCGTGGATCATCATCCGCGATCCTATCGTTCGTCTCGACAGCGACACGATCGATGCAGTCGCTCGCAATTACCGCGATACAATTTGCCCGTTATCGATCATCCATAAAAGTAGATTGTCTCGGCGGAAGCTAAACGGGGGCAGCCTTTGTCTTTACAGTACAACAGCGGTGTGCCGTGTTGTAGCACGCCTCTCTTTCCTCCTCGCCACCGTCTGCAAAGTGCCACAGGAAACGGCTGCGATGTTGCTGACGTAGAACACCTCGGCTATTGTCTCTGGACTTTCCGTAATTACCCAAACAACCAACGGAACCGTCTCGAGTGTCACCAAGAAGCGACCACACGGCTACCACCGGACAGTCTAACCAGGAATACCATTAGCTCGAGAATGGTTCGCGATAACGGAGAACGCAAGGCGCGGTTCACGCAACGCAGGCATGCAAAACAGCGCGAATCGTCGGAACCCTTTGATCTAGAAAGTATTGTACACGGGAAGTCCAGCAGAACCGTTCACTTTCGCGATTTCTACGCCACAGATTCTCTCCGCCCGTCCGTTCGCTCGCGTGAAATTGAAAAATTGCCGGCTGACACGAACGTAACGGGGAGCGACGCGAAAATTATATGCCACGCTCGCACGTTTCCCATTGCCACCCCATTGTGAAATCCGTCCATCGTCGCTCTGATACCCTCCTATCGGACCCACCCACTGTTACAGCCGCTGGAGGACACCTGACGGAAATAGTCGGGAGCGAAGAATTCGCGGCTAGCCGAAGGATAAGGCTGTCCCGGCAATTCCACCTCGTCGAGGCGATGACATAATCAACGAATGCGTGCCGTTCCTTGGCGTCCGCGTGCGACACTGCCCACGGAAACGCGCGATTAAATGCAACGCGGCCGTTGCAAAACCAGGGGAAAATGATTACGTCGAAGACGGGTAATTCGATGGGGAACGAACGCGTGCGCGTCTGTGACGCAATCGCTTGGAATCACCGTAATTCTCGTATTCATCTCCCTTTGACCGATTGCGAAACCAAACTGCTGCGCTGGGACCGAGTGGCCACAGAACAAGACAAAAAGGGTGATACTGAAAGGCCGTATCTTTCGAAAAAGCGTGTACGAGTCGGGAGATCGTGAGAGGTTAAAGGAGACGGAGATTCTTGGCAGATGAAATGTTTACGGTTAACCACCGGTACAGTTTCACCGTGAAAGGCGAATAGATGAGCGAGATTCCGTGATGAGAGATCGTACGGGGTGCCTTTCGGCATTAGCCGGCGGTCTTCGACGCAGATCTGACCTAAAAATTAACGTAAATTTCGCGAAAGCGGCTTACACGTTCCGTGCAGCCGAGCTCCGCTAGTCGTTCTTGAGTAGCTCGCTCAGCGTTTTCGCGAGTGGCCGCACGAGCCTTTCAAACACACGAGGAGAGTTGCAGAAAAAGTAGGGGGGAAAAAGGAAAGAAAAAACAATCTATACGAGGGGAATCGGCGGAGAAAAGTCGCTCGTAAGAGGGATTCCTTAACCACCCTTGATTTCCAGCCACTTTCGGCTAATTGACTCGACTCCAGACCGCTTTCAGCCTCGGATTAATTCGAGCATAGAGGAAACGAGCGTTCCAAATTTCTCAGACTCTCTTCAGACGCCTTTTCTTTCTCCTCGCCCGCGCGAGTCGACGATACGCGGTTGAAAATTGGATCGCTTTAATTCTGCGATCATTCAAAGAAACGAGGACGAACCGGGGGGATAGCTTCCGAGTGTCCGGAAAGAAGTCTCACGGTGGATTCTATCGAGACAGACTCCGATGCACAGGATAGCCGAGGCGTCGCGCTTGAACGCTTCAGCAACGAAGAACTCACGAATCTGGGACAGTTTGATCGATAATGGCGTAAACCTGGCCGCGGCAATCCCAGGAATGGCAGCCTAATTGGATCCTCCTTAAATAAGTATTTCAATTTAACCGCCGCTAGTCACTCTCGAGGCGCGTTGCTCTTTTAGACAACAGCCACGCAAATGTGCCACGAGACATTTGCGAAACTGAAACTTTCGAACCCTATCGAGCCACTGATTGTCATTAATATTCAATTAAAACGTTACTTTCGCGCGATCCAGCTGCGAATTGACCGAGACGCTAGACAGTATGGAAGAAACGGGAAGAAGTCTGGAAAACAGGTCGACTGGAAACGAATTGAAAGATGTTTGAGAAGCGAGGAGGAACTTTATGCAGAAAGGAAGAGAATGGCATGAAGATATAAGCAGCGCGATATTAAAATAGTATAGAGGAACGGCTAGCCAGTCTCGCTTTGAAAAGTACCGTAGGGTTTGTTTGGCCAGGCTCTATTTGGATTTCGCGAGCTACTCGTTCAAGGTCA
This sequence comes from Xylocopa sonorina, assembly GCF_050948175.1. Lineage (NCBI taxonomy): Eukaryota > Metazoa > Arthropoda > Insecta > Hymenoptera > Apidae > Xylocopa > Xylocopa sonorina. The sequence goes on from NC_135198.1 coordinate 12,324,754, forward strand.
CGCGTTGTCTGCAGCATTCATAGTGATGCACCGGCGTGCAATCCGCACCGTCGAGAATCGATAAACCACGGCAAAAGGATTAAACCCCCGCTGTGTGTCCTGGTGGCACGAAATTTTCACCCTGCAACTTTTATCATTTAAATATACCCTCTCAACGGCAACCGACCGACCGCTTCAATTTTAATTACCGAAACGAATCGTTTAACTTCTCGATGAGAAGGTGAACTTTCCGATTCTTCTATCTTCCACGATATTTAATAGGGGATCTAATATGCAACCTCGCATCCTGTTCGCGCTATAAAAAGTTCACAACTTTCTCGCTTTTTCTCCCCTTTCCGGTGACGCACGGTTATGCAGTTGTGGCCAGGCAACGAGAGCGTGTAATTTAGAGAAACAATTATCGCATCCCCCGAGGAAAGAAGTAACTTGACGCTGGTGTGACTAGCTCCAATTTAATTTAGAGGGTAAAGCGTCCTCTCGCGGTTACAAAGGTTCTAACGTTGCCTGGAATTTGTCGCTCTATTAAATCGCGCGACATAAACACACCTACGTAATACTTTTTGAAAACTTTCGCTGTCAGTGGCGGTGGGGGATGCGACCTTGAACGATCGGCAGATTTCGTTTTAGCTATAGAACTAATGTTGCTCCACGACGATCACGTGACGAACGTTCCTCCGCGACACGTGCACGTAACAACAAATCGCAAGGAGCATCGTTACGTCACAAGTGTACAATCAGACTTAGGTACGCAATCGCGAAATTGGCTTCGAGTCATAAAAACGTCGCTCAGCTGGAGTGTTACGAAAGAACGCGAAACCTTACAAACTAGAATTTGCCCGGCGTGTTCGTTACGTGCGTGCGCTTTAGGCGCACCGACTATCGGACGAATTATTCGGGGGATCCGCACTGCAACGATTAGAATCGTGCGAATAAGCTTCGTGGATAAGACCGAAACTATCTAATTTTAGAGCGCGGCATAACAACTAAGCCAGAACGTTAAATTCACGCTGTCAAACACGCGTACGGATGGAACTGTAAAACCGTTCGCGCGATTATGTTCGCTCGATATTGCTTTTTCCTGTTTTCATGGTTAGCGAGACGACAGCTTCGTTTCCACCCGAAAATTACGGGTACCACGAATTTTAACGGCACCGTGGAAAGCAATTATTTTAAGAATGCCGAGTAAAAAGAAAACGTGCCAGCACCCGAGACCTGCGTGCCGATAATGTTACCCGATGGAACATTGCACGATTAAAACAACTGTCGGCTTAAATGTTAACGAGTCGTAAAATGATGTGATATCGAAAGTTGATTTGTAATGAAACGGACGATGGCTAATTATGGAAACGCGATGATCTTTATAAATGGCGTTAACCGCAGGTACTGATTTCTATGAACTTTTTCTTTCAGATTTACGTTCCGCGTAAATGAATACGCGTATGCATATATAATAACGCGGAAACATAAATAATGAGTAAATGTATACCTTAATACTACATTCAGAGATATACAATAATCTTCAAGTATCGAATGACAAAAACATACATACACTTATTGATAACTTATTGTTAGTTTGAAATTTCTGTAGGAAAATTGCACGCACGTAAATATATTTGTACACGCATGTACGCACGCTCCGATCCAAACCACAATACCAATCAATAGCATAGACGGATAAATCGTAAAACAAGGGATGAAATTGACAGCTGACGTACCGTGGTTGTTTCCTTGGAAGAGTCGACACTTTCTCGCCGCAGTTTTCTTCAAATTCAATCGGTCCTGATCGCGACACAAATGGATGCACAGTAAATTGCACTCGCGTCACGCACGGATATCGTCCCCTCTTGACACGTCCGCCACGAGGTTCTTTTCCGATTTTACACGCCGAAATCAGAGCCGTAATATTACAGAGCAACGAAAACACCGCGAGCCGGGCAACACGAGAAACAGCCGCACCTCTGAAGCTTGCAGAAGCAAACTGGCATCTCTCGTGCAGCAAACTTTCGTGTAAAGGCGCAGCACGCGTTGCGATTGGCGGGGGGCCGCACGGTTAAACCAATCGCGATCGATCGTTCACCGAGCGTTGACCCCCCTCCCCACTACGCATATAACAACATTTCTGTTTGGCACCAAGTTCGGAACAGAAAGCTAACATACCGCGAAAGAACAAGGTCCACGCCAGCCACGCGGTTCAAAATAAACATAAAACTCGATTAATTAAACGTCTTTTCTCAGCTTTATTAAGTTTACATACCGCTATGGTTGCTATGGAACTGAGAAGAGACGGTACCACGATCGAGCATTATCGGCTAAGAGCGCATGCGTCCACGTGGATCACCATGGTTACAATGAATCTCGGAGAAAACGCGCGCATTCTTTTAGCCCATTTAATTATGAATATTATCAAATATAAATATTAAATTAAATTGCAAATTACGTCCTTTTTCAGTAATTTTAAGTAATTTCAGGCAAACTTCCGCGAAAGATATAAGCATCAATCGCGTCTGTACGTGTGTGTATATTTTACACGTCAGGTTATTGACCGATCATTTTAAATGTCGTATGAAATTTATGTGAAATGTCCACTTACTTGGCAAACAATAAACTCGAAGTAGGAAAAGTATTTTTGACAATGAAACACATCGCCACGGTCATTGAATCGTTGGAAGTATTTCACGCAGCCACTGTTGATGACGAATTTTTCATAAAGGCCAAACTTTTTCTTACGATAATAGCTCTTCCATGAACAGTCCGATAGTAGAATTTCACTGTAGTAATTTTGAAAAGTATAGACAGCATCTTCCGATTCATATGGACGGATAATGTCGGTCAAACTTGGAATTATCTTGCTCAGAACTGACATGATATGAACAATGACGACTTGTGATCACTGCTTTATTTTCACCCATTTTATTAACATACATCTATGATATTGTTACGAAATATTTGATTAATGGGTGAAAAAATCCTTTGACAGAAAATTAAAATAGATTACAAATTTTGAATATAGAAGTTTTACGTTATCGTATGCTATAGTATTATCAGTCATTCAATTAGATATGAAATTGCATACCATTCGATACCAGCGTGTACTTCGTACTTACTATACTATACCTCGTACACAAAATAAAACTACATTAAAATATATGACACACGTTTAACTTTTTGCAAACGTCTTTTTTAGTTTCTGCACATGTAAAAAATGAATATGTCAAATAATATATTTTACATGTATATTACATACTCACTCCAAACCGGGGTTACTGTTTTTAGAAAAAATTTAAAAACAGCAAAGACCTTCAAATTTTTAAACCCTTCATTGAAAAGTATACATCAAAATTTATCAATTAATTGCAATATATGCTGTTGCTCTGCTTCTCTCCATTCCGAATCTCCAGCATCACCAAGATTTCCTGCGTATTCTGATAAAACAGATTAAATGTATAGAACATTCATGAATAAGTTATAATAAAGAAATATACCTCGCATAATGTGTCTAATGGTCTTTAAAGATGCCCTCCTTTGAGCTAAGATTCGAGTTACTCGTTGTTTCACTGCTGGTGGACAACCGGTGCACGCTTCTAATAATACGTAATCTACTAATTGTAAAATAAACAATCCTCCGTCTAATCTTCTCAGGTACGATTCTTCTTCGTCTTCATCTTCCTATAACGACAGAAATATTTAATATGCTGGAAAATATAGAGTATGTATCAAATTATTAACCTTCGTATTTTTTTCGACTTCCTCTACTTTCTCAAGATATTTGAAATGAAGCTCCATCAATCGATCCACTTTCTCGTAATCATTTTCTGTAAATTTACTCAATAATCTTTGACGCTGCTGTCCCTTACAGTTTCTCAACATACTTGCTATAATTGAAACTACATGTTCTAAAATAATAAGTAATCGTAAAAACGTTATGTATTGATACAAATAAAAAAAATTTGGTCATGTTTTAATTACCCTCGTGTTCTTCCGCAGTGAGCATTCTTTTCCTATTTTTTGTCGGTGTTTTCATAAATAAAGGAAAAATGGTTCTTAATCCAAGAATGTCAACAAATTTACTACAATTATCTCTTCCATCTGGACCATTCATTGCATGATCCAGTACCTGAAATATATTATTATTTTTTTATCGAATATTAAAATACATTAATATATAATTCTAAATTTTAAACTCACCTTAAGAGAGCCATTTCTAGACATTTTCTTTTCTCGCAGCATTAAATTCATAAGTTGTAGTCCCTCGCCCCTTAAAAATCTATCTCTGTTTACAGTCGCCATTAGGCTTGAACACAATACATTGAATAAATTTTCCATCATTTCCTGTTCCTCAGCCGTTTGAGGATCATGTCTCTTGTAGTACTGAAATTAAAGAATTGTTGAAAGAATATTAAAATAGTGAAGATTATTAAGTAAAAAATATGAGAACTATGCATACTGCTAATTGTTGTAGCAATACATCAATTCCGTCAAGTTCACCAAGAAGCAATCTGTTTTCTGGTGTGCTTTGTAAAAGAATGGATAGAAGTTCACTAGCATAAAGTTTATTAGCATCAAATGGTGTTTTTGCTTTAATTCTTCTTAAGAGCCATTGCATTAATCCCTGTTTCCCTGCATCTGCGCATAGTTCTGGCCTAAACTCCAAGAGGTTTTCAAAGATAGCTGAAAAATCAATCACTATCTCTTATCATGATTTAAAATATAAAAATTGCAAATTTATTAGGATGCTACTAAATACCTAAAGTATTATAAACTCCATCACTTTCTTCCTTTACTAATTCATCCAGTCGTTCCAGATTTTGTACAAGCAGAGCACAGACTTGTTGCTCCAGTAATGCATCGATCAATGTGTCTGCACCTTCTTGACTTTCATGTAAAATATCTACATCTGTTAGTTCTTGCAAAAGATCCACCACACCGACCGCTATGTCTGTATTCTCGTGAGATAATAATTCAAGTAACGAAGGTACAGCACCTAATTCCACCATTAATGGATACAAGTCTGGATTGGTTGCAACAACATGAAGTTCTTGCAAAGTCTCGTGCAATTCCACTTCAGATTCCATAAATCTATACAAAGTGAAAGTTATAGTTTAGTTTTATAATTCATAATTTATATGTACTGTTAAAAAAATGGCATACTTCTCTGGTTGGTCAGGGAATTTCACCCTCATTTCTTGATTCCTGAGTGCCCTTTTTTCAAACAGAAGAACCATTCTTTTAAGCGTAGCTTCATCTAATGCTTCTACCTCTGGTGCCTCGGTTTCTACATATTTTAAAATGTCTTGCTTCTCTTTCTCCGTCAGCTGTGGTTCAACGACATCATTTGCCGGCGAAGGTAGAGCAGCTCTGATAGGTGTAGGGGGTTCGCTAGTCCTAACTGGAGTCACTTCAACCTCCTTTGGCTGCCTCTGTCGGGCATGATACGGAGTTTTAATTACTCTTTTCGGTTTCTTCGCATTTTCCCATTCGTCCTCATCATCTTCTTCTCCAGCTATTGGTCTTTTTGGTGTGTTTGGAGGCTAGAAAATAAACGCGAAATTAATAATAATAAAAAAGTAGGATGCAGTTTCTGTACTTAGGTTAAAGCAAACGTTTTAAGCAGTAGAAGTTTCTGTGGATATTATCTGTATAATTTCATTAAAAACATACTTTGTACGACAATAACTCGCCAATATCCATTTGAAAGGACTGATTGATTTCTCCCTAGAAAGAAAATTATGGACAATAAACACCATTTAGTTGTCCGGCTCAGTCGATGTACTGCATTATTACAATCAACTAACTGAAAACGTGAATGAATTGTATATTCTACGATACACGATAAAAATTACGTATTCGAAGGAATAATAAATTGTTCGATTGTGCATTTACTAATATCCATTTCATATCACTTAGAAAAAATGTTTGCAACGCACTGTTCAATCGCACCTGAAGATGTCAGTATCTTCAGTTCCACGCTGTTTCACTTCTGGTAATGTAGTAATGCGAATATTTTGCACTGTTTGCGACTACATAGACGAGTCAAAAATGTTAAAACTTTTATCAATTTTTAAAAATTTTATACCGTACATTTCCAAATGCAATATTTTTGACAATCCCTTATCTCTCATATAAACAGCTGTCGGCAAATAGTTCAAATAGATTGTGATAACCACTGTTATAAAATCCCATTTGAATAGTAGATAGTGACTTTATGGTACACGTCATAACTTCCGTGAAACGTTAAAAGTCGAATGAAATTGTTTGTTAAAAAAATATGGAACCGTTGTACCATCAAACAAACAAATTAGTCCAGGAAACGCAACATCTTTTCTCGTTAATTGAGAAAAGAACGCCTAACCTGGACATTAAAGAAATAGAAAACAATATTGAATCAAAAATAAATCTCATCAACAGGTAGTTATTTAAACAAATTTTATTCTTCAGAATAGAAGATTCCGTAAGTGATTATATGCAGCTATATATAATTTTGTATTCTAACACTTTTCCTTTTAGTAATTGCGAGAGATTAGATGTGTTGTGCCTCAAAGGTCCCATATTTCAAAGGCAAAATGCTAAAATGCGAGTAGATCAATTAAAATATGATAGCCGTCACCTCACAGCTGCCTTAAACTCTTGGCGAAATAAAATGATTAAGAAACAAAGAGAAGAAGCTGAGAGAGAGGCGTTGTTATCTAGAACATTCACCACAAACGATTACGTTGACATTATGATTGATCACAACGCACAGCACAATTCTAGTTTGAGAAATGCACTTCACGGTATGGACGATCTTCTCCAGAATGGAGGCAGTATTTTGGATAGCTTGAGATCACAAAGGATAACTTTGAAGGGAGCTCATAAAAGATTAATAGATATCGGGAATACGTTAGGACTTTCGAATACTACAATGAGATTAATAGAGAACAGGGCAAGGCAAGATGGATTTATTTTAGTTGGTGGAATGTTGTTCACGTTACTCGTGATAGTTTTAGTTATAATTTATCTTACGTAGAAAACGATACCTCTTAGTTTCTATTGTACACAGAGCGGTGCAGAGCATTGCTCGAATATCTCTCTTGTTGATATAACAAGCAATTGTTTGTAAAACTAGGAAAAGAAAATTGACATGATTTCACATGTCAGTAATGTTGAATGCTTCGTCCTTTACATACCAGTCTTAATATTGCATCGTGAAACTGAAATTTGTAATTATCGCTATTTAATTATATATTGGTAAACATGTGTTTGTACATAATAAAATAAGAATAAGAAAGATACATAAATTTTGCTTATTTATTTCATTAGTAAATTTCTACTGCTGATCGCTAATTCATCTGATTTTTATGTAAGTTTACTTAAGGATAAGTCACATAGTGTACTTTTAAAAACTACTAGATTGGTCTAAATGTTGGCAACACTATTTCTTCATAATTTAGTTTACACAAGTACTTACATCGCATTACAAAAGTATGTAAATATGTGTTTCTTTATTCGGATGATATTTCAATTAAGATTTTATTTCTTCTCTTAATCCGAATAATGAATCAGTATTTTCCGTGTACATGTTTAATAAGGACAATGCACTATGCTCTCCCTAAGAACTTTTAACTCATGTTAGAGATTGATAAGATTCTATGTTCTAAGTCAAGGCACATACGAATTTATATTCAAAATATAATAAATTAATATATAGATATTAATTCGATAAATATTTATACAGCTTTATGTTATAATTTTCATTTTATCGCAAGGAAATTACCAAACAGGTTAGTTTCGATCCACACCTCTACTGTTTTGTAAAGAGAACTCTTTAATTTATATGAAAGATAAATTTATATAAGCCCAGATTGTACGTAATACAAGAGCAAGAATACAAATTCATATTGTTATGCTAGATTTCTTGAGAAAAGTGACACGTTTTACGTCAACGAAGAACTCAAGTTTACTTGTGACACATGTTACTGGAAGATTATATAACCATTTTGTTTTATTTTAAGGTTCTTATTTTTGATTTCGTAAAAATAAGTGGTACAAAGTTATAAATGAAAATTCATTCATTCGTTGAACAGTTTCACTTATAAAACAGTTGACCTAGGTAAGCGTAAATCATTTT